>NC_052164.1:37728721-38028721 GCF_902713615.1 Scyliorhinus canicula
TGCCGGAAAGAAGAAAAGCCAGCCTATAAAGATAGTTGCTGGAAAGACGTCGGATGATCATTCTGATGAATCGCTCTTCACCATAAAAAAGGTTGGCGCCATCAAGTCTCAAGTGGTTAGTGACTATTGGAGTGATGGTTGCAGATGGAGAGCGTCAAGTTAATGTGAAGCGTCAGATAGGCGTCAGTGCTACAAGCAACATCATGAGCTTTGCCGATCTGAAATTGCTCAAGCTGGTGACCAAAATATGAACTTGTCGAAGGTAAAGTTGAGGCTAGATGATGGGACGGTGTTCACCTCAAGACGGCAAACTCCACTGAAAGCTCAACTCTGCGCTCCCCACCACGGGAGCGAACATTTGGCCCCAAGTGTCACAGGGCTCGTCGGGTCAAATCATATCATCATCAATGTTCACGCATGCACCAATTCCATCCAGCAATGCTCATTGGACAGTGATCAGGGCCTGGTTGATTTTTCCCTTCCTGTGGCAAAGGGCTCTTTGGTGATTTGTAGCATTCCCAAGCCATCTTTTGGATCAACATTAAATAGTTCACTTCTGGAGGGTGTTGGACTTACTTATCCGGCTTAGTCCACAAATATAAAACTCTGTCCACAGTCCTGGACAAAGATACTCTCTCCACCTTGTTGCCCATTGCTCCATCCTATTTCTACATTTTGGTCAATTTTCAAAACACCAACCTACCAAATAGCTACTATTGCTTCGTTATTCTTAGTCTGGTCCTGCCTGCCACAAAAATATTGTTAACATCTTAAATCTTGCTTCTTGGTTGAATCTTGAGTACTGTATTGATTTAGCAAGCATTAGCTATTTTATGTATTTATTGTATCTTATTAGCAATACTGAGCTCATTACATGTATTGAACAGGAATAAAATATTGGAGTTCCAATCAATATTAATATCTTTGATCTCAATGACAGACAGCTTTCGAAGGCTAAATTAGGTTTGTATTTAGTAAATATTTCATTCACTGGTCTTTCATGCAGATTATGAACAGGTGGCTAGAAACTCCATCTCTAATCACACACTATAAAATCTCAGATATTAGCAAACCAGAGATAAGATTGCATATTTTGGCAGCACTCCAGATTGTAGGGGGACAGGTCAAATATCATCAGAGAAAGCTGGAGATTTGGGGAGGGGGTCTAACACAGCGCTGGTACGGATTACCCCTCTAAACAAATGCCACTGATACATGAATGCTGTTTTCTTATCTGGATAAAATGTTAGGGTATAACAGCTGATCGATTTACAGGGACGAACTATGAAAGGCAACAACATTGTCGTTGCACTGATGAAGATTGTCCCGGTTTGCTTTTCCCTGAGAACTGGCATACAGGCCTGAAAAGAGCACTTCAGATACTTGATGTAAGAAATGTTGACAAGTGCATTCAGTGTTACCCCACACAACACCCAGAGGAATTTTCAGTCCCTTTATTAGCTCCCGCTCTTGGTTTTCTTCTCCCATGATATCGTGAGCCGATAGCTGCAGCATTGGTCTCTAACCCCAGCGACCTACTTTCACCGGAGCTCTGTCTGAGCCTAACAGCGCCTGCTTTGTCTGAAGGCCGGGATTGGATTCTCCCCTTCAGTGACTTCATTCTGCAGTTGGAATAATTAAGATGACAGAACAGATGCTCTTGAACCGAGAGGGTGAATGAGCAGGGGAAGGATTGTCTGATGGATCGATTTTCAGTAACACAACTCCTCTTGGTTCAATCATTCCCACAGCTTTTTTCTCTGCTCCATCTATTGGGTTCATGTGCAACCAGCCCTCGCTATTTGAGACATAATGATGCAAAATCAAATAAGAGAATGGAATGCAGGTTGTCCTGGGCGATGAAGTTCCTTATTGAACTGATGAGATACAATCAGTGAAAAAAGCTATTGGGAAGGGATTCAGCCTATTACATTTGTGTACAATGAAACTACAGACTCTCAAGGTAAAGCTTTAGAAATGAAATACTGCTTTCAGCAATCAGGCTTGAGAGATTCATACCAGAAGACTTGTAGACAACATTTAAAAGTGCGGTGATTGCTAAATTACTTGAAAATATGTTTGAGCGAACCTTGGGTTTCATTGGCAAATTATATGTTGAACTTTGGAGTCATTTTGCCATTCTTTTTTACAGTGGAGTTTAAACTCTGAGATAGACGAGGCCATCCCAACTCTATCTTCACAGCCTACCACAGGGTCTGTTTCTTCACCCTCTCTGGGTTTACTGAACTGTATTGCTGTCTGCTGAAGGGCATTTTAAGTGGTGTCTGTTAGCCACCTGGATTTTGCCCAAACCGTCTTTAGGTAGCACATAGTTAGCACTGTTGCTTCACAGCGCCAGGGAATTGGGTTTGATTCCCGCCTTGGGCCACTGTCTGTGCGGAGTCTGCACATTCTTCCCGTGTCTGCGCAGCTTTCCTCCGGGTGCTCCGGTTTCTCCCACAAGTCCCGAAAGACGTGCTTGTTAGGTGAATTAGACATTCTGAATTCTCCCTCTGTGTACCCGAACAGGCGCCGGAGTGTGGTGACTAGGGGATTTTCGCAGTAACTTCATTGCCGTGTCAATGTAAGCCTACTTGTGACTACTACTTGTGGTTAACATGAAGAGATGTGTTAATCTCTTTATGCGCCACTATCAGCACCCTTCTATGCCTTAATCACCCCCATTTACATTCCCTTTGTCTTTCTGTCCATGGCATCTTTGTCAATCTCTACCTATCACTGGTCCTTTATCCAGCCCCACTGCTCCATGCCTCCCTCCTTCCCACAGTATAAACCTGACCCTATTTCCCGTTCTCTCCTGCTTAGACAAAGAGTCATCCAGACTTGAAACGATAGCTTCCTTCTCTCTCCATAGATGCTATCAGACTTGCTGCGATTGTCCAGTATCCTCTGTTTTGTTTCAGATTCCAGCATCCGCAGTAATTTGCTTTTACCTTAAATCTGTGTTCTCCTGTTCTTAATCCTTCCACCAATGGTAATAGTTTTTCCTTATCTACTCTGTCCAGACCCCTTATAGTTTTGAACACCTCGATCAAATCTCCTCTCAAGACCAGAAGACCATAAGACACAGGACAGAATTAGGCCATTCGGCCCATTGAGTCTGCTCCTCCATTCAATCATAGCTGACATTTTTCTCATCCCTATTCTCCTGCCTTCTCCCTCTAATCCCTGATCTCCTTATTAATCAAGAACCTATCTATCTCTGTCTTGATGACACTCAGTGATTTGGCCTCTACAGCCTTTTATGATAATGAGTTCCACAAATTCACCACCCACTGACTGAAGAAATTCCTCCTCCTCCCAGTTTTCAAGGATCGTCCCTTCAGTCTGTGACTGTGGCCTCGGGTTCTCCTTTTTTCTCTCCACACCCACTCTACTTAGTCCTCTCAGTATCCTGTAAGTTTCAGTAAGATACCCCCTCACCCTTCTAAACTCCAATGAGTACAGACCCAGAGTCCTCAACCCCTTCTCATATGACAAGCTCTTCATTCTAGGAATCATTCTTGTGAACCTCCTCTAGACCCATTCCAAGGCCAGAACATCCTTCCTTAGACACGGGGCCCCGACTGCTCACAATAATCCAAATGGGGTCTGACCAGAGCCTTATGCAGCCTCAGAAATACATGCCTGGTCTTGTATTCTAGCCCTCTCGACATGGATGCTACCATTGCATTTGCCTTCCTAACTGCTGACTGAACCTGCACATTAACCTGAAGAGAATCTTGAACTAGGACTCCTAAGTCCCTTTGTGCTTCTGATTTCCTAAGCCTTTTCCCATTTAGAAAATAGTCTATGCCTCCATTCTTACAATCAAAGTGCATAACCTCACACTTTTCCACATTGTATTCCATCTGCCACTTCTTTGTCCACTTTCCTAGCCTGTCCAAGTCCTTCTGTAGGACCACTGCTTCCTTAATACTATCTCTCCCTCTGCATATCTTTGTATCTTTATATCATCTGCAAACCTAGCAACAGTGCCTTCAGTGCTAGTACGAATGGTCCATGTTTGTGTTGACCAGTACTCATCGGTGCCTTGACGAGATCTCCCAGGCACTAGGAGAATCCCACAAATGCATATGTAAATGATCCTAATGGTCATTTAAATATGCAGATCTTGATCACGCCTAGTAAGAGCGAGATCCAGATCGTGATGTCTCGCGAGACTTTGTTATATCTCGCGAGCGGCTGCGAGAGTTGCAAATCTTGTGAGAGGCCCTTGTTGTAAGAGTCAACAGCCTCATGCTGACACCAGGTCAGGTGCAAAAGGCCAATAACTCGCACCCACCATTTCTAACAACTTCCCCATAACTGAGGTTAACCTGACTGGCCTATAGTTGCAGCGTTTATCTTTACACCCTTTTTTGAGCAAGGGTGTAACATTTGCAATTTTCCCATTTCCTGGCACCACCCCCCGTGTCCAAGGAAGATGGAAAACTATGACCTGTGGCTGCACAATTCCCACTGTCACTTCCTTCAGTGGCCGGGATTCTACGTTTTGGGGACTAAACCCCACGCCCACCGGAAAATGGGTGAGAATCACTCCGGACTTTTTCCTCGAAAGTGCGGGGTGATTCTCCGTTTTCCAGGGGGCTAGCAGGGTCCTGGCGTGCGTCCCGCTGCTCTGGCTGCTGGTGGGACCCTGCTGTACAGACCACGTGGCTGCGCATGCTCAAGGAGGGTCCGCGCATGAAAGCGGCA
The DNA here is from genome assembly GCF_902713615.1 of Scyliorhinus canicula. NCBI lineage: Eukaryota > Metazoa > Chordata > Chondrichthyes > Carcharhiniformes > Scyliorhinidae > Scyliorhinus > Scyliorhinus canicula. The sequence continues at coordinate 37,733,441 of NC_052164.1, forward strand.
GCCCACCTCGGCGCGGGCGCAGAAACATGGTGGAGCCACAAAGCGGGTCCGCACGGAATAAGGTAGGTCCCCCCCCAGATTGCGATGGCCCACCGATTGGTGGGCCCCAATCGTGGGCCTGGCCACCACTGCCCCCCCGGATTCAGATTCCCCCCCCCCCCCCCCCCCCCCACCAGGACCGCGGTCGCAGGTCCGAGCTCCTACCGGGTGGTACCAGATGCAAACCACGCCGGCGGGAGTTCGGCCGGTCGCCCACGGAGAATCGCTATTTCAGCAGCCCCCGACCAGCACCGCGGCGACCGCGCGGGCGCTATTGGCACCAATTCTCCGAATGGTGGAGAATCGGCGGCCCACTGAAATGAAATGAAAATCGCTTATTGTCACGAGTAGACTTCAAATGAAGTTACTGTGAAAAGCCCCTAGTCGCCACATTCCGGCACCTATTCGGGGAGGCTGTTACGAGGCTGTCGGAGCAGCGTGGCGGGAATTTCACAAGCCCCGTCGATTCTCTGACCCAGCGCGGCCTCAGAGAATCCCGGCCAGTATCTTTGGATGCATCTCGTTCAGTCCTGATGTTGGGTCAACTTTTAAATGCAGACAGCCTATCCAATTTTAAACCCTTCAAGTGTCAGAATAGCCTCCCCCTGAATTACTTGGGCAGAATTTTCTTCCTTGGTAAAGACTGACGCAAAGTATTATTTTAAAACATCTGCTGTGCCCCTGCCTCTCTGTGTAGATCCCCATTTTTTGGTCTTAATTGACCCCACTCCACCTCTTACAACCCTTTTATGATTCATATGTTGAGATCAATCAATTGATTAATTTCCAATTGATTATAAATTTGAGGACTTCAATATCAGGTGCACTGGAGAAGAATAGAATCACTTCACAAGAACTTCTGGATTTCTGTGTCGGTTCAATTATTCCGCAAGTGAATAGAATGGGATTATTTCAGGCTGTAGATTAGCATTTTCCAGGAGAGGCACTTAGTCTCCTTCCTGATAACCAAATTCAGGTGATGGGCGGTGCACGATTCGATTACATTGTTCACTGGGTAACAGAGGATCCAGTTGCCTCAGTGCATCCCTGGCCCCAAATCCAGGCCTCAGGGCTGTATGATGTCATGCTGAAAGCAATCTTAACAATGCACATGATTAGGCCCCTTTCATTAGGCTCGGCTTCAGATCCAATTAAGTGAGGGAGTGGAAATTGAATATCTAGGAAAGGCAGGTTGGATGCTCAATTCAATCAACCAATTAGCTTCTTTCCCACTGTCCTTACTTCATAAAAAAGCTCTAAATGTCTTTAGTAGTCTATCGCCATAGTGATCATGTCCTCATTACAGAATTTGGTTAATATTAATGGTGACAAGTGCTAAATATGCATGTCAACATGGAAAAAGAGCAAAATCTAGTAAACAGCTTCAGAAATGAACCACACCTGAGTATAGGTACACTGAGAGGGCAGTGGAGGTGGGCTTGAGCTGCAGGTGAATGTAGCAAAGTATGTACTGATTTACCCTCACTTCTTGTGACAATATTACTAGTTATTTTGGATTTGATTGGGACGCGCTTGCGATCGCACTGCTTGTTGGGTTGTCGTGGTGATTGAGAAGTATTCCTCTAATCGGGTTTTTTCCTTAGGACGAGCTGGGGAACAACCTAGTGTTGAATCACCTTGGCTGCTTGTTGAATTTCCCTGTCCAGTTGCACTACAACATTCTTTCTGGGCTCCCAGTGAGATTCCTGGCAGCATGAGGAGTCTAACTCTAGAAGAGGAGGCGATACAATATGGCGACCGCAGTCCTCTGACACCTGAAGCAGGGTAATAGTGCCACCTGCTCCAGGGAAATTGAAGGACTACATCTCTTAAAAAAAAATGGTAATATTTGAAAGGTGTGGAATTGTAATTGATCACTCCCTGATTGTTTACGCTCAGAGTGAGTGTCGACAGTGGTGGTCGGGGGGAGTGGTGGGAATAAGTGGCATTGCACTCTGTAATATGATGCATGACATCTCCCTGTCATTACTGTCAGTTTGCATCAACCAACTCATATTTCGGGGGGGGGGGGGGGATGTAATCAACAGTCACAATCATTTCCATCAGCAGATGCTTGGAGGAGGAGTAGTAAATCTGTAGGGGACCAGTGTAAGCCCATCTCAACACTGTTCCGCCCTCGCATGTCCCAGATTTGAATATTGTTGCAGTTGCACTCAACTTGGCAAGTGGAGAGTATTCCATTACATTCCTGACTTGTGCCTTGTAGATGGCAGACAGGCTTTGGGGAGTCAGGAGGTGAGTTACTCTCCACAGAATTCCCAGGCTCTGATTGGTTCCTGCTGTCACGGTATTTATATGACTAGTCCAGTTCATTTTTGATCAATGATAACCTCCAGGATAGTTGATAGTGGGAGATTCAGCAATGATAAAACTATTGAATGCCAAGGGTAGATGGTTTGATTCTATTTTGTTGAAGGTGACCATTGTCTGGCATTTGTCCAAAATGTCACAATCCCAAAATGCCATCCCAAATGAGAGTGCTGCTCTCCTCCATAACCCCCCCCCCCCCCTCACTTCACTCCAGCATTAACGAACATGCCTTCAGCCCCCTATCCCCACCCATCCCAAAACTCTTGAATTCTTTCCCTAAACCTCTCTGCTTCTGAACCTTGAAAAACTCATTCGAAGACTCTTGCACCAAGCATTTGGGCATACCTCCTAACATGTCCTTCTTCGATTTAGCATCCATCGTTGTCTGATATGCTACTGTGGAGTGCCTTGGGAAGATTTCCTACATTCAAGAGACTTTATCAGTGTTGATTTTTGTCGATTTTTTGCAGAAGAAACAAGAGGTATGCAGTGATCTTTATGAGGTTGACTTCAGGATGGAAAGCGTAGTGACCACAAAGGCACTTCAGGTTCTTTTCATGAAGTAAACTCATTTTATTTACACTACTTGATTTAGAGTTCGACACTTATTCCTATGGTAAACATATATTATTAATAAAACTCACTAACTCTATCTCTATATTCTAACTACAATTATATTCTACCCTACTAGCTCTATAATGCACTCTACTTCAGTCTCCTCGAAACCCTAATCTCCCCTGTTCAGCTCACTCTCCCAGAAATCTAAGAGTCAGTGCAATTTATAGTACTGTCCCTTAGCTCCCTCTCGTGGCTAGTTTTAACATAACATTAACTGCCATTCACATGCTGTACATTTCTATAGTGTCACAAGGTAGGATTAATTCGGAACGGTAACAGTCTTGGGGACACAGCATGTGGTTTAAACCAATTCTGGATAGATGGGGAGGGATAAGCTGTTTACCCACCGAGGGATACATTACAATTTGATGTTGAATTTTGCAAATGGGTGAATTGGATTCACTTTAAATCCTGTTGCTGCCCATTTTTCTATTTGGCCATTTGTGGTTCAGCTTTGCCTGATCCAATCATTGCCGAGCACAGTGCCCATTCTGGCATATCCATCTTGACAATATTAAACTCCAAGCAACACTATGGATAAACAGTTTATTGTTCAGTCAGTTTTACTTTTGAAATGGATCGCTCTTAACGGAATGAGGATGTGTGTCATTTAAGAGCATTTTGAAGCCTAAATAAACCACAAGTGCACATAGTCATTTCACAAATTTCTTCCAAGGTCCTAATATCAAATGAACTTACCTGACGATTCATGCTATATTGTTTCAAATTATTGTGATAAATATCCTAGCATCGCCACTTCACTGATTTCTCAACTTGCTCGACGTAAAAATTGCAATGTTCCTTTTCGGGGAGAAAGCAAGCGATTCAGAGCCAAACTGGCAAAGTGTTCAACAGGCCAGCCAAGTCCAAGCACTGGATTTCAGTAAGATTGTTATTGTGCAAGATCTCCGCTCAGCCAAAGCCCAGCAGGCACCTCCCTGCCCTCAGCCCCCCAGCAAGAAATTGTCAAGTGCCGGATGTTTGGATCATTGATTTCATGACTAATTGATTACTTTTCTTTGCAACATCGCTTTCAAAATTAATGTGTAGAAAATGCCAAGTTAGGATACAGAGCACACTTAAACAGAAAAAAGTATCACTGTTGGATCTTTGGTGATGTGGGGGTATTACGGGAAACATTGCCTCTGGAACAGTGAGGAAAGTCAATGGAAATGACTGTGGGATAATGGCATCTGATTATTCATGATTCAAATTAAAATCTCGCTCTGTTAATAAAGGAAGGAATTTTGCAAATGTGTTAAGTGATTCTTATGCATCTCCTCCGACAGTGTCATTTCAAAGGCAATGAAATTCTACAGATTTTTCAGAATAGATTCTATATTGCAGAGCTCTGAGATGTCCTTGTGCATGAATCACAAAAGGCTCGAATGCAGTTATAGCAAGTGATGAGGAATAAATGTTATCATTTATTGTGAGGGGAAATGATTACAAAAGTAGGGAGGTTATGCTTCAGTTGTACAGGACATTGGTGAGACCACAATTAGAGTGCTGTGTACAGTATTAGTTTCCTTAGTTATCGGGAAGATGTAAATACATTAGAAGCAGTTCAGAGAAGGTTTACAAACTATTACCATGAATGGACGCGTCTTCTTTTTTAAAAAATATTTTTGTTGGTTTTCGTAATTATTTACAATAACATATGTTGTGTATAATACACAGTAGTGCTAATTTAGATATATAGCCAACCAGAAAAGAGAAGGAAGAAAAGAAAAAAAAACCTCAAACGGGTTCTACAGAATTAGTGTGTGCAACAACTAAGGTAAGAAAAGGAAACCAGAAACCAGAAACCAGACCCAAGAAATTATATAGGGCAGACAGTTAGTTATACCTCCCCAAGCCAGAACCTATATACCCGTAGGGGGACCCCCACGTTTGTGAGCTCCTGGAGGTCAACCGCCACCACCATGTGGCTTTGCTCCTGTCTTCGCTGCCTCCTGGTACTGAAATGTACCAGAGGGAGAGGGGGGGGGGGTGTTTAGCATCAGCTGGGTTTTGTTTTTGCCCCTGTGCTTGTCTCCCTGTATGCCCTTGTCCTTTGTCCCTTCTGGTCCACCCCTTTCCTTGCTGTCCTACCCCCTTCTCCCTTCTACCCTAACCCCTCCCCTCCCAACTATCCCCTCTCCCTGTTCCCCTCTTTCTTCTGATTTCTGTTTTATTCCACCCCCCCCCCTCCCCCCCCCCCTCCTCCCCCCCCCCCCCCCCCCCCCCCCCCCCCCCGGCAACCCCTCCCTTTGTTTATTGGTTGCTGCTTACAAATTGATCTTGGACCAGGCTGGTGAATAGTCTCCGCATTTTGTGGAGCTTTCCACCGAATGGTGAATTTTATTTTCTCCAATTTTCACCACCTTTAGCTGCATTAGGCTCAGCCTTGCACATGTGGAGGTGGATTTCAGTCCTTTGATCCAGAGTCATCCCCCTATCTCCATGCCCAGCTCTACATCCCACTTCTACTGTGTCTCATCAAGGGGTGAACGCTCCTCCAGTAGCCATCCGTACATTTCAACTCATTTATTGTCCCCTAGTTCACCTGCGGTCAGACGTCTGTCCAGTAGGGAGTGTCCTGGTAGAGGAAAACGTCACCGTCTTCTTTTGGAGGAAGTTTCTGACTTACATATGTCGTGGCTATAGCTCATTTCCTTCCGGTAGTTGAAGCTTGTTCATGAGTTCCCCAGAGTCGCTACTCTAGCGTCCATATATAGGTCTCCTACCATCAGTACCCCTTTCGTCTTGTCTCCACATTTTAAAGGAGGCGTTCATAGTCACGGGTGAATTCATGGTTCTTACAGAAAGGAGCCATGATGGACATCGCAGTCAGACCAAAGTGGTGTCGCACTTGGTTCCACATTCTCAACGTGGCCATTGCCACTGGAATTTTTGAGTATCTGGTTGGGAGGAATGGGAGTGGAGCTGTGGCCAGTGCTTGAAGGGATGTCCCTACACAGTATCTCTCCTCCATTTTAACCTATTCCGTTCCCGGCTCTTTGACCCATCCCCATACTCTTTCTGTGGTAACCGCCCAGTTGTAGAATTGGTGGTTTGGGAAGGCCAGGTCCCCCATATTCTTCCTTCTTTGTCGCACATGTTTCCTGATTGTTGGGTTCTCCCCCTCCCCGCCCCACCCACCCCACCCACACAAATGCCATATTTAATTTGTCAACTTTGGTGAAGAAGGCCTTGGGGATGAAAATTGGGGGGAGCTGAAAGGAAAAGGAATCTGTGCAGCACGTTCACCTTAATCGTCTGCACTCTCCCCGTCAGGGAGAGCAGGAGCAAGTTCCACCTCTGCAGATCACTTTTTACTTCCTCCACCAGACTCGGCTGGTTCCGTTTGTGGATTTGTGTCCAGTCGTGGGCTATTTAAATCGGCAGGTATCGGAATTTGGTTTGGGCCAGCTTGAACGGCAACTTCCCCAGCTTTGCTGTTGCCACTTGGCACCTTGGCACAGCCAACCTGGGATCCTGGCTGTTCTACCTGGGTGCCATCGTGGCACTGTCGAGGTGCCAGGTTGCATGGCAGCTGTCAGGTCACTTCCAGGGTGCCAGGCGGGCTGTGCCGAGGTGCCAAGCTGGCATTTTTCCCACAATGGGGTTCGGGCCCGGTGTTGCGGGGGGGTCGGGGGGGGGGGGGCGTTGTGCTGAGGACCTCTTATAGGTGAGATGGGGCTTTGGGGGAGTTTGGAGGTCGTTTCAGGGGGTCAAGAGATTAGGACAACATTTAGAGATGTCGTCCCAATCTCCTTCTGCCTGCACTGAGGAGTTCCGGCGAGCAGAGGCCCTCAGTGCAGAAAACTGGATTAAGTGCGGCCTCGTCGGAGAGTTCCCTGCTGAGGCTCCGAATCTACCTGATTGGGAACAGAGTCCCATTTGATAGTGTGGGGTTTCTCCGAGTGCTGGGAAACACCCAGCTAAACACGCTTGTTATGGGACTCTGTTCCCATTCTGGTTCATGGCGCCCAGAAACCTTTCCGTTCGATCGCGCCCTTCCTATCACAATTTTTAAGCAAGGGTTAGACTAAATGTTTCCCTGAATGAATGAGCTGACTGGGGAGCTTTTGGTGATAATAACATATGCTTTCCAAAGCAACTTATTCCCACTTAGATACCCCCCCCCCCCCCCCAATGTCGCTCAATGGAGTGAACGCCAAAACAAAATTCAAGCAAAAACAGGAAATACATTCCAAACAGAACCTCTAACGAGAAACATGGGAAGTGGGATAATTCTTTGCTGTATTAGTGGCAGATGAACTCATACTGATACAGACAGTCTGATCTAATTCTGTTTAAATACTAAGTGGGGAAAAGAATGAAAAGTCAATTAAAGGTTAACAGAGCTGCGAATTTATCACACTGGAAGTCAACATCTTCAAGTATTTTATTTTGGTTGACAAATATACTATGCAATTACCAAACACAGTATACAACATAAATAGCAGCAGATTATTAGTGGAAATCCTGTTGATTCAAAAGACACCTTGTGACTATAGTGTGAGAGGGTTTGATGGCTTATTTTTGATAAGGGAAGATTTCTGACGGGATTAGCCACAGCCTTTTAATAGCACCCCTCCCAAGTACAAAGGAATTTGCACGATTCATCTGTTTATCCTCCTCCTAAACTCAGTGACCTTCTGTTTGGCCAACAAATGATAAGAGCCTCGGAGCAGTTTACCTTTCTTCAGCTGGACCCTGTGATCTTGAAATAAGAATACTGCAACCAACAGGGGAGCGGGTCTCTACAAAGGGAACCACATCACCAATACCATTCCAATCCCCATTCGAGGCAGATTACACCTTTAAAGGCTTTAATTAGCAACGGCTTCATGGGGTCCACTGCCCCTTAGGATTCCACTTCTTCCACACAGTCAGAGACCTCTGTAATCCATTAACACCCTTTAGCTGTTAAAAAAGGGATTAGAGTGTATTGAATAAAGAACAGAATGTTTGTACTTCTTGGACCACGGCAAAAAAAATCTTAATAGTCAGGACAATCATTGCACCGGTCACAAGGGTAATTAGAGAGGCAAAATGTCACTTTTGCTGGCTCAGAGATCCTGAGGTTAACATATTGAGGACTGCAGTAATATTATTCTTATGACAGAGTGAAAGCTGATGTTTCAGGATTACCACATGTTTAAAACCTTATAAACATTCAAAACTTATAAAATGTCATTTGCTTTCATCGAACAAAAAGCTTTCCCAATATCTCTCTGCTGATCTCAGGCAGAACAATTACCTCAGGATCCCTGAGACATGGATAGAGTTCGCTAGGCCAGTCACGATCGCTAGGCCAGTCACGATCGCTAGGCCGACCAAGGATCGGGCATTGTTCTGTTTTCCCCCCAACTCCAACACTCCCATGATTAAATTAGCCACGGACGTTATTCGTCCAGATTCACAAGTGAAGAATACCATGTTTGGGTGCAGTGCTGGAGAGGAGCCTAATGTGTTTCAGCAATTGTGAGAAAACTGACCAGGAATACGGAAACATCCATGAAAAATGTGGAGGGAATATTTCTGCTGTTCCCATCGGCGGGATCTTCCAGTCCCGCAAATGGTGACCCCCAACCCCACCCTACCCCCGCCACAGGTTCCCCGGCGTTAGAGAGTGTGAACAACAGGAAACCCCATTGACAGCGCTACAGGACAGGAAGATCCCATCGCTGGTCAATGGATGATAGTCTCCACTGCCACAAAACACCCGGGGGGAATCCCAGCCGGGGGGAATCCCAACTAGGCACAGTTTTTTAAAAAAATATGGTCAGCAGGGCAAGTCTTTTTATGGAGCATCATGCTCAGCAGAATTAAAGAATTGGCAGAGTTGGCTAAAGGCAGAAGAGTTAGGCTCTTTGGAGACTTTCAGAGTTGAAAAAAAGGTCGGAAGCCAAGGCACTTCTGGCTGAGTGCTTGTCACTGAATATAGAGAGGGCGAAGGGAGATCACTGTCAACATGCAGTGCCGTGTGGGGGTTCGGCCATCCTCTGAGTGGGGGGTCGGGGTGGGGTCCCTGGTGTGTGGGATAAGGGTTGGTGCCAGGGGAACATTGACACTCAAGAAAACCACAGGTAGAAAAGTGGAGGAATTGGATTATCACATGGGACTGGAAGAAGTAAGTCGGGTAAAGCTATGATGGAATTTTCAAGCGAGAACCTGGATTTTGACTGGGTGGTATTGGGTGAAAATATGAGTATCAGGGAAATAGAACTTCATGAATAGGTACTTGAGTCTCCAGGCTTTGACTGGGTTGGATTTATGTTTGGTGGAATTCAGAAGGTTACCTTTGGAGAATTTTAGTCTGGAGATGGCAAGGCTGTTGTTGACGGTTTCAGCAGCAGTGAATTATTATAATGTTGGAAGTGGGCACCGCTTACATAGGTTAGGCATCGAGGCTGGAATTCTCCGGTCAAAGCGATTCTCTTTTCCTGCTGGCAGCACACTCCTGCCGGTGGGTTTCCCGGTGGCGTAGGGCGGCTTGTCAATGCCATTGACAAGCGACGGGAATAGAGAATTCCCCTGCCAAAGAAATGGCACTCCACCAAGAAACATGTGATTGGGGGACAAGAGAATCCAGTCCATAGACCATTAAAAGCTCAGACATGCCCTGCCCATGATTCTTTGATCAAGTACCCTGGCAGCATGAAATTCATGCACAGACAGTGAAACTGAAAGGCCTATTTGCTGTAACAAAACTTCAAAGCATCCTGGGAAATACATTGCTAATGCTGAACAATTTCTTTTGCATCTTGTCAATAAACATAGAAAGCAAACAAAAGCAAAACAAAACAGCAAAACTCCATTGGTTTCAATCTCAATTAACTTGTCAAATCATTTTTATTTTTATAATTAAAAAACCCAAAGAACTCCAGATTGTTCATTATGTCACAATCCTTACAGCAGTCATTAGTGTAAGCAGCTGACTTTAAAGCTGTAGGTACAACATGCCTGTGGAACCTGGTCTGCTCATCAGGAAACTAGACCGTGCAAGGAAGGAGCCAACACAGGATCATTATATTTCTCGTCAGGATTCTGCACTTCATCTTAAAGCTGAAACCACTTGGAATAAATGTGAGAAATTGGAACTTGTTTACAGATGTGTCACTTCTTTTTGTTTAGCTCAACTGTCAATCATCACTGAATCCAAACCGGACAGCAGGAGTGATGTTTACAAAAGTGACAACGTTGACCACTATGGAATGATTACAGTGCAGAAAGAAGCCATTCAGCCCATCGTGTCTGCAGCAGCCAAAAGAAGAGAGAGGAATAAAGAAACGAGACGCTCATTTTAATCCCACTTTCCAGCACCTGGTCCGTAGCCTTGCTGGTTACGCACTTCAGGTGCAGATCCATGTACCTTTTAGACAGAAAATGCTGGAAAAACTCAACGGGTCTGGCAGCATCTGTGGAGAGAGAAACAGAGTTAACATTTCAAGCCCGTACAACTCTTCTTCAGAGCCTTTGAAATGAGTTGAGAGCTTCAGCCTCGACCACCAATTTGGGCAGTGAATCCCTGATGCCCACCACCTTCTGGGTGAAAAAGGTTTCTCATTATTTCCCCCCCCCCCCCCCCCCCCACCCCCCAATCCTTCTACCAGTCACATTAAATCTACGCCCTCTGGTAATTAACTCCTCAGCTCGGGGAAACACGTCTTTCCTATTTACCCTAACCCGACCCTCATAATTTTGCACACCTCAATTCAGTTACCCCTCAGCCTCCTCTGTTTAAGGAAAACAACCCTATAGCCTGGAAGCACAGACAATTCATGGATTAGAAACAAGGGGCATCTCACCAGAAACTCATGGGATAGATTTTCATCAGCACTGGCTGGACCTGGCAGGGTGGCGAGCTTACTGTTTGCTGAATCCAAACTAATTTCTGCAGGAGAGTCTAAAGTTGGAGTTAGGCCCTTCATTTATGAGACCCAATGCCTGTTTTAGGTGGCACTCAGGGGACCAGTGGAATAGCCTTTAATAATATGGCAACATCAATATAGTCCCGGTGCATTTTTCATAGATTAGTCTGCAGACCTCCAGTGTTTTGTATCCGGAATAAATGCCTCATTTGATGAGAACACTTGTGAGATTCATTGTTCAGTTCACAGAGTTCCTCACACAGTGACTTGACACAAAGCCACAAGCTTTGGGTGTAATGTTCTGCTAAAGCCCGTGGGCTGAGTATACACATACAGGAAACACTAGTACATTCCTCGTGTCAAAATATCTTCCCTGGGTGTAAACACTCTGTCAATTTTATTGCACCAAGTTGATGTGGGGAGAAGAATTTACAGCAATGTCTGTAACATGTGTAAACACTCGAGACACTTCAGACACTTTATATACAGTATCTGCGTGATGCATCTACCAACCTGAAATGTGTACTTCTGTCAGCTGCCTTGACAGGGACGGGAATGAGGGAAATGTAATCCATTACCTCCCACAAAAAAATTGGGTCAATGTCATTTCTTTTGTATAGTCTCCAACTAGGACTCCACTCCAGCTCTAAAGAAGGTCCATATGGGCTGCACAGCAGTGCAGTACTGAGGGAGTGCTGCATTTTTAGAGGTGGCATTTGTCAGGAGGGATGGTTATACCCATCTCCAATCTTTCCTCTCTATTCAAAGTAAAGCAAGGGAGTTTTTCCTTGTTTTGTGGCCAATATCCCTCAATCAACATGATTAAAACCAAATATCTGGTCATTGGAATCCTGCTGTGAGCAAATTGATTCACGCAAATTGCGATTCAACACTGTGAAAGTACTTCATCGGTTGTAAAGAACTTTGGGATTTCATTCGGTAATGCTAGGTGCTTTTGTAAATCCAACTCCTTTCTGTCTTAATCTTACAGCAATAAAGTTATTCTTCACACCCTCTGACAATATAATGCGAAGTGAGTCATTAATGGTGCCACTACCAGTAAAATGAGGTTCAGGGCAGGGGCAGAACCATTTGAACTGATTCAAGAATCCTATCAACGTTTGAACCCATTACAGATTTCAATTAGGATCATGCACAGGGCGCTTCTTAAATGATGCCACATGTTTCCGGAAATTCAGGTAAGAGCCCACCTCTATTTTCCCGGGAAGCCATGATGCAATTCCTTGAAGAAGGATGTCCCAGAAACGATGCAGGGGGACTCCACCTTGTCCCTGAGCAAGAACGTCACTGGAGGCCGGATTTCAAGGTATGTGGGATAGTCTTCAGGTCAGCCAGCCCCCAGTGAGAGGACGAAGGAGAATGATTAGGAAGCCCCGGGGCGTGGGCAGTGGGGAGGGCAGGGGACTATTCAAGCTTTCTGCAGGGGCTGTGGTGTCTTATATTGGGTAGAGGTTGCTCATACGGGAAGGACTATCCCCACCAAGCCTGCAGTCAATCTGCCAGAAAATGGCATGGCCAATAACTCTTGTCATTGTTATTTTACCAGCAGTGGAAGGCGTGGTCATTAATTGGCTTCAATTGGAGCGATGGTGGGTGGGCCCCCTGACACCTACCCTGTCCAGTGGGTTAGCTTGGCAATGGGAACAACACCTGCCCCCTGCTATCATACCCTAATTTTACACCCACTGACTGCCAACATACTCCCAGGGACGTACCATAATTCTGGCCACAAACAAACGCACACACGCATGTACAATGCCAATTACAGCTTTTATATCCGGTATGTATAATAACCCTCACGAGACCATGGGGACACATCGATCAATCTCACCATGGGACTCGTATAATGCAAACTCCCCCACTACTGGGCAGAAGCCCACCCAGCTGGGCTTCCGAAATTTTCCCTTTAAAAGCCGGCTCAGACCGGGTCAGAAATTCCAGTAATGTCGATTGGGACTGTGCACTGTAACTGCGTGGCAGCCTTTACTTTAAGTTTATGAATTAAATGTTATTTAATTTACCTTCTTGGGCATTCTGAGTTTTAGTTTTGTGTTGCCAGATTCCCTCCACGACTCTCAGCAGCCAGTGAGAATGCTGGAGTAAGTTTACCGGATCATTGAACCAGGCACACCCCAATAATAACTCCTGAACCAGTGCCCCAACTCTTATTCCTAAACCAATATAAAAGCACTAAACTCGACTCATGAGAGATTCTCTGGCCATTTTCGCCAGTCGGATCTTCCAGTCTCGCCAATGGTGAACCCCCGGGGGTTTTCCGGCAGGAATGGGTGCATTCAATGGGAAATCGCATTGACAGCGGCGGGACCAGAAGATCCCGCCATCGGTCAATGGCGGGTCACCTCCCACCGCCGATAAACACGCCGCGGGAGGCATGCATGAAATACGCTTGGAAAACATGCTGATTTAAAATGGCTCTTCTTGTAAGTTAAACTATGCTTCATTTATGTTTCACTTTTCACCGTTGGACCATAGTAAGGGGAAATGTAATATTACTTAGTGATTGACAATTAATCAGATAAGGTATAATTATAACATTGTTGGAATTCCCTTTAATTGCTGTGAGCGACTCAGGTGACCTCCTAAGCTACAAAGGTATTTCCCCAGCAGTTTGCAATGTAAACTCCTGCAATCCAGTCAAATCTCATTTATTTCCAGTGAGACTCAATCACATTAACCCGTTTCCATGTGTTTCTATTGTAAAAGATAAACCCGACTCCACTCATTCCTATGGTTTTTCAATCAGTCTCACTGTTGATCTGACCACTGAGAAAGGTCTGCTTTGACAATATCTGGGCCTGAATGTGTGATTGCGCGCAATTGCATGCTGTCACTCGGCATTATATGCAATGCATAAGATGCAATGACTTGTGAGATATTTTGTATCATTCTACTCATCATCAAAAGGCTTGCATTATGCTGCTTTTTTTTCCATTGAATTTAGCAAGTGTAAGTTACCAATCCTGGGATGTATTCTGAGTCCCAGAATATTGATCATTTAACTGGCAGAGATTTTATAGACTATCATTATATACTAACTTCAAACTCCAGCATCTTGTGGAAAACAAATATATTTTCTTCCGATTTTATTTCTCCTTGTACTCCTTCATAAGTACAAAAAATACTTTGAAGCATGACAGATGAACTCCAGATGCAAGAATTTTTACAGATTTTAATACAACAACACTCGGATAAAACAGGCCCTTCCTATTTGTCACACACTGTCACAATTTTGCAATGCCATCGGTATTGCGCACACGGCAATATTATGGTAACTTTAATGTAGTAAAATTCCAAGGTATGTAATGAGGTAAAAAGAGGTGTTTCGCAGGCTTCAGCAACACTCAGTTTGACTATTCGAGTCTAGGTGGGTGACTTTACTGTGGAGGAATCTTGGTTTTGTCCAATCAAGACCTCACCTCATGTCCATTCCTCTGACAACCGGAGCAGAACTTGAGGATTCCAATCCTGCACTGAACTGAATAGAACTTTTCCACCTGTCATCCTGCCCACCCACCCTTCCCCACATCATCTCCCCCACCCCCACCTTTAACTGCACTTACACTAAATAACTGTGCATCTGCCTCTCTTGCCCATATATGTGTCCCTCTTATCAATGTATCTATTCACCTCAGTCAGAGTACCTTCCCCATCCTCATCAGAGGGTCTGCCTGCCTATACCATGTATCTGCCCTGACCCATTCAAAATACCTGTTTCCCTTGATCAGTGCACCTCAGTCCTGCCCCTATTCAATCTCTGAACTCATCCACTATTTTCCAAGTGCTGTCCATTAAGGTATAATCTATTCTCTGAAATTGTTTAGCTGTCAATGGGCAGCCTGGGTGGATGCCTGTATTAATGGGATTCAAAGCAGGTAGGAGTTTGCATAACTGGAGCTTTTCAATTGTTGAAAGTTACCGGATTATTCATAGGCTGTTTATGCTTACTCACGGTGAGAATTTTTGCTTACTTAGAACTTAGAACAGTACAGCACAGAACAGGCCCTTCGGCCCTCAATGTTGTGCCGAGCCATGATCACCCTACTCAAACCCACGTATCCACCCTATACCCGTAACCCAACAACCCCCCCCCCCCCCCCCCATTAACCTTACTTTTTTTTTAGGACACTACGGGCAATTTAGCATGGCCAATCCACCTCACCTGCACATCTTTGGACTGTGGGAGGAAACCGGAGCACCCGGAGGAAACCCACGCACACAGGGGGAGGACGTGCAGACTCCACACAGACAGTGACCCAGCCGGGAATCGAACCTGGGACCCTGGAGCTGTGAAGCATTTATGCTAACCACCATGCTACCCTGCTGCCCCAAATTACTCACGGTGAGAATTTAGGCGGACGGGGCTGGAAAACTGCGGCGAGCCTTTCACTGCCTTCGGTGGGGAAATCCCACAGGAGGATCCCACTCGAGGGAGGGGCCACCCTTTGCCTTAGCAGGGAAAAGGTTAGGTGAAATGTATGTCCCCTCCCGCCAGCGGGACCTTCCGGACCCGCCAATTCCATCCACAAAGTCCAACCATGACTGACGTAATCAAAGAAGAAGCAACAATGAGACCTGGCTCCATGGTCAACTGGCCGGGAAATCTGAGCAAACTGATTTTATCGTCTTTAGAGAAACACAAGACATGGTTAAAAAAACACATACAAGAGAATCCGACACCAAAAAAGTAAACATCATCCAGGCATGTTACAAAATGACTTTCATTTTAGCTTACAATGATTTAAACATTAAAAAGTAGAGATAGAAATGACTGAAAATGAGAAATTAAAGCATCAAATGCTGGATATTTCCATGCAGCTTTCAAAAGTAAGACTGATTTAAATTTCAATGTGAGAATGGGCCATTGAGAAAGAAAATTATTCAGAGACAGAATTCCAACCACTTTATATTAATAGATAAAATATATATTTAAATACCTCAATATATAATGGTTATGAGCGGGATGTAGGACGGCCTGATAGATGAGAGATGCTGATAGATGCTAACTAGCGTCAGTTAAATTTGTTCCCATCAAACATAACCTTATTTTATTTTTTATCCTTAGCTTGGGCAACAGCAGTAATTACGGCTCCTGTTATTATAAATCAGGCTTTTGGGATGACTTTGATTACTAACACTGGATTCATGATTTGTATTCAAATTAGCGTTATCAATTTTGTGGCCATCATATTGAGCAGTAAGAAGGCCTCTAGCAGCTGCCTATCCACTGAAGCAATGAGTCGCAACTCAGTACAAGAGACATTTATCTACAAAAGAGCAGCTTAGGGGAAGAAATTGAAATGTTCACCCAATCAACATTTTTATTCCAAATTTCTCCAGCGTCCCTCTTTCTTCTCTCAGTAGTCTCCACACTCTGCTACGTCTGTTTCTTCCCCCCTTGAAGCATGTTTCAGCGCGATAACCCGTTCACACTACCTGAGTGGCAAAAATGATCCCAGGAGCACAACTGGGCAGTAAATTAATTCAAATTCACCAGAAAGATTGTTTTTCTTCCCCAGTCATTTGGTTTCGCCCGGATCCTCTGAGTAATAGAAAATCTTTGCAGTTCAAAAGCTGAGGTCAGCCAGTGGATTGAGACAGTCACAAGCGGTATGAAATTAGATTTTCAACATCAAGAGTGGTGGAAATGTGGCCATTAATATTCAATGAATTTCAAATACAATCCATGGCTGCAGTGTATTTGAGTCTGGTCGGGGCTTCTCGTTCGGTTTGAAACGATTTGCTTTTTTAACAGTGCATATTGAAACTCTGCATGTTGGTGGTGGGGGGATGGGGGGTTGTATTACAGGAGGAAATCTATAGTTTTCTCCTCTCTGCTCCTGTACATCATTAACAGGATCATGACAGCTCTCTGGTATCTCACTCAGTTAGCCAATCTTTCCAGCTTAGCCTGGAGAAAAGGGGCAATTTTTAGCTTCATTTGCCATTGTGCTGATCTGGTAGAGCAGAGTTTGGGCGCAATCGAACGGCCTCGGACGCCCGACTCGGTGATCCAACGAGGTGGTAAATCTCATGAGAGGCCTCTCGGAATGCCCCCTGAGGCACATTTGAATATGTTGGCCCGGGTGGCAATGCCAGGCTGACAGGAGCAATGCCAAGCTGGCAGTGTCAAGGTGATCGAATGCCAGGTTGCACCTGCCAGGGATCGGGCCTGGGGGTGCCCTGCCATTAAGAGGTGGGGTGAGGGAGGGCTCAAGGATATTAAAGGTAAGTTGGGGCAGTGGGGGGGTCCAGAAGCTGAGGTGGGGATTCTGAAAGGAGTCGAGAGATTGGAGCAGCATTTAAAAATGGTGCCCCGATCTCTTCCTGCTCATCAGTACAGGAAGTGAGATAAGCTCGGCCTCAGTGGGGTGTACTCGACCACGGCCAGAAAAAGACAACAGAGTCCCGTTAGATAGCGGTGCCATATTCAGAGCTGCCGGTGTCGAGAAGGACCCAATTATAGGTGCCCAAAACGATATTCTGTTTTTTATGCATTAAATCGCGCCTTTTATGTTTTTAATTCATCCATGAGATATGGATATCACTGGCTGGGCCATAATTTAATACTCTACTCTATTTCCCTTGAGAAGGCGGTGGTGAGCTGCCTTCTTGAACCATGGCAGTCCATCAGGCGTCGGGCACATGCACTGTGCTGCTAAGGAGGGAGTTCCAGGGCAGCAGGGTGGCGCAGTGGGTTAGCTCTGTTGCCTCACGGCGCCAAGGTCCCTAGGTTCGATCCCGGCTCTGGGTCACTGTCAGTGTGGAGTTTGCACATTCTCTCCGTGTTTGCATGGGTTTCACCCCCCACAACCCAAAAGATGTGCAGGCTAGGTGGATTGGCCACGCTAAATTGCCTCTTAATTGGAAAAAATGAATTGGGCACTATAAATTTATTTTTTTTAAAAGGAGGGAGTTCCAGGATTTTAACCTCGCGGCAGTGATATTTCCAAGTCAGGATGGTGAGTAGCTTGGAGGGGAAATTGAAGGTGGTGTTGAGGCAGTTATCTGTCAGTCACCTGAAGCCTACTTAGTGGCACAAGGGTGTTCATTGTATTCTTCTGTTTGAAGCTTAAATAGTGTGAGTCACCCTGGTTTAGCTGAGTTCTATAGAAGGGACAGGCATCAAGCGCACACTCAGTAAGCTATGCACGTCAAGGAGGCACATACTGAGTGAGACACAGCCAGAGTGGAAATTAGAACTTGATAATTTGGTGCAGTGAGGTAATTCGGTGCAGAGTGGGAAAAGGTGCTTTTCCCCACAGTTTTGTTTTCTTTCTTCTGCCTTGTAACTGTTAATCTGTAGGGAGAGTACCAGAGAGCATCCTGGTAAGGTAAGTGATTTTTATTACCTTTTCAAATTGTGTTGGGGGAGAGATAACTGAAGTGACATCACAGTAAAGCTGTGACCAGATCGGCACTTCTGTGGATGTGAAAGAGACTCCAGGATGGCATGTTGCCTCCCTGGTGCCAGGGTCCAGGATGTCTCAGAAAGGGGAGCAGGCATCCTGAAGGGGGAGGGCAAACAGACAGAGATTGGGGTACATATGGGTACTAACGACATAGGAAAGAAGGAGGATGAGGTCCTGCAGCAGGAGTTTAGGGAGCTAGGCAGAAATTTAAAAGACAGGAACTCTCGCATTGTAATCTCGGGATTACTCCCTGTGCCACGTGCCAGTGAGGCTAGAAATATGAAGATAGAGCAGCTAAACACATGGCTAAACAGCTGGTGTAGGAGAGAGGGTTTCAGTTATCTGGACCACTGGGAGCTCTTCCGGAGCGGGTGTGACCTGTATAAGAAGGACGGGTTGAATCTAAACTGGACAGGCATAAATATCCTGGCCACGAGGCTTGCTAGTGTCACACGGGAGGGTTTAAACGAGTATGGCAGGGGGGTGGGTACTGGAGCAATAGGTCAGAAGGTGAAAAAGTTGAGGGAGAACTAGGGAATAGGGCCAGTATGGCTCTAAGGAAGAGCAGACAGGGAGATGTTGCTGAAAACAGCGGGTCTGGTGGCCTGAAGTGCATATTTTTTAATGCAAGAAGTATAACAGGTAAGGCAGATGCACTTAGAGCTTGGATTAGTACTTGGAACTATAATGCTGTTGCCATTACAGAGACCTGGTTGAGGGAAGGACAGGATTGACAGCTGAATGTTCCAGGATTTAGATGTTTCAGGCGGGATAGAGCAGTGTGTAAAAGGGGTGGTGGAGTTGTGCTACTGGTTAGGGAGAATATCAGAGTTGTACTGCGGGAGGACACCTCAGAGGGCAGCGAGGCTATATGGGTAGAGATCAGGAATAAGAAGGGTGTTGTCACAATGTTGGGGGTCTATTACAGGCCACCCAACAGCCAGCGGGAGATACAGGAGCAGATAGGTAGACAGCTTTTGGAAAGGAGTAAAAGCAACAGGGTTGTTGTGATGGGAGACTTTAACTTCCCCAATATTGACTGGGACGCACTTAGTGTTCGGGGCTTGGATGGGGCAGAGTTTGTAAGGAGCATCCAGGAGGACTTCTTAAAACAATATGTAGACAGTCCAACTAGGGAAGGGGCTGTACTGGACCTGGTACAGTAGTCCCCCTTTATAACGCGGGTGTTGGGGTCCAAGACAGCCACCCGCATTGCATCCGAGCCACGGATATCCACGATGGGGGTTTTAAATTTATTTAAAAATCTATGCATGCGCTTCCCATTGTGAGTCTACGGGGGGCGGGGGGGGGAGAGGTCAGACCCCCGTAGACTCACAATGGGAAGCGCATGCATAGATTTTTAAATAAATTGAAAACCCCCATCGTGGATCTAATTAAAACAACCCACAGAAACTTACCAGGAACTTACAAGGTCTTGCTGTCTGCACCCCATCTGCCGCACGCGCTGCATGTCAGTTTCAAAGGCTCTGCACTATCCACTTCCGGACGCTGTGTGAGCTGCTCCTCTCTCACTGAATCTCAGTGAGAGAGGAGCAGCCGGCAGTGTCAATTTCAGCCGGCAGTGTCAATTTCAGCGGCCGGCTCACTTTGATACGGAGAGGGAAGCTGACAGTTGGGGTCCATAAGCCCCCCCCCCCCCCCCCCCCCCCCCGCCGTATATCGCGAACCGCGGTATTGCGGAGCGCGGTATAACAGGGGACTACTGTATTGGGGAATGAGCCTGGCCAGGTGGTAGAAATTTCAGTAGGGGAGAATTTCGGGAACAGTGACCACAATTCAGTAAGTTTTAAAGTGTTGGTCGACAAGGATAAGAGCGGTCCTAGGGTGAATGTGCTATATTGGGGGAAGGCTAATTATAACAATAGTAGGTGGGAACTGAAGAACCTAGATTGGGGGCGGATGTTTGAGGGTAAATCAACATCTGACATGTGGGAGGCTTTCAAATGTCAGTTAAAAGGAATTTAGGACCGGAGTGTTCCTGTGAGGAAGAAGGATAAATTCCGCAAATTTCGGTAACCTTGGATAACGAGAAAAGAAAAAGGAAGCCTTTGTCAGGGCTAGAAGGCTGGGAACAGACGAAGCCTGTGTGGAATATAAGGAAAGTAGGAAGGAGCTTAAGCAAGGTGTCAGGAGGGCTAAAAGGGGTCACGAAAAGTCATTGGCAAATAGGGTTAAGGAAAATCCCAAGGCTTTTGACACATACATAAAAAGCAAGAGGGTAGCCAGGGAAAGGGTTGACCCACTGTTGGACAGGGGTGGGAATCTATGTTTGGAGCCAGAGGAAATGGGCGAGGTACTAAATGAATACTTTGCATCAGTATTCACCAAAGAGAAGGAATTGGTGGATGTTGAGTCTGGAGAAGAGTGTGTAGATAGCCTGAGTCATATTGAGATCCAAAAAAGGTGAGGTGGTGGGCATCTTGAAAAATATTAAGGTAGACAAGTGAAATGAAAAAATGAATGAGTCCCCAGGGCCTGATGTGATTTACCCCAGAATACTGAAGGAGGCAAGAGAGGAAATTGCTGAAGCCTTGACAGAAATCTTTGAATCCTCACTGTCTTCAGGTGATGTCCCGGAGGACTGGAGAATAGCCAATGTTGTTCCTTTGTTTAAGCAGGGTAGCAAGGATAATCCAGGGAACTACAGGCCGATGAGCCTTATGTCAGTGGTAGGGAAATTACTGGAGAGAGTTCTTCGAGACAGGATCTATTCCCATTTGGAAGCAAATGGACGTATTAGCGAGAGGCAGCACGGTTTTGTGAAGGGGCTGTCATGTCTCACTAACTTGATAGAGTGCTTCGAGGAAGTCACAAAAATGATTGATGTAGGTGGAGCAGTGGATATTGTCTATATGGACTTCAGTAAGGCCTTTGACAAGGTCCCTCATGGCAGACTGGTACAAAAGGTGAAGTCACACGGGATCAGAGGTGAACTGGCAAGATGGATACAGAACTTACTAGGTCATAGAAGGCAGAGAGTAGCAATGGAAGGGTGCTTTTCTGATTGGAAGGCTGTGACTAGTTGTGTTCCGCAGGGATCAGTTCTGGGACCTTTGGTGTCCGTAGTATATATAAATGATTTGGAGGAAAATGTAACTGGTCTGATTAGTAAGTTTGCGGACGACACAAAGGTTGGTGGAATTGCGGATAGAGAAGACTGTCAGAGGATACAGCAGCTTTAGATCGTTTAGAGACTTGGGCGGAGAGATGGCAGATGGAGTTTAATCCGGACGAATGTGAGGTAATGCATTTTGGATGGTCTAATGCAGGTTGGAATATACAATGAATGATGTGGAGATGCCGGCGTTGGATTGCAGTGAGCACAGTAAGAAGTCTTACAACACCAGGTTAAAGTCCAACATGTTCATTTCAAACAATAGCTTTCGGAGCACTGCTCCTTCCTCAGGTGAAAGAAGAGCTATGTTTCAGAAACATATATATAGACAAATTCAAAGATGCCAGACAATGCTTAGAATACTTAGAATGCGAGTATGTACCACGTACCTGGTGGGTGTGAACACCACCCACCAGGTACGCGGTACATACACGTGCGACTCGGCCAACGTTGTCTACCTCATACGTTGCAGGAAAGGATGTCCTGAAGCTTGGTACATTGGTGAGAATGAATGAACGGACATCGCGTGATAATCACCAGGCAGGAATGTTCCCTTCCAGTCGGGGAACACTTCAGCAGTCAAGGGCATTCAGCCTCTGATCTCCGGGTAAGCGTTCTCCAAGGCGGCCTTCAGGACGCGCGACAACGCAGAATCGCTGAGCAGAAACTTGTAGCCAAGTTCCGCACACATGAGTGAGGCCTCAACCGGAACCTGGGATTCATGTCGCATTACATTCATCCCCCACCACCTGGTCTGGGCTTGCGAAATCCTACCAACTGTCCTGGCTTGAGACAATTCACACCTCTTTAACCTGGGGTTACCCCTATCTCTGGATCTATAAAGACTGAATTACCTGCAAATGCTCGCATTCTAAGCATTGTCTGCCATCTTTGAATTTGCATGTGCAGTGGCGCCGGCGCCAACGCGCGCATGCGCAGTGGCCTCCTTCAACGCCCCAGCTCCGACGCAACATGGCGCAGGGCTACGGGGCCGACGCATAGGTAAGGAGGCCTCAGCCAGAGAGGCCGGCCTGCCAATTGGTGGGCCCCGATCGCGGGCCAGGCCGCATCGGAGGCCTGACCCCCCCCCCCCCCCCCCCCCCCCCACAGGCCACCACCCGACCCTTCAACGCTGAGGTCCCACCAGCTCAGAACAGGTTAGAATTGCACCGGGGGGGGGGGGGGGCGGCGTAGAGCTCCCCACGACTGCCGCCGCGCCAACCACGCCAGTGCCCATGGCACCGATTCTCCGATCTGCAGAGAATTGCGTGCTGACATTGGGGCGGTGTGGCTCGGTCGCGGGGATTCTCCGGCCTGACCCAGGGCTGGGAGAATCCCACCCTGTGTGCCAGTGATCGAGAAAATGAATGTTTAATGTAGTTGATGGGACATTGATCATGCTGGATACTTTTACCTGGTTTGTAACAAGGGCCGGGATTCTCCCCTACCCGGCGGGGCAGGGGGGCCCGGCGTATTGGAGTGGTGTCAACCACTCCAGCGTCGGGCCTCCCCAAAGGTGCAGAATTCACCTTTAGGGGCCAAGTCCTCACATTGAGGGGCTAGGCCCGCGCCAGAGTGGTTGCCGCTCCGCCGATAGGCGCGAACGGCCTTTGGCGCCCTGCCAACTGGGGCCGAAAGGCCTTCGGCAGGCGGCGGAAGTCCGTGCATGCGCCAGTGCGTCAGCGGCTGCTGATGTCATACCGGCGCATGCGCAGTGGAGGGGGTTCTCTAACGCCCCCGCCATGGTGAAGGCCATGGCGGGGCAGAAGAAAAAGAGTGCCCCCACAGCACAAGCCTGCCCGCCTATCGGTGGGCCCCGATCGCGGGCCAGGCCACCATGGGGTCGCCTGCCGACCAGCGAAGCGCGATTCCTGCCCCCGCCGATTCCCGGGTGGCGGAGAATTCGGGCCACGGCGGGGGCGGCATTGACGCCGGCCCCGGGCGATTCTCCGACCCTGCGGGGGTCTGAAAAATCCGCCCAAGCTTCTTAAGTGTTTTTGGAGCTGCACCCATCCAGGCAAGTGGAGGATATTCCACTATGTTACTGACTTTTGCCTTGTACATGGTGGGCAGGCTTTGGGAAGTCAGAAGTTGAGTTCCCATCACAGAATTCCCAGTCTCGGACCTGCTCTTGTATCTGTAGTATTCAGTTAAGTTTTTGGTCAGTGGAAACCTCCACAGAATGTTGATGATGGGGTATTCAATGATGGTAATGTTTAGACTGCCTCTTGTTAGAGATGGTCATGGAGTGGGACATTTGGGTGGTGTGAAGGCTACTTGCCACTTATCTGCCAAAGCCTGAATGCTGTCCAAGCTTTGCTGCATATCATGGAGACTCAGGATGCCTCCAAGAGGGAGTCCTCGGTCCCTCACAAAAGGAACAAATTCATCAATTGCAGAGGTGCCAACCATGACTCAGTGGTCACATTCTAACCTCTGGATCTGTTGGGTTCCGGTTCCACCCCAGAGGCTTGAACACTGAATCAAGGCTGCCACTCTGATGCAGTACTGTGGGCACACTGCACTACAAGGGATGCCCTCTTTCAGATGTGATGTTAAACCATGTGACGGCTTCCCTTCCAGATGATCCTACATCTTTCTATCAAAGAAAAGCAGAGAAATTCTCCTGGTGTCATTTATTGCCCCAAAACAACATGATTAAAGCAGATTATCTACTCATTTACTTCACTGCGGTTTGGGAAACATTCACAGACCACAGAATCATAGAATCCCAATGCAGAAGGCCATACAGCCTAGTGAGTCTGCACCGGCCCCTGCTCCCTACCTAGGCCCAATTATCCTTGTAACCCCATCTAACCTAGCCTAAGGGGGCAATTTAGCGTGGCCAATTCACCCAACTACCCAGAGGCATTGTTGCCCGTAACTGGATCTCTTCACTGACTGTCAAGCAATGTGAAAATCATTACCTGATAACCAATCTTTCTTCCTTTTCTATCTCCTCATTGCTCTTTATCACGAGCCAGTGGTTCACCCTTGCGAACTGTGGCGGTGCCAGACAGGTCTGCTGGTGCTAATATGGGTCACACCTAATATGGAAGCAGCCTAACTGAGCCAGGATCAGCCTGGCTTAGTGTCACGCTGAATGTTACACTTAGCCACAGGGACACAGCACTGCTAATTCCTTCATCACATGATCCCGAATGCTTCACGCTGCCATAGATAAAGGCATTTCACAGGCAGGCATCAAACGCTTACAAGGAATTATAATTCCTTTTTATTATCCTTTAGGGATGTTTTGCTGTATTTTTACACTATATTCATTTAATGAGAGCTGATAGCGGTAATTTTTTTTGTCTTCACTACTCCCAGCGCAGTGTTTTGTGTGCTGGAAGACAGCAGATACACTTGTTAACCCATTGATTGTGCAACTTCACCAGTGCAGATTCACTGCCCTCCTCCCTCCTCACAGGATTAGCGACTCCACTCAGCTATTTCTACTCTATTAGTCCCATCGCCACTCATGGTTTCATCGAAAGAAAACAGCATAAATAAAAGTGGACAAAAGCATTACATAGGACCATAATTCTTTGTTAAGGGTTTTATTTTCCCAAAGGGTTACCTGTTTCTTCAAGGGGTTAAGTGAATACACCAATTAATACGTTGTCGACACATAAGGTATGCATTTGAGTAGGCCCAAAGGACAGGACCGAGGTTCACTCCCATGAGATGGAGCATCTAACCCAGTCAGATGAGAAGTGACTGACTTGACACCCAGTGCACCGGCAGGCAGGCCTGAGTGACAGGTAGCCCTCAGGCTTTTGCATATAATCACAGCCAACACGATTATACTTCAGAATAGCCATGAATTTTTATCACCAATTATTTCACTAACGGTGCATCTCATAACAGGCTGGATGGGCAGCAGACTGTCAGCTGGGATTTTACTATCGCAAATCAAGCAGACCATCCCTCTCTCCCTCTCCCACCCCCCTCTCTCTCCCCCTCCCCCCCCCCCCCCCCCCCCCCCGCCTCCAACTCCTCCCTCCCCTCAAATCTGGAAGGAAGTAAAATATAGCATTGGATCGGCATTACGGCATCATTGTGCCATTCTCTGAAATTACGGAAAGTGAGGCAGGCGCAGACCCTTTGCCGTTTTGAGGTGAATCATGAACAAGCTTGTCAGCGACCTAAGTTTTCAATTCCCACTGCATTTCCCAGGCACCGGATGTGAAATAATTTGGGAGTGTTTTACAGCAGCTATGATGAGGTGGGGAAGGGTGGAGAAAGGGCCGACTGCCAGAACCAAGCCTGAACATAGCAGTCGATTCTGGTGGCTGAAGGTAGCAGTACCTGAATGTCTTTGAAACTACTTTTAATTTGAGCCTTCAATATAAAATAAAGACTGGTTCTGAGAGTAGGGCGACTTTAAATGTGTAGCTGTGGCCTACTTCCTATTTTCAGCATTACTCCCGCTGCATGATGTTCTGGCCTACACTCCCAAATGGGCACTGAAGAATGACTAGGGTAAGAGTAGGGCCAGTCAAGGACAGTAGTGGGAAGTTGTGCGTGGAGTCCGAGGAGATAGGAGAGGTGCTAAATGAATATTTTTCGTCAGTATTCACACAGGAATAAGACAATTTTGTGGATGAGAATACTGAGATACAGGTTACTAGACTAGAAGGGCTTGAGGTTCATAAGGAGGAGGTGTTAGCAATTCTGGAAAGAGTGAAAATAGATAAGTCCCCTGGGCCGGATGGGATTTATCCTAGGATTCTCTGGGAAGCTAGGTAGGACATTGTTGAGCCTTTGGCTTTGATCTTTAAGTCATCTTTGTCTGCAGGAATAGTGCCAGAAGACTGGAGGATAGCAAATGTCCCGTTGTTCAGGAAGGGGAGTAGAGATAACGCCGGTAACTATAGACCAGTGAGCCTTACTTCTGTTGTGGGAAAAGTCTTGGAAAGGTTTATAAGAGATAGGATGTATAATCATCTGGAAAGGAATAATTTGATTAGAGTTAGTCATCACGGTTTTGGGAAGGGTAGGTCGTGCCTCACAAACCTTATTGAGTTCTTTGAGAAGGTGACCAAACAGGTGGATGAGAGTAAAGCAGTTGACGGGGTGTATATGGATTTCAGTAAAGCGTTTGATAAGGTTCCCCACAGTAGGCTATTGCAGAAAATACAGAGGCATGGGATTCAGGGTGATTTAGCAGTTTGGATCAGAAATTGGCTAGCTGGAAGAAGACAAAGGGTGGTGGTTGATGGGAAATGTTCAGACTGGAGTCCAGTTACTAGTGGTGTACCACAAGTATCTGTTTTGGGGCCACTTCTGTTTGTCATTTTTATAAATGACCTGGAGGAGGGCGTAGAAGGATGGGTGAGTAAATTTGCAGATGACACTAAAGTCGGTGGAGTTGTGGACAGTGCGGAAGGATGTTACAAGTTACAGAGGGGCATAGATAAGCTGCAGAGCTGGGTTGAGAAGTGGCAAATGGAGTTTAATGCAGAAAAGTGTAAGGTGATTCATTTTGTAAGGAATAACAGGAAGACAGAGTACTGGGCTAATGGTACGATTTTTGGTAGTGTGGATGAGCAGAGAGATCTCGGTGTCCATGTCCATAGATCCCTGAAAGTTGCCACCCAGGTTGAGAGGGTTGTTAAGAAGGTGTAAGGTGTGTTAGCTTTTATTGGTAGAGGGATTGAGTTTCGGAGCCATGAGGTCATGTTGCAGCTGTACAAAACTCTGGTGCGGACACATTTGGAGTATTGCGTGCAATTCTGGTCGCCGCATTATAAGAAGGATGTGGAAGCTTTGGAAAGGGTGCAGAGGAGATTTACCAGAATGTTGCCTGGTATGGAGGAAAGATCTTATGAGGGAAGGCTGAGGGACTTGAGGCTGTTTTTGTTAGAGAGAAGAAGGTTAAGAGGTGACTTAATTGAGGCATACAAGATGATGAGAGGATTAGATAGGGTGGACAGTGAGAGCCTTTTTCCTCGGATGGTGATGTCTAGCACGAGGGGACATAGCTTTAAATTGAGGGGAGATGGATACAGGGTAGATGTTAGAGGTAGGTTCTTTACTTAGAGAGTAGTAAGGGCATGGAATGCCCTGCCTGCAACAGTAGTGGACTCGCCAACACTAAGGGCATTCAAATGGTCATTGGATAGGCATATGGATGATAAGGGTGTAGATGGGCTTTAGAGTGGTTTCACAGGTCGGTGCAACATTGAGGGCCGAAGGGCCTGTACTACGCTGTAATGTTCTATGTTCTATTAACCCCTTTTGAACCCTTAATTGGTCTCCATTTCACTAGACATCAACTAATTAGCCAACAGTCGCTATATTTGATAAGCTGAGATGGCGGTGGGAGGTACAGGAGCAAATGGGCACCTCAGTTTCCACAAACTTCACACAGCCGTGTGAAGGCAGCAGTGCTAGGTACTGTGAGGCAGCAGTGCTAGGTACTGTGAGGCAGCAGTGCTAGGTACTGTGAGGCAGCAGTGCTAGGTACTGTGAGGCAGCAGTGCTAGGTACTCCGAGGCAGCAGTGCTAGGTACTGTGAGGCAGCAGTGCTAGGTACTGTGAGGCAGCAGTGCTAGGTACTGTGAGGCAGCAGTGCTAGGTA
Source organism: Scyliorhinus canicula (assembly GCF_902713615.1). Classification (NCBI taxonomy): domain Eukaryota; kingdom Metazoa; phylum Chordata; class Chondrichthyes; order Carcharhiniformes; family Scyliorhinidae; genus Scyliorhinus; species Scyliorhinus canicula. Next base: position 37,761,467 of record NC_052164.1, read on the forward strand.
CTGTGAGGCAGCAGTGCTAGGTACTGTGAGGCAGCAGTGCTAGGTACTGTGAGGCAGCATTGCTAGGTACTGTGAGGCAGCAGTGCTAGGTACTGTGAGGCAGCAGTGCTAGGTACTGTGAGGCAGCAGTGCTGGGTACTGTGAGGCAGCAGTGCTAGGTACTGTGAGGCAGCAGTGCTGGGTACTGTGAGGCAGCAGTGCTGGGTACTGTGAGGCAGCAATGCTGGGTACTGTGAGGCAGCAGTGCTAGGTACTGTGAGGCAGCAGTGCTGGGTACTGTAAGGCAGCAGTGCTAGGTACTGTGAGGCAGCAGTGCTGGGTACTGTGAGGCAGCAGTGCTGGGTACTGTGAGGCAGCAGTGCTAGGTACTGTGAGGCAGCAGTGCTAGGTACCGTGAGGCAGCAGTGCTAGGTACTGTGAGGCAGCAGTGCTAGGTACTGTGAGGCAGCAGTGCTGGGTACTGTGAGGCAGCAGTGTTAACCAGTTCCATCTCAGCCCACAATGTAGTTCAATCAACTCCTATGTCTCATTCTACCAGTATCCATCGGATTCTTGGGAGAACATTCACAGGGGCCCAGCAGCCAGACTGAGAATAAATGACAAAAGCAAAACACTACAGATGCTGGAAATCGGAAATTGAAAAAAGAAAATGCTGAATAAACTCAGCAGGCCTGTCAGCATCTGTGGAGAGAGAAACAGAGTTAACGTTTTGGATCTAAATGATCCTCCTGCAGAACGGAACAGTTGGCTAGGCCTGAAGGATCGGATAGAGGTTCACTCCCATGAGATGGAGCATGTAACCCAGTCAAAACAGTTCTGCAGAAGCATCATTTAGTTCCGAAATGTTAACTCTCCACAGATGCAGCCAGACCTGCTGAGTTAACATTTTATGAGAATAAGTGAAACTTACTCAGTAGCAACAGTTGTGTCCCACCCGATTTTCGTAAGAGCTGAATGGTCTCAATGAGTCCAGCAAGTAGTGGGTCTTGCTTGGTGTATCTGACACACGCGTGTGAGATGAACATCAAAATTTGAACTTATCCAAAATTTGTGGTCACGATTGGACGGTGGCACAGTGGTTAGCAGTGCTGCCTTACAGCGCCAGGGGTCAGGGTTCGATTCCTGGCTTGGGTGAATGTCTGTGTGGCGTTTTCATATTCTTCCCATGTCAGTGTGGGTTTCCTCCGGGTGCTCCGGTTTCCTCCCACAGTCCAAAGATGCGCAGGTTAGATGATTGGCCATGCTAAATTGCCCGTAGTGTCCAAAGATGTGCAGGGTAGATGGGGTTACGGAGACATGGCAGGGGAGTGGGCCTGGCTGGGGTGCTCTTTCAGAGGGTTGGTGCAGACTCTCTGGGCAAAATGGCCTCCTTCTGCACTGTAGGAATTCTATGGATTTGTCTATTGTGTAGTTCGGAGGCTGGGTGCTGGATTCTCCGATTTTGAGACTAAGTGCCGATACAGGAGCCGTGGCGTTTTACGACAGAAACAAACGGCGCGACAGCTGCACCAATCCAGCCAATTTAAATGGGCTAGCACCATCGCCATGTGGAACGCAATCAATTCCATGGAAAATGGTGCCGGATTCGCCGGGTCCGTGATTAGCGCACATGAGGCTCTCATGCCCCAGCCCCACTTAAACAATCCAACCCCCCGCCCCCACTCACACACCGTCCCAGTCAACAGGGTGGCTGGAAGGAGAGCAGCGCCACAGTTCAGGGACACTAAGCTGGACACCCTCCTGGACACCATGGAAGAGAGAAGGATGACCCTGTACTCCGGCCCGGGAGGAAGGCCGCCAGGTACCGCTGTTCGTCGTGCCTGGGCTCAGGTGGCGGAGGCGGTCAGCGCTAGGGGCAACGTCGTCCGGACTGGCATGCAGTGCCGGAAGAAGCTCCATGACCTCCTCAGGGCGGCCAGGGTGAGTTGGCTGCTCCGTGCCCCTGGCACTAACCCCACACTCCCCCCCAGACACCTGTAGCACGGCCCCTCCCCCCCGGGGGATGGCCGAGCACCCACCTTGCTCCACATGCCAGCATCCATGCCAGCCGTCACGGCCGGGTGTCCTGGACACTGAGGCCACCATCTACCCAGCTCCAGGGCCCACACTCCCCTCACCCCACACCCCCTCACACCCTTCACCCCCCTCAACCCTGCAACCCCCCCCCCGCCCAACACTCCCAATTCGCTGTCCAATCATATATGTCATCTTGGTCTTACAGGACCTGTCGGAGATGGGGCTGGTCCATCCGGAACTCCTTGCCCCCAGCCAGTGCCAGAGTCGCTGCCCCCCAGACAGCTGAGCACTGACGGGGAGAGCAACCCGAACATCAGACCTCCGCCCGAGATTCAGGACACCACGGAGTCGCAAGGCAGGAGTCACAGCACGCCACCTTCCCCCCCTGCTGTACGGTCTGGGGAAGCACCTAGGCGTAGTGTTAGGGCTAGAAAGTTTAACACCAGTTAAGTTGGCATGGGTGCAGGGCACAGTTCAGTTATAGGGGCTAGGGCACAGACTGTGTATATATATATATCCACACAATAAAGACCTGTTAACGTTGCACTCTCGGGGGAACGTTAAATCAGTAGCAATTCTCCTCCAGCGGGAGGGCCTCCCAAACGAAGAATACTGTGAGGAAATCAGAAAATTGTTGGGGGAGAAAGCAAAAGCTGGTGGAAGATTGGATAGACCAAGGGGAGATCATGGTTGTAAGATAGTGAGTCAAATAGCAGGGAGGGAAGCAGGAAGCTAAAGGGGCCAGAGGGATGTAAAAGTATTCCTGTTCCTGTTGACCCTCAAGCATTGCTAGAAAGATGTGTAGTTGCTGAATATAGCAATTCTTTCCTTCCTTTAGATGTTGGATTCCCAAGCACCTGGCCCATGGAACTTGCATTTCATCACTCAGTTGATAGCACTCTTTCCTTTGAGTCAAAGAGTTGTGAGTTCAAGTCCCACTCGAAGTCTTTCACACAAATATCAAGTCTGACATTCGAAACAGTATTGAGGGAATCCTGCACTGTTGGAAGTGCTGTCTTTCAGATAAACTGAGGCCCTGTCTACCCTCTCAAATGGACATAAAAGATCCTTTCACACTATTTCAATGAAGAGAGTCATCGCCAGTGTCCTGGTCAATATTCATTCTTCAATCAACATCTCTAAAACCGATTACCTGATCATTAGCACAGCTGTTTTGGGAGCTTGCTATGCGCATATTCGGTGCTGCAATCCTGATGTTATCACATTGATTGCACTTCAAATGTACTTAATTGGTTGGAAACCACTTAGGGATGCCTAGTGGTTGTGAAAGGTCAAATGCACGATTTAAACCGGTGGTACAATTTGAGACAAGCAGCTTGATTAAAGTATTTAAATTGCAGAACTTCCTCTCGAGAGCAGGTTAGTCAGCCCAGACCCAAATCCACCTCCGATAAATATAAAGCAAAGACGTTGGAGAAGGGTTCGTGGTCTGACTTCCAATTTTTGAAATTTTAAACCCCACCCTTTCACGACTGTCCTCCCATCCTGGGGATATAAAATCCCCCTAATTATTCCCTGACATCAACCATGTGGATAGCCTGCCCCGCAAAGTGGCACTGAGTACTAAGTTCTGGGAGAATAACTCCCACCCAGGTCTTTCTTCCAGTTATCCCAGTTTATTAGCATAACTGTAGGGGACATTCTAGCCACCAGTTATCAGAGGCAGTCTCTCTACCTGAAACAGAAATCTGTCCAAACCTTTGCATTTTTTGCTCTTATTTCAGGTTTTCAGAACATCTTTCCACCCTGAATGACAACCTGCACCCATAGAGCATGCTTCTCATGGTAAAACTCCCAAAGACATTTCACCGGAGCATTATCAGACAAAAGATTGACACTGAAATGAAGAGAAAGAGATTGCAGAGTCTTCCTGAGTTGAGAGGATTATCCTATGAAGAAAGATTGAGTAGAATGGGCTCATGCTCGCTGGAGATTAGAATGAGAGGTGAACTTGTTGAAGCCTACAATGTTCCGGGAGGGCTTGACAAGAAAGATGCTGTGAGCCACTTTCTCCTAGTTGGAGAGTTGAGTACCATGAGGGTATAGTCTCAGAATAACGAGGTGCCCTTTTCACAACTGGGATGAGGAGGCATTTCTCCATTCAGAGGATTGTGACCCTTTGGAATTCTCTATCCTAGAGGGCAGCAGCGCTCAGTATATTCAAGGCAGAAATCGAGGGAAATGGGGATTAGGCAGGAGAGTGCAATTGAGATTGAGTATCAGCTTTATAAAATGGCACAGCAGGCTCAAGCAGGCCCATTCCTACTTCTATAGCATATGTCCTTGTGTTCTTATATCAAGGACAGGTGACCAAGGTTTGGGGTCAAAGGTACAGGATTTGAGGAGCATCTTAAAGGATGAGAGAGAAGTGGTGAGGTGTAGAAAAGGAGTTTCTCACACAGCCCAACTGAGAATGGCGGGTGAAGGAAGTGAGCAGTGTGCGAGAGGCCAGAGTCAAGCATATGTGCCATCCAGGATTCCCAGTTGGCACTACCAGACTTTGGGGCACTGATGCCTTTAAGGGACATCAGCATGCCATCACAAGAAGGGAAATGTGCCATGTGATCCAGTCTAGGTTCATTCTTGCTTTGACCAGAGCACACACAGAATTCTGACGTCGTAAAGCTCTATGTTAACCAATCTCACTTAGCTGTTTATTTTTACCTGGGCGAGGAACGTCCCATCGAGGCCACATTTGAATAATTTCCTGCTTTGGCGAGCTGAGCACGTCAGTGCAACAAGAATACTCATGGATGAGGGCGCCATATTTAAAGGCTTCCCTGATCTTTCGACCCCCATCAACGCAGCCTCCGGACTCCCCCACTTCACCCAACTTACGTCGAGCCCCACCTCTTGTGGGTAAGACAGCCCCCGGGCCCAACCTCTGGCACAGGCAACCTGGCACATGGGCACTTTGGCATTGTCAGTCTGGCCCTGGCAGTGCCCCAAAGTCTGGTAGTGCCAACTGGGAATCCTGGATGGCACTGCCAGGCTGCCTGGGTGGCAGTGTAAAGGTGCCAAGCTGGCACTGACAATGTACCCAGGTGCCAGGGAGATTGCCAGGATGCCACCCTGCCCATTCCCAACCATCCGGGGAGCCTGAACTCCCCAGCGAGGCCCTCCCCCCAGGTGCCAGCATGACTGCTTCACAACTTTGTGAACCAGTACTAAAGGGTTGAGGCCTTGCCGGCGAGGCCGGTGAATCCTGGACCCTGGGTAAGCATTATGCTAATATGTCTGCCTTTCACCCCTTGCAGAAAAGAATGGTGTCCTTTATCCTGACTGCCGCAGCCCTGCTGGAAGCACTGAAGCTGTACAAGCAAGAGCTGCTCAGGGAGAATCCTGCAATGGCGGATCCTGCGCAAGAGGAACAAGAGGCAGGCAGTGAGGAAGGAGAGCCGGCCGCCTAACTGGCCGAGGAGGAGGTGAGAAGGCGGCGCCGCACCAGGCCTCACAGCATAGTGGTTAGCGTTGTTGCTTCACAGTGCCAGAGACCTGGGTTCAATTCCCGGCTTGGGTCACTGTCTGTGGAGTCTGCATGTTCTCCTTGTGTTTGCGTGGATATCCTCCGGGTTCTCCGGTTTCCACCCACAAGTCCCAAAAGATATGCTTGTTAGGTGAATTGGACATTCTGAATTCTCCCTCAGTGAACCCGAACAGGCTCTGGACTGTGGCAAGGCGTGGATTTTCACAGTAACTTCATTACAGTGTTAATGTAAGCCTACTTGTTACACAAATAAAGATTATTATTATTATGTATACCAGCAGCCCCTGTCATTTGAAGACCTGCCGGACCTGGCATGCCATCGCAGACTCCGGCTGAACAAGTGGACAGTACGATATATCTGCTGGATCATGGCGCACCTGAAACCGTGGGGGTATGGAGGAGGATACCCGCTCCTGGTGGCCATCCCTGCATCAATTCCTCACCACTGCAACTCCCTCCAAGGTTGGCAGTAACCACGGGTCTGGTCCATGGGATGGAGGATGATGACGACCTGCTCTGCGATGAGCTCTGGCACGCCGCGTCCTTTGACAATGTCTGACTCCTACCCATGGTAACATTTTCCACAATCCACCTGGATGATTCCTGCGTACAAGCCGAAAATTCTATCACACGGTCCCACCGAACCCTTGGGATGGCAGAGGTGGGGACGGGGTGTAGAGGACGAGAGTGGTTGGGGTTGAGAGGGAGGAGCGGGGCATTGGGGCAATGTGCAGTGTCCGACATCGGGGCCCTGGCCCGTGCTCACCTTCAACAGCCGCCCAACTCCCCACCCCCACACCCCAAGTGTCCCCTCTCCAGCCAGCCCATTCTTCACACCCTTCTGACAAAGCACCGAGGCAGATTGAAATGTTTGTTTATTGTGAAAAGGTAAAAATTAAGTACACGTCTGTGCCCTAGCCCCTAATGCTATCCTTTGCGCTACACCCATGCTAGCTTAACCGATGTCTACCTTTCTGGCTTTACGAGCCCTAATGCTACGTCTAGGTGGATCCCCAGATGGTACATCAGGGGTGGACCAAAAATTGGTCTTAAGTACAACCTCAGTTGTTGACATACTCACTAGAATATCCAAACCTTTCAACAGATGAGACAAGTTTGGATTTCCTCGTGTACCAAGGAAATGTCCAGCTTTTCAACAATTCTACAAGGCGTGTAGCAGAAAAGGCCGTTGGCAGCAGAAATAGGGTCCTGGGAAGGTACTGAACATCAGAAGGACCTTGGTTTGCCTGTCCATAGATCCCTGACGGTGGCAGGACATGTGGATAATGGGGTTAAGCAGACATTTAGGATAGTTCCCTTTCTTAGCTGAGGCCTAGAGCAGGGAGGCCATGCTGGAACTGTATAAAACACTGGTTAGGCTGTAAGTGGAGTACTGCATGCATTTCTGGTCACCACATTATAGGAAGGATGTGATTCACTGGAGAGCGTGCAGAGGACATTTACCAGGATTCTGCTTGAGCTGAAGGATCTAAGCTATGGGGAAAGATTGGATAGGTTGGGTTTGTTTTCCTTGGAGCAGCGAAGGTTGATAAGGGATCTGATAGAGGTGTATAAGATTATGAGGGCATAGATGAAACAAAAGTTGCCCTAGTCCCCAAGGACCATAGGCTGCTCTCCCCTTTTGAGAGAGAGAGCTGACCTGATGGTGATTTAACCTGAGGGTCACCATACCTCAACTGAGTCATTGTCAAGAATTGTGAGGCATGTCAAGAGCATAGGCCAAATCAGCACAAAGCACCTTTGGTTCAATGTGAACTTCCTACCCATCCTTGGTCCAAACTTGCATTCAACCTATTTTATGTCTATAGCACTGACTTCATCCTCATGATTGACTACTTTACCGAGTAAACAATTATGGGACAGTTGCACAATATATCAAGCACAGCTGTCACAACCCCTAATTGATTTTTTTCAGCTAATTTAATGTGCCCAGAGAGATCATTCCAGGTAACAGTCTGCAAGTTATTGAAAAGCCATTTCAAGATATGTGAGAGAAGTAGAATATTGATCACACTACCTCTTCTCTTCATTACCCTAGGTCTAATGCCCTAGTTGAATGAATGATTTATTTAGTGAAATGTGTGATTCTCAAAAATAGAATGTTATAATTGAGAATGACAACCTTAAGTGAAACTATTCCATCAGAACAGAGCTCATGTTTGGGAGGCCAATGAGTACAAATTTACCTACTCTCACCCATTTGTAAGGATCCTTCATGTTGATTCCCTTATTTCCCCTTCCTTTATTTTTACTGTTATCATTTTGATCCAAGGATTCTTAATGGACATGTAACTTTAAGTCAAGCAGCAGAGGGACTGAGGAATTCAAGAAGTTGCAACATAGTATATGGTGCTAGCTTTGGACAGCAAAACTCTGACTTCTCGGCACCCGAGAGATGGGGTAGGAGTCGGGTCAATTGATTGGCTGGTAACCAACAAATGGTGCCAAGAGGCCGTATTCTGGCCGGTAAGAGGTGGTGATTGAATCCTGCCTGAGTGGGATGATTTCCAGAGACCTAAGGAAAGCAGAGTTGAGACATGGACACACAGGGACAAAGAACTGCTCCCTCTCTCTCTCTCTCCAGAAAGGCTGTGGGCCGATGTACTTCTGAACCTATAGAGAACCTGAATTCATTAACCTACTGTGAAATCATTACAGGTTGCGGAGACCTGGGGCGGGATTCTCCACTGCGCCGCACCACATTTCCGCCCCGACTGGCATTTGTATTTGCTGCATATTTCATTATAGTTCTTGTTATAAATAAAAAGTAATTGTATTTAAACTTATAAACCTGGTGACTGTAATTATTGGGCAGCCAAGGGCCAAAGACTTCACGTATTTTTCGGAGGATGATTAGTTAATTCAATTGTGTTGTGACTCTGGATCAAGGGGAGCTGGAATTGACCGCACCCTAGCCCAGCCCAGGGTGTTATATTCTTCCAGAAACTAGGGAGCAACTTTTATTTTTTAATTTAGAGTACCCAATTAATTTTTTACAATTAAGGGGCAATTTAGCGTGGCCAATCCACCTAGCCTGCACATCGTTTTGGGTTGTGGGGGTGAAACCCACGCAAACACGGGGAGAATGTGCCAACTCCACACGAACAATGACCCAGAGCCGGATCGAACCTGGGACCTCGGCGCCGTGAGGCAGCAGGGCTAACCCACTGTGCCACCGTGCTGCCCTGGGAGCAACGTTTAAAAGTACAAGAGAAGATGACTAACTTGCATGATAGAGGAGATGTCGAGGCAAGTTGTTTTACACAGAGGATGGTAAGTGCCTGGAACGAGCTGCCGGGAAGGTGGTGGAAAAAGGTACGATAGCGACATTTGAGAGGCATCTTGACAAAGACATGAATAGGAATGGGAACAGAGGGATACGGACCTCGGAAGCGCAGAAGGTTTTAGTTTAGACAGGCATAATGATCGACACAGGCTTGGAGGGGCCAAAGATCTGTTCCTGTGCTGTACTGTTCTTTGTTCTTTTCTTTGTTTTGCTCACAGAGGTAAGGGCCTGAATCTCCATACTTCCAACCCTGATTAGACAAAAAATACACAATTAACCTCTTCCGATTTTTCAGGGCAATCTTCCAATAAAAGATCCTGCAGAACTCAGTTAGCACTGGAAACCTCGGAAGGAACCCTGGAGAGATATTACACAGATGCCAGGTCTAACTGCTGGATTTTGGTCAGTAAAGCGCTTAAATATCCCAAAGATTCTTTGAAAGCTCTGGTGAGATATAAGTGTGTGAGTTGAGTGAGTAAGGGTGTAGGGCGGGTAAAGGAAGTTGTTAAGGGAGTTGGGTGGGTATAGGGGTAGGGTGGGTAAGACAAGTGGGTAAGGAGCTGGGGTATATAGTTGGGGAGAATCTGGTTGTAGTGGGGGTTGATGAGGTACGGTTGGGGATAGGGACAGTCAGTGGAGTTGGGTGGCCAGGTCAAGTTTCACTGGTGGGGAGTTCTGGAGTCAGGAAAGAAGTGGGGGGTTGGTCAGAGTGTCAGGGGAAATCGGGGAGCCAGTGGGGTCAATGTGAGTGATTCGGGAGGGGGGGGGGTCAGTTGTATACTTATCCAGATGTTAGACTAGGATTTTTCTGTCTAACATTTCTTGGGTAACTAACCAGGTAAGTCAAAACTGTCATAGTCTCTGACTTTAACTCAGAGTTGGAGACATTTTCAGAGGGGTGCAGGGAATGGCACATTGGAAATTAAAACTTTTAAGGCAATTCTCAAGGAGTAATAGCTTTAAGAATTTCGAGGGGTCCAGTAGCATATCTTAAGGGGTTATGCCCGGTGTCCAACCATCTGGAGAGTTTGACTTGGAGAAAGCAGGAATGTTTTGGATTGGACCTGGAAACAACCAAATTTGTGTGGAAGACTTTGGGCGCAATTCTCCGCGGTCACGAAAATTTGGAGAATAGCAGGCAGCGTAAATTTTTACGGACACGCTGGTCCGACGCCCTCCCGCTATTCCCCCCCCCCCCCCCCCCCACGCCCGCCTACCGACACGAATCGCTGCCCGCCGTTTTTTTACGGCGAGCAGCTATTCACCCCTGGCCGATGGGCCGATTTCCAAGGCCTATACGACCGTTTTTATAAACGTAAAACACACCTGGTCTGACCGTTCGTAAAAACGGCCGTAAAGTCCCGATCTGGGGAACCATGGCACCGATTGGCACGGCAGTACCACGGCCGTGCCAAGGGTGCCATGGGCCCGCGATCGGTGCCCACCGATCGCGGGCAGCGGGTACTTACCCCACGCACTCTTTCTCCCTCCGCCGCCCCGATGGATCCATCCGCGGGGCTTCTGCGGGGCATAACGGCCCGCGCATGCGCGGGTTTCACGCACAAGCGTGATGACGTCATCCGCGCATTCGCGGGTTGGAGTCGTCCAATCCGCGCATGCGCGGCTGACGTCATCTGACGCGTCAGCCGTCGCTAACTCTGGCTAGCGGGCTTAACGAAATTCGTTAAGCCCGCGATGCCTGAGTTCACGGCTGCGCGGTACTAGCCCCGACCGGGGAGCTGAATCGGTTCCCGGTCGGGGGGGCGGAGGCTGGCGTCAAACCCGCCCGTTTTTGACGCCAGCTTCCCGAGTCTTCGTGACTCGGGAGAATCGCGCCCTTTGGTTCAGAAGGCAGGGAAAAGAATTTGCCAGAGATGTGGAACAGCTGTGGACCAGACGACTGGAGCTATTAGAAAGCACGGGTGTTTCTAATTTTCTATTTAATTCACTGCACAGGAATTGCGAGCGAAGGCTTGACCTGAAAAGTCTCAGCTGTCGAAAGGTTTGGAGTTGATCCCGCGAACGGGGGAGTTATAGTGGAAAATGGAAGGTTTAATTGAGAATTTTAGTCTATAGTGTATGTGGTTGTGTTTTGTTGTGATATCCAATATAAAATATAAACAATCAGCAAAGCCAGTGTTTGCTGGTGTTTAGTAGTGTTTGCTTTATTTGATTCTTGGCCGGATGCGCTCGTGTGTCGACAACAGCCAATGCCAAGATTGGGCGTGGCTGTGATACTCCCCTACATGAGTAAGACAGCACTTGCACTTGAGAAACAACTAGTGGGAAGAGGTCTTGTGTGGGGTGGGTGCAGTGAGGATGGAGGGAGTTGGTGCTTCATGCTGTCAACATGCCAGTCCCTTCCAGATGGACAGACAAAAAGCAGAGAATACTGGTAACCTTTTGTGCTGTAAAAAATGCTCACAGTTTACATCACTGTAGAGTAAAAGGGTAAAATGATCAAAGCTGAGATCCTAGATCAGTATCTTGCTGAGGGGAAGCATTGGTCCATTTTGGGACAATGGTGCATGGTTCCAATCAACATTACTGCACTCTAAAACAGACAGAAAATGATTGTTCCTCGGAACATTACGGCAGAATCATATTCACCAAATGAAGGTTTTACAAGATCAAACTTTCTTCGTTTTGCCTGTGTCTTTTGGCTTGGGGCATCTGTATCTATTAGTTTATTACACACTGAAGCATTTCATTTTTGGCAATTTTAAAGGACTAAACATTGATCAAAAATATCTTGGTTTACCCAGAGTGGCTTAGTATTGAGCCTGCTCTGAGGCAATAAAATATATGACTTGAAATACATTCTTCAGTAGTCTCAGGTTACTAATGCTGATGGACAATTAGGAAAATTACCATTTTCATGTTTCTGTGATCGTTCATGTCAGAGTGAATTACTCATGTCAGCTAATAATGCCAGAAATTACACCAAGACTACATGTTGTCTTAAACACAGTCAGTCTCACACAGGTTGACAGCTAATTTTCCACAGCCCTGTTAAGCTTTATCTTTTACAGTCTGGTCAACTAATGTATGTTTTGCTGCTGCCTTCTTCAGGAAGTGGATTATCGGAGGGGGGATCATCAACGTTGTGGGATTATCCATGGTCGAGAACAAAGGGCTTTACTCGGCCTCACGAATTAGACTGTCTGCAATTTCATCCATCAGAACTTGACAGCTAATCATCTAATGTACCTCCTACCACTCAAACTGCAAGCCACGACCTGTCCCAATCAATTGGAGTTTGTTTGCAATTGGGGGGTGGGGGGGCAAAGGTTTCCTGCGATTCCTGGAAGCATCTTGATTTCTCGCCTATATTAACAACAGCTGCCAAAACCTATATTAAGCAGCCCCACAGCAGTTCAATCAGTATGGCCAGGGTGATCCTCAGTTAGAGGGTCATAAATTTAGATTGTGGACTCGATTGGTATTCGCAAACTTGTCTGCCTCAGTGAGTGTACTTTGTCAGTTATTGATCGAGTTGTGCGTTGCATGCTGAAATGATGTTCAACCCAGTCCATGGGGATGTCATCAAGGTTCATTAGCAGAGTGTAAAGATTAGCCTGTATGGATTTTCAACCAACATATGCGATCTGTTGGAATGCTTTGAGGAGGATAACTAAATTAATTGACAAGGGAAATTCAAGGGTTAGAATCAAATTGACATTTCAGGAGGCACTTGATGGGATTCCAAAGATAGGATTCTGAAGAAGATTACGGCTCACAGAAATGAGCTGATTAGTAAAAACTGGCGTCGCAATGGAAGCAAAGTGCACTGATGAGCAAAGTTCTGGCTAAGTAAAGAAGCTTTCTTTGCGATCTGTTCTAAATTAACTTTTCACATATTTCCATCTCTGTGTGGCGTCCAACTTCATAGATTTAGCATTTATCATTTTATATACTTTGATGAGGTCACTTCTTGTAATGATCATTTTTCTAAGCGGAAATTTTCCCCTTACACTTGATGTAAATTTTAGCAAGTACAAGGTCAATTGTCCATCTTTGCATCTCATTTTCCTGCAGTTTTCCTGGTGGAATGACCATGAGAGGAATTTCTCAAAGAAACAAGTCTTTATTCCTCAGCTTATTTCAGCTGGGAGGATTAGAAAGCAGTAGCTTTGTGAGTAAGTCTTAGTTACTCACTAAACCTTAGTTTCAGGGGTGTCATGTCAGAGCTTACCTCATGGTGTTGGATGGTAGCTAGTCATCCTTCTTACATCCATCAGCGTTCTTGTGGGCAGCAGATATATTCCCTACCCCACAACCAACTGCTGGACTCTGTCAGGGGAGAGGCCTGAGTCACTTGTGTGCAGCCCAATAAATTTGTATATATGAAGGCGTGTCCTCATCTGTGCAAAAGGGAATTTCGGAGCTATATTCTTCTTGGTTTTTTTTTGCTGATCAATGTTGTAACCCGCAAGTACCTTACAACAGCGTTGTTCAAACATTTCTGCTGGGACCCATTTTTACCAACCGGCCATCCATCGGGACCCATGCCGGCCAACCTTCGCAACCCATCATTTTCGCTTGACTTTAATGCAACAGGTGAACCTGCTTGGTCCTCACGATCTCACTTGCTTTGTCATTCAATGTTACATTTCTGCTAAGGACTTCAGCTGACGAGTTAAGTTCTCACTGCACCTGTTGAAAAAAATCAAGAGGTCTGTCCTCAAACTTGCCATACTTAGTCTTAAAATGCCTTTGAAGTTTTGACGGTTTTGAACTTTCATTTGCCAGTCCGTCCCTGCATATAACACGCATAAGCTTCACATCCTGATTTGCATTGGCACATTTAATAAAACCATTGCTTAAAAAATTCATCTTTATACTGCTATTTTTCCTGACTTCAGCTTCTTCTTCATGGGCTGTTCACCAAAGGCCTTGGGGCTTACACCACCACAGCTGGCAGCTACAAAATGGAGAAAATGTCCCTGCACAGGGACATCCCTCTGAGCACTGGCCATGGCCACGCTCCCATTCACCCCAGCCAAATATTCAAAACAAATGGTGGTAGTGGCCCTGCTCAGAGCGTGGAATCAACTAAGACAACACTATGGATTGGTAGTAATGCCCGGTCATGGCACCCATCAATAAGAACCATAATTTCACCCTGCCAATACTGGATGTCTCTTACAAAAGCTGGAGACAGAACAAGGGGAGACGGATGGTATGGAACGTATACATGGACGGCAGGAAGCGACCCTGGGGGAACTGATGGACAAACTACAGCTCCCAAAATGGAAAGAGCTGTGATACATGCAACTAAGGAAACAGCGATGTTGCCCCAACGACCAAGACACCCCCTGCTGGACAGACTCCTTCCTGCAGGCGAGTAAGGGCACAGTAACCGTGCTGACATATGCGGGCAACTACTAGAGGAAACAGGGTCACCACTAGATGAGACAAGGGAAAAGTGGGAGGAGGAGCAAGGCACAGAAATAGGGGAGGACTCTGGATCAAGGCACTAACAGGATAAACTTCACCTCCTCATGAGTAGGGCTGAGTCTAATGCAGATAAAGGTGATGCATACGGCTTTCTTGATAAAAACACACATGGGCTGTGTAGTAATCCACGGGAAGCAGGAGTTCTGTCACCACACCAATATTTATTTACAATAACGATATTACAGGAGCAGCTACAAACAGTGCTGCTAGCAGTCCAGTCAACTTAAGACTGGCACACAAAGCCTACACAGGTGTTTATATGGGCCTCCTCAATGAGCTATCATTGAGGGAGCACATACTCCAATTGGCCAACCAATAAAGCCAATTGGAGTTCATTACACCCCTCAGACCCAAGGTCAGAGGAATTCCTGCCAGCTGGCATTCCTCTGAGTTTCCTCCTGCTGCTCATGTCTAGGTCTGTCACCTCTGTGTCGTCCGCCGGGTCGTTCTCCGAAGTGGGCGGGGTGTACCTTATAGGTGCCCGTCTTTTCCTTGACAACCTCCTTGGAAGTTGTTCTTCCTCCTCCTTGGGGAGAGGTGTCGCAGCGGCCTCGTCGAACGTGTCCATCTCCGACTCTGACGACTGGATGACGGGGTCTGGAGAAATTGCTCGGGGCTGGGGTGTGGGTATCCTTTCCATCTGGGCTATCCCAGCTTGAGGCGGTCCTGCTTCGCCTGCCTCCAGGTGTGGTTCCGCGACCCTTATTTGGTCTAGGTGTTTCTTCAGCACCTTACCTCCTATCGAAACCTCATAGGATATGGGCCCTGTTTGGGACTCTACCGTGCCTTTGACCCACGTTGGTCCATTCCCATAATTCTTGACCCAAACCGGTGCCCCCACCTGGAAATGTGTCTGCTGCCGACTATTATCATGCCCCCTGCGTTGGGCCTCCTGTTGTTTCTCCACTTTCCCCGTTAAATTTGGGAAAAGGAGACTCAGCCTCGTTTGCAGCCGCCTTCCCATTAAGAGTTCAGCTGGCGGTATGCCCGTTGTGGAATGCGGTGTGGTCCTGTAATCAAACAGCCAGCAGGAGAGCTTTGTGTCCATTCACGCTGCCGGCTGCTTCTTGAGTCTCGCTTTAAGTGTCTGGACCGCTCTCTCTGCCAGGCCGTTGGTCGCTGGATGGTAAGGGGCCGTTTTGATGTGACGGACTCCGTTTTCCTTCAGGAATATTCCAAATTCCCCACTTGTGAATGCCATTCCATTGTCCGACACCAATACCTCCAGAAGTCCATGTGTTGCAAACGAGGCCCTGAGCTTTTCAATTGTCGATGCTGTGCTTGCTGCGTTTACTCGGTGGACGTCCAACCATTTGGAGTGGGCGTCCACTATCACCAAAAACATTGAGCTCATGAAATGGCTGGCGTGGTCAATATGCAGGCGGGTCCACGGTCTGCCTGGCCATTCCCACGGGTGCAATGGCACCACTGGTGGCACTCTTTGCCCTTGTTGGCACTCCTGGCACCGACATACCAAGGCTGCTATGTCTGTGTCTAAACCTGGCCATAAACGTAGCTTCGAGCTAGCATCTTCATTTTAGACACCCCTGGGTGTCCGTGATGTAACTCGGTTAAGATTGCCTGACGGCCCTGAGCTGGGACTATTACCCGGGCTCCCCATAATAGGATACCGTCTTCTACGGTTATTTGGTCCCTTCTGCTCCAGTATGGGTGCATCTGGGGCTCCACTGGTCTTTCCAGTTCCCCTGTTAGCAATAAATGCTTCATCTTGGCTAAAACTGGGTCTTTTTGCGTCCACAACCGAATAGGTTGTGCGTCTACTGGTAGGGTGTCCAAAAAATTTAGAGTCATTACTGTCTCCTCTACTTTTGGTATTTGCGGCGGAGTGTCCGGGAGGGGAAGTCTGCTCAAAGCATCTGCATTTGCTACTCGCGTTCCCGGTCTGTGCTCCAGAACGTATCTATACGCCGCCAGTAGCAATGGCCAGCGTTGGATTCTAGCTGATGCAATCGGGGGTATTGACTTGTCTTCTTTTAATAACCCTAATAACGGCTTATCGTCCGACACTATGGTGAATTTCCACCCGTACAGATACTGGTGAAATTTTTTTACTGCGAATATCACCGCCAGTCCTTCCTTCTCGATTTGGGCGTACTTCCTCTCAGCCATCGCCAAGGTCCTCAAAGCATAGGCTATTGGCCGTTCTTCCCCATCCCATCCTCGTCGCCACTGTAGTAATCCACAGGAGGCAGGAGTTCCATCACCACACCAATATTTGTTTACAATAATGATATTACAGGAGCAGTTACAAACAATGCTGCTAGCAGTCCAGTCAACTTAAGACTGGCTCACAAAGCCTACACAGGTGCTTATATGGGCCGCCTCAATGAGCTATCATTGAGGGAGCTCATACTCCAATTGGCCAACCAATAAAGCCAATTGGAGTTCATCACAGGCTGGTTCTTCCTGGAGGTGGAGGACGAATGCGAATGGTTCCAGGGAGGCCTGGCCAACTACGTCTGCATGTTCTGGTCATCTCCCAGACTTGTTGGGTACTAGACCGGCTTCGTTAAAGCCATGTCCAGGATTGTGGGAGTGAGGGTGAAACCATGCCAAAAATTGGCTGCCTTTGCGGTATCAGAAAACCCAGAACTCTGTACAGGGAGAGAGGCAGACACCCAAGTCTTTGCCTCCCTAGTCGCCCACCAGTGAGTCCTGCTCAGCTGGAGATCATGAGCGGCATTTAAGGCCACGGACTGACTGTCCAACCTAGCCGAATTCCTCAAATTGGAAAAAGGTAAATGTTCACCATCAGAGGATTGGAAGAGGGCTTCCACAAGACATGGAAGCAATTAGCCAGCTTGTTTGATCACTCTTTCATAACCAGCAACCAATAAGGGAAGGGAGGGGGACCAAAATAGAAAATAGACAGAGAAAGAGAGAGGGAGGCAAGGGGCAAAGAGTGTGTGTGTGTGTGGGGGGGGGGGGGGGGGGGGGGGAGGAGGTGGCAGGGGAGGGAAGGGATCTAAGAAGGCGAAGAAGAAGATGTAACCCAGAATACAGTGGAAGTACAGGGGCCAAAAAGGGTGCGGGGGAAGGGAGGACAGCCCAGGAAGGATGTCCAGAACAGCAACAGGAAGGGCAAACCTGGGGGACCACATGCATACCTCTGGCAAGAATCAATACCAGGGAGCCACAACCATGTCCATAGTAACACAGAGAGGTCGGGTTCCTGACACAGGGGGCCTAAAGCAAACAGGCTCCCCCTCAAAACCTGCACATATGTTCTCCAGGTATTTGAGACAAAATTTGTTAACTCCCAGTTTGCACTAAATTTTGTACTGTACATTTTCAATAGATCCCTTGTCGTTTATATTTACCTCTTGTAAATTTAAACACTAATGTAACAACTCTGCTACCAGCTAAATGTAAATAACCAGTAGAAAACAATGTGTAAAATGGGGGGAGGGGGAAAAAGGGAAGGGGGGAGGGCATAAGTTGTGAAAGGGTGTAGACTATGTTTAGGATGGTTATATTTGTACCGATATTTTACTCATCTTGTTGTTTTGCACTATTGTATATTGTGTAAAATGAAAATCCGAATAAAATTATTTTTAAAAAAAACAATGTTGATCACGTACTGGAAGCCAATCCTCAGAGCATTTGACTATAAAGGAATTGTGAATAAATAATTGCTGAGTCAATGTTTTTTCAAGTGTGGTTGAGAATCCTAAAATGAGACCGATAATTTGATGAGTTGAAACTGAGGGCTCCAAATTATGAAGAGAAATAATTTGGACTTGTTTGCACTGGAGAAAAAAGTGAGTGGAGACATGATCCAAGTATTAAAAATGTAGCATGAAGTAGATAATATAAATTCAAGATAATATTTAACTTGGACCATGAGCAAGGAACTAAAGGACAGGAATATAAAGTTAACAAGCCTCAAGCGAGACGTGAGATTAGAAAGAATAGTTATATCTTTGATGCATGGAATATTGGAAATGTTGAATAAATTTCTATTTTAGCAGTTGTGACTGGATCAGTGAACTGCTCCAGATGAAGCCTGGTCAGGGATAGGATTGAGTGTCGCAAGGATAAGTGCAGATCCTCAACTGCTGTATGGAATATGAAAGTTCCTGACTTGCTGAGGCTATGGAAATATCCTGCCAAGGGAGGCAATTGGCCCAGCAATAACGTAAAATTATATGTGAATTCTGAAGCATTCTCAATATTATTTTAGCATTAGGGGAGGTGTTTTAGGCAGGGACAAGAAACACTTTTCACGCACAATTAACATATAACAGAGTTGCAGTAAAAGGCACGGATTTCATTCTACTCTGAGCTTCATATTCTGCATTGATATATAATGTGAACCAGGTTCTTGCATGTTGGGAAAGCAGCCCTTAAAGCTGCAGTGACCATTACCTTCTCGCTGACACTCAATGGCAAGCTATGGGGATTGTTTTCAAACCGCCCTTTCCACAGAGGTGTTATAAGTGCACCTCCTTGGTGCAATTCTGACAGTAGGAGAAACTAGACCCCGAGGGCACACCCCAGACAGAAGGGACGTGCCTTTAAATCAGAGATGAGGAGGAATTTCTTCAGTCTGAGGGTGGTGAATCTGTGGAACTCATTGCCAAAGAAGGCTGTGGAGGCCAAGTGACCGAATGTCTTTAAGATAGAGATAGATAGGTTTTTAATTAATAAGGATATCAGAGGTTAGGGGGGGGGGGAGGGCAGAAGAATGGGAATGAGATATATATCAGCCATCATTGAATGGAGGAGCAGACCCGATAGATTGAATGGCCTCATTCTGCTCCTATATCTGATGGACAGTAATTGCTTATTATCGTCAATGCTTCTTAGTCTTGTGGGAAGTCAGTCTTTGATTTTTTGTGTGTGATATGTCCTAGTGTAAATTGAGTGATGATAGTCAACAGAACAAGTTGTTTGTTTCAGAATAAACTGACTTGGCACTTACACCTGTGCAATGTAAATGGACACAAAGTAGGTCCACAAGTAGGCTTACATTAACACTGCAATGAAAGGGCAGCACGGTGGCCTAGTGGTTAGCACAACCGCCTCACGGCGCTGAGGTCCCAGGTTCGATCCCGGCTCTGGGTCACTGTCCGTGTGGAGTTTGCACATTCTCCCCGTGTCTGCGTGGGTTTTGCCCCCACAACCCAAAAACGTGCAAGCTAGGTGGATTGACCACGCTAAATTGCCCCTTAATTGGAAAAATGATTGGGTATACTAAATTTAACAAATAAATAAATAAATAAATAAATAAATAAAAAATTTTTTTTAAAAACAAAACAAAACACTGCAATGAAGCTACTGTGAAAATCTCCTAGTCGCCGCACTCCGGCGCCTGTTCAGGTGCACAGAGGCAGAATTCAGAATGTCCAATTCACCTCCCAAGCATGTTTTTCGGGACTTGTGGGAGGAAACCAGAGTGCCCGGAGGAAACCCACGCAGAGATGAGGAGAACGTGCAGACGCCATATAGACGGTGACCCAAGTGGGAATTGAACCTGGGATCTTGGCCCTGTGAAGCAACAGTGCTAACCACTGTGCTACCACACTGCAGGAAGTGAATGGTTTGTGTCATATCAAAATATTAACCAATGGAATTGTTTTTGAGGATGTAAACGATCCTGAGGTTCAGATAATGAGGCGTTTACTGGTGTATGTTGGCTGTGATTAGCCAAGGAACAATTGCTGAGACTTGGCTTGGTCTGAAGTATAACTAGTTTATTGAATAAACGGAACTATGTACAGATATACATGACTAGGTGCTACACTGTCTAAGCCAGAAACATTCTCTTTCTCGCCTAGCTTTTAGTCATGTGTCTCTCACATCACCATGTGGCTGGTGCTGTTTCTCCAGTCCAATAAATTAACCCTTTCAACCCTGAACACTCTAATGCTACACCTCCCAACTCCTACCTTGCCCCGCCCACTCATTGTCCATATACATTTTGCCCAGGTATTTACATACTGCCCTTCTCTCCCAACGTCTCTGACTTCATAGATTTAATCAGACATGAGTTTTCATGACTCTTCCTGATCGTGTTCTGGTTACACGTGGAAGATTACTAGTCTCCCTTTGAACTTCTTTTCTTTGACTATGGTTTTTGGTAAGACCTGGTACATTATCAATTCATGACTCGATGCCTGGTTCTTCGTGGAAAATGAATGGTTCTCTTTGAGGCAGTAGGATAAGATTCTTCTTTTCTTTCTTATCACGCCATCTGGAGCGTAAGATCATTGTTGACTATCATCCCTCTGGACTGTGACTCCCTCTCCGCCTTGGTATCATATCCATCCTTCATCTCCTTCTTTCTTTTTAATGTGGCAGGGGGATGGGAACCAATGCTGGAAGTTGGAAGGTAGTAAAACAGGGACAGAAACAAAAGGAAGTAAGGGGAAAGTGCAAGGCAGAGAAGACATAGTCAGAAATCCATAAGGGCGACAGTACAAGGTACAGTGACTGAGGGGAGCACAGTGAATAGGCCCAGTAATAACAAAAGGAATAAAACTGGAGATGTTAAGATTCAAAACAGAGGTAAAAAAACCAACATAAGTGTACTTTACCTGAATGCTCGTAGTATTCGGAATAAAGTAAATGAGTTGGTGGCACAAATCATCGTAAATGACTATGATTTAGTGGCCATTACTGAAACATGGTTAAAGGATGGTCACGACTGGGAGTTAAATATCCGAGGGTATCAAACTATTCGGAAGGACAGAGTGGATGGTAAGGGAGGTGGTGTTGCTCTGTTATTTAAGGATGACATCCGGGCAATAGTAAGGGATGACATCGGTGCTATGGAGGATAAGGTTGAATCCATTTGGGTGGAAATCAGGAATAGTAAGGCGAAAAAGTCACTGATAGGAGTAGTCTATCGGCCACCAAATAGTAACGAGATGGTGGGGCAGGCAATAAACAAAGAAATAACTGATGCATGTAGAAATGGTACAGCAGTTATCATGGGGGATTTTAATCTACATGTCGATTGGTTTAACCAGGTCGGTCAAGGCAACCGTGAGGAGGAGTTTATAGAATGTATCCGCGATAGTTTCCTAGAACAGTATGTAATGGAACCTACGAGGGAACAAGCGGTCCTAGATCTTGTCCTGTGTAATGAGACAGGATTGATTCATGATCTCATAGTTAGGGATCCTCTCGGAAGGAGCGATCACAATATGGTGGAATTTAAAATACAGATGGAGGGTGAGAAAGTAAAATTAAATACTAGTGTTTTGTGTTTAAACAAAGGAGATTACAAGGGGATGAGAGAAGAACTAGCTAAGGTAGACTGGGAGCTAAGACTTTATGGTGGAACAGTTGAGGAACAGTGGAGAACCTTCCAAGCGATTTTTCACAGTGCTCAGCAAAGGTTTATACCAACAAAAGGAAGGACGGAAGAAAGAGGGAAAATCGACCGTGGATATCTAAGGAAATAAGGGAGAGTATCAAATTGAAGGAAAAAGCATATAAAGTGGCAAAGATTGCTGGGAGATTAGAGGACTGGGAAATCTTTAGGGGGCAACAGAAAGCTACTAAAAAAGCTATAAAGAAGAGTAAGATAGAGTATGAGAGTAAACTTGCTCAGAATATAAAAACAGACAGTAAAAGTTTTTACAAATATATAAGACAAAAAGAGTGGCTAAGGTAAATATCGGTCCGTTAGAGGATGAGAAGGGAGTTTTAATAATGGGAAATGAGGAAATGGCTGAGGAACTGAACAGGTTTTTTGGGTCGGTCTTCACAGTGGAAGACACAAATAACATGCCAGCGACTGATAGAAATTAGGCTATGACAGGTGAGGACCTTGAGAGGATTGTTATCACTAAGGAGGGAGTGATGGGAAAGCTAATGGGGCTAAAGGTAGACAAGTCTCCTGGCCCTGATGGAATGCATCCCAGAGTGCTAAAAGAGATTGCTAGGGAAATTGCAGATGCACTAGTGATAATTTACCGAAATTCACTAGACTCTGGGGTGGTCCCGGTGGATTGGAAATTAGCAAACGTGACGCCACTGTTTAAAAAAGGAGGTAGGCAGAAAGCAGGAAATTATAGGCCAGTGAGTTTAACTTCGGTAATAGGGAAGATGCTGGAATCTATCATCAAGGAAGAAATTGCGAGGCATCTGGATAGAAATTGTCCCATTGGGCAGACGCAGCATGGGTTCGTAAAAGGCAGGTCATGCCTAACTAATTTAGTGGAATTTTTTGAGGACATTACCAGTGCAGTAGATAACGGGGAGCCGATGGATGTGGTATATCTGGATTTCCAGAAAGCCTTTGACAAGGTGCCACACAAAAGGTTGCTGCATAAGATAAAGATGCATGGCATTAAGGGTAAAGTAGTAGCATGGATAGAGGATTGGTTAATTAATAGAAAGCAAAGAGTTGGGATAAATGGGTGTTTCTCTGGTTGGCAGTCAGTGGCTAGTGGTGTCCCTCAGGGATCCGTGTTGGGCCCACAATTGTTCACAATTTACATTGATGATTTGGAGTTGGGGACCAAGGGCAATGTGTCCAAGTTTGCAGATGACACTAAGATGAGTGGTAAAGCGAAAAGTGCAGAGGATACTGGAAGTCTGCAGAGGGATTTGGATAGGTTAAGTGAATGGGCTCGGGTCTGGCAGATGGAATACAATGTTGACAAATGTGAGGTTATCCATTTTGGTAGGAATAACAGCAAACGGGATTATTATTTAAACGATAAATATTAAAGCATGCCGCTGTTCAGAGAGACTTGGGTGTGCTAGTGCATGAGTCACAGAAGGTTGGTTTACAAGTGCAACAGGTGATTAAGAAGGCAAATGGAATTTTGTCCTTCATTGCTAGAGGGATGGAGTTTAAGACTAGGGAGGTTATGTTGCAATTGTATAAGGTGTTAGTGCGGCCACACCTGGAGTATTGTGTTCAGTTTTGGTCTCCTTACTTGAGAAAGGACGTACTGGCGCTGGAGGGTGTGCAGAGGAGATTCATTAGGTTAATCCCAGAGCTGAAGGGGTTGGATTATGAGGAGAGGTTGAGTAGACTGGGACTGTACTCGTTGGAATTTAGAAGGATGAGGGGGGATCTTATAGTAACATTTAAAATTATGAAGGGAATAGATAGGATAGATGCGGGCAGGTTGTTTCCACTGGCGGGTGACAGCAGAACTAGGGGGCATAGCCTCAAAATAAGGGGAAGTAGATTTAGAACTGAGTTTAGGAGGAACTTCTTCACCCAAAGGGTTGTGAATCTATGGAATTCCTTGCCCAGTGAAGCAGTTGAGGCTCCTTCATTACATGTTTTTAAGGTAAAGATAGATAGTTTTTTGAAGAATAAAGGGATTAAGGGTTATGGTGTTCGGGCCGGAAAGTGGAGCTGAGTCCACAAAAGATCAGCCATGATCTAATTGAATGGCGGAGCAGGCTCGAGGGGCCAGATGGCCTACTCCTGCTCCTAGTTCTTATGTTCTTATGTTCTTTCAACCGGGG
This sequence comes from Scyliorhinus canicula, assembly GCF_902713615.1. Lineage (NCBI taxonomy): Eukaryota > Metazoa > Chordata > Chondrichthyes > Carcharhiniformes > Scyliorhinidae > Scyliorhinus > Scyliorhinus canicula. The sequence continues at coordinate 37,785,220 of NC_052164.1, forward strand.
CAGGTTTCTGGCATATTATAATTGGAAGCTTGCTGTCCTCTCCAGATAGCTCTGGGTCCTTAACTCTCTGATAGTCCCAGACTTCTAGGCCTGGGGTGAGTTTCTTCCACAGGATGGGGAGGTGGGTTTAAAACGTTCTTGCCCATCAGCAACTCAGACGGTGCCAATCCACATTGTGGAGTAAACATGTGTCTGAAAAATGCCATTGGAAAATGCGTATTCTCCTTTAAGAGAGTTTTAATAATGCAGGCACCACTATCCCCCTCGCCGTTGGATTGGGGATACTCCGGGGAACTGCTGTGGTGAAGGAATCTGTAGTTCTCAGCGAAGCGGATGAAGTAGTCATTGGTGAATTGTGGACTGTTGTCGGACACTAACTGGTCTACAATGTCATGTGTTGAAGAGGCGTCCTTCAATGACTTAATGATCTACTCTGGTTTTGTTGTGTGACAAACATTTCACCTCGTTCCATCTGGACAAGTAATCGACAATGAGAAGAAAGGATTTCCCATTTTACATAAATGGATCCATTCCCAGAGTTTCCCATGGTCTAGTGGGGAATTGAGTAGGTATAGAGGGCTCCCTTTGGTCTGGTCTATTAACTGCACACACCTGGCACTGAGAAATTATTTCTTCTATCCATCATTTCCTTTTATTAAATTATGGGATGTGGTTTCTAAATTACTTGCTGCCACCACATAACACACAGGGCTTGTGTTCTGCATTTATTAATGCCCACGTGGTCCTGGTGAACGCTTTCTAGAATCTCTGTTTGGAGTGAGACAGTGAATCACCAACCACTCTTCATGCACTCGCAGACCATCAATTGTGGTGAGCTGTTTCCTTTGTTCAAAGTATATTTTCATTAACATTCTACCAGGATGTTGTTGTGGCCAACCTTGCATGCGGTATTGACTCAGTTCTCATCCTCCATCTGCTCTTTAACTGACTTATAATTGTACTACCGCAAACCAAGAATAACATTCAATCTTGTTGACCAAGTTGATATCCTGTGGTACAGGATGGTCAATGCTGGCCCTGGACAATGTGTACGCAGTCTTTTGTAGCTTTCCCTGGACTTAAGCGAAAGCAGAGTGCATTAATCACAAGTTGAATCTTTGGATTCTTGGGGACATTCTTGTGAGTTCAATTTCATCCAGGGCCACAGAATAGAATTATGCAGTACATAATGAGACCATTCAGCCCATCGCGTCTGTACCGACTCTCTGAAAGAGCACCCTACTGAGGCCCACTCCCCCACACTGTCCCCGTAACCCCACCTAACGTACACATCCCTTGGACACAAAGGGGCAATTTAACATGGCCAATCCCACCTAACCTGCACATCTTTGGACTACGGGAGGAAACTGGAGCACGCTGAGGAAACTCACGCAGACACGGGAGAAAGTGCAAATTCCACATAGACAGTCACCCAAGGCTGGAATTGAACCCAGGTCCCTGCCACGATGAGGCAGCAGTGCTAACCACAGTGCCACCGTGCCGCCCAGTAATAAGACTAACGGTTTGTAGTCTGTCACAGTGACTACTTTTAGTCCGATGATATAGTCAGAGAATTTCTCATAGGTCCATGTGACTGCAAGAGCCTCTTTCTCTATAACTGCATTCTTCATTTCTGCGTTGGATGCTCCCAAGACATGTAATAGACCTGTTGACGGCACACATTCTTTGTTCCTTTTCTTTTATACGTTCATGGGAGGTGGGCATCACTGGCTGGGCCAGCATTTATTGCCCATCCCTCAGGGTGTTTAAGAGTCAGCAACATTGCTGTGGGTCTGGAGTCACATGTCGGCCAGACCATGTAAGGGTGGCAGATTTCCTTCCCAAAAGGGGCGTTTGTGAACCAAATGGGTTTTCACGACAATCGGCAATGGTTTCATGGTCATCGTTAGACTTTTAATTCCAGATTTCTCCATGCACTGAGATGAGGACTCAGCTGCGATTGTCATCAGTCGGGATGTGCTGAAATGAGCTAAAATGGCTGATGAGACCTTTTATCTGACAGAAAGCTTGCTCTTGGTGTGCATTCCAGCACCACACTTGGGCCTTCTTCAATAGGTGTCTAAATGGCTCGATTACTTCTGTTAGGTTCAGGAAGGGTTTTGCCAGCTGGTTTATCATTCTCAGGAACCATTGAAGATCCAGGATGGATACAAGGGTTGGCAATAGACTTGTTTTTTGCAGGTATTTCATTGTGGCCTTAAGAGTTTCTAAATTACTTGCTTGAAGACCCTATTAAGCTCTGTTCACTGCTTTCCTCCCGCTGGAGAATCATATTTTAAAAATTTGTTTCGGGAATGTTGGCTTCACTGGCAAGGCCAGCAGTTATTGCCCATTCTTAGCTCTTTCGGGGATGGTGGTGAGCTGCCTTCCTTAGCTACTGCATGGTCCCTGAAGTGTAGGTACATCCAGAGTGCTGTTAGGGAGGGAGTTCCAGGATTTCGATCCAGTGACAGTGAAGGAACGGCAATGTATGCGCAAGTCGGGATGGGAAGTGACTTAGACGGGAACCTCCAGGTGGATGGGTGCCCAGGGATCTGCTGTACTTGCCCATCTAATTGGTAGTGGTTGTGGGTTTGGAAGGTGCTGCCGAAGGAACTTTGGCAAGTTACTGCAATGCATCTTGTAGATAATGCACATGTCTGCCACTATTCATTGGTGGTGGAGGGATTGAATGTTTGTGGAAATGGGACAATCAAGTGGGATTCTATTAAGACTGACAAGTTCAAAAGCAGCTTTTCCCCGCTTGTACCACACTCCTAAATGACCTTCTTATGGACTCATCTGATCTCTTCACACATCTTCTCTACTGAGTAGTACTATACTCATGTATGCTTCACCTGATGCCTGTGTCTATATATACACATTGTATAATTTATATTTGCCCTATGTATTTTCATGTATGGAATGATCTGTCTGAACTGTACACAGAACAATACTTTTCACTGTACCTCAGTACACGTGACAATAAACAAATCCAATCCAAGAGGGCTGCTTTGTCCTGGATGATGTCAAGCTTCTTGAGTGTTGTTGGAGCTGCACTCATCCAGGTAAGTGGAGAGTATTCCATTAAATTCCTGACTTATGTCTTGTAGATGGTGGAGAGGCTTTGAGGAGTCAGGAGATGAGTTATTCGCCACAGAAATCCTTGCCTTGGACCTGCTCTCGTAGCCACGGTATTTATACGGCCAGTCCAATTTCTGGTCAATGGTAACCTCTAGGATGTTGATAGTGGGAGAGTTAGCGATGGTAATGCCATTGAATGTCAAGGAGAGATGGTTAGATCCCCTCTTATTGGAGATGGGCATTGCCTGGCGCTTGTGTGGCACAAATGTTACTTACCGCTTGTCAGCCCAAGTCTAGATATTGACCAGGTCTTGCTGCATTTGGACATGGCCTGCTTCAGTATCTGAGGAATCGCGAATCATAATTAACATTGTGCAGTCATTGTGCCTGAGGAAAACAGTTTTTTTTTCAATTGCTACCTTGTGTTCGCCATGTATAATGTTGCCATCCTGAAATATAGACTGTGGGATATATTAAAACCCTCCCGTGTTAGAAATCGACATTGCCCCGGTGTTGCACCATTAAATTGAAGGTCCCATTGTTATTTTAATCGCCTTGAATGTCCCATTTGCAGGTGTGAATTCTTGCCTACTTCTGGGCTGCCGTTTGCAAAGATACAGGCTGCAGCTTGTCTGTGTCCCAAACCTGCCCATAATTCCCATCATTCTTTGCAGGTGGCCATCTTAGATGGCTTCAAACTCACGATGCTGGAGCACATAATTGCTCTGGCTTTCCCCTCTATTTTACTTTGCACAGTAAGAAGTCTCACAACACCACGTTAAAGTCCAACAGGTTTGTTTCAAACACTGGCTTTCGGAGCACTACTCCTTCCTCAGGTAAATGAAGAGGTATGATCCAGAAACATATGTATAGACAAATTCAAAGATACAATACAATGCTTAGAATGCAAGTATTTGCAGGTCATTCGGTCTTTACAGAGCCAGAGATTGGGGTAACCCCAGGTTAAAGAGGTGTGAATTGTCTCAAGCCAGGACAGTTGGTATGATTTCGCAAACTCAGGCCATATGATGGGAGATGAATGTAATGTGACATGAATCCCAGGTCCCAGTTGAGGCCGCATCCATGTGCGGAATTTGTCTTTCATTTCTGCTCGGCGATTCTGCGTTGTCACGCGTCCTGAAGGCCACCTTGCAGAACGCTTACCCGGAGATCAGAGGCTGAATGACCTTGACTGCTGAAGTGTTCCCCGACTGGAAGGGAACATTCCTACCTGGTGAATGTCGTGCGACGTCCGTTCATTCATTGTCGCAACGTCTGAATGGTCTCGCCAATGTACCACGCTTCGGGACATCCTTTCCTGTAGCGTATGAGGTAGACAACGTTGGCCGAGTCACACGAGTATGTACCGCGTACCTGGTGGGTGGTGTTCTCACGTGTAATGGTGATATCCATGTCAATGATCTGGCACATCTTGCAGAGATTGCCATGGCAGGGTTGTGTGGTGTCGTAGTCTCTGTTCTGAAGGCTGGGTAGTTTGCTGCAAACAATGGTTTGTTTGAGGTTTCGCACTTGTTTGAAGGCAAGTAGTGGGGGTGTGGGGATGACCTTGGCAAAATGTTCATCTTCATCGATGACGTGTTGAAGGCTGCGAAGATGATGTCGTAGTTTCTCCGCTTCGGGAAAGTACTGGACGACGAAGGGTACTCTGTCGGTTGTGTCCCGTGTTTGTCTTCTGAGGAGGTCGGTGCAGTTTTTTGCTGTGGCGCGTTGGAACTGTCGATCGATGAGTCGAGCGCCATATCTGTTCGTACAAGGGCATCTTTCAGTGTCTGTAGATGTCTGTTACACTCCTCCTTGTCTGAGCAGATACCGTGTATACGGAGGGCTTGTCCATAGGGGATGTCTTCTTTAATGTGTTTAGGGTGGAAGCTGGAGAAGTGGAGCATCGTGAGGTTATCCGTGGGCTTGCGGTAAAGCGAACTGCTGAGGTGACCGTCCACTTCTCCAGAATCGCCAAGCAGAAACTTATAGCCAAGTTCCGTACACACGAGTGCGGCCTCAACCGGGACCTGAGATTCATGTCGCATTACATTCATCCCCCACCATCTGGCCTGGGCTTGCAAAATCCTACCAACTGTCCTGGCTTGAGACAATTCACACCTCTTTAACCTGGGGTTACCCCTATCTCTGGATCTGTAAAGACTTAATTACCTGCAAATGCTCGCATTCTAAGAATTGTCTTGCATCTTTGAATTTGTCTATATACATGTTTCTGGATCATACCTCTTCATTCACCTTAGGAAGGAGCAGTGCTCTGAAAGCTAGTGTTTGAAACAAACCTGTTGGACTTTAACCTGGTGTTGTAAGACTTCTTACTGTGCTCACCCCAGTCCAATGCCGGCATCTCCACATCATTTTACTTTGCAGCATTGTTACTTCATCCCCATTGTAACATCCCATTATGCAGAGGGCTCCCTGTCCACCAGTCTGATAGGCTGCCGATATAATTACTGCAACAGGCCTCAGTCTTACTGGAGTGGGGAAGGGAGAATCAGTCAGGGTTCACATTCCTGACATTATCCTCCAGCCCCTATTTATTTTATTTTATTTATTTATTTAAAAAAAAATTTTTTTTTTAAATTTAGATTACCCAATTATTTTTTCCAATTAAGGTGCAATTTAGTGTGGCCAATCCACCTACTCTGCACATTTTTGGGTTGTGGGGGCGAAACCCACGCAGACATGGGGAGAACGTGCAAACTCCACACGGACAGTGACCCAGAGCCGGGATCGAACCTGGGACCTCAGCGCCGTGAGGCGGTTGTGCTAACCACTAGGCCACCGTGCTGCCCGGCAGCCCCTATTTATAAACGTCTGTCAGTATTTGGGCAAGAGCAGGAGCAAGCTCAGCTCTGATGCCCTCTGCAGTCGAATAGCGGGCGCAAACACAAAAAAAAGTGCTAGATAAACTCAGCAGCTCTGACAGCGCCGGCGAAGAGAGAAAATAGAGTTAACGTTTCAAGTCAGGTTAACTTCTTCAGAGCTAAAGGGAGGGAGACATGTGGCGAATGTTTTCCTGGATAAGAGGAAGTAAGCAGCTGGCGAAGAGTAAAGGGTCAGTGGTTGGTAGAAGCGAGTCGAGAGGGCAAGAAAAATGTGTAGGTCATGAGGCAGAGGAAGCATTAATGGCAGGAGACAGTATCAATAGTTTCAGAAAGGTAAGATATCAGAATGTGCTCGGGGGCCAGTGCACAGTGAAAGCAAAACTAAAGAACAAAAGAAAGATGGCCCGGTGGGGAGGCGGGGTGTTTGCACCTGGACAAAAAATGTTTGGGTTATCAAAATAAAGGTTAAGATGTAGGAAAATGTCACGGTATAAAGTTGTCCAACTCAATGTTGAGTACAGAGGACTGTAACGTGCCTAATCAGGTGTTGAGGTAATGCTCCTTCAGTTTGCTTTGGACGTCACTGGAGCACTGTAGCAGGCTGAGGACGAACATGTGGACATGAGTGCAAAACGCGGAGTTAAATTAGCAGGTGACACGGAGGTTGGGGCCATGCTTGCAGGCCGAGCGAAGGTGTTCCACGTAGCAGTTACCTAGTCTGCGTTTGTCTCCCCAATGTAGAGGGGACCACACTGGGAGCAGCCAATACAATGGACCAAATTGAAAGAAGTGCAAGTGAAATGATGCATCACCTGAAAGGAATGTTTGGGGCCTTGAATCGGGGAGGAGGCGGGGTGGGGTAAAGGGGTAGGAGTCGTGCATGATGGAGAATGGACTAGTGTGTCACGGAAGGAGTGGTCCCTGCAGAATGCTGATGGGGGTGGGGGGGTGTGTTGATTGGAAGATGTGTCTCATGGTGGCATCAGCTGGAGTTGGTGGAAATAGTGGAGGATGATCCTTTGATTGCAGAGGCTGGTGGAGTGACAAAGTGAGGACAAAGGGGACCCTTCCATGGTTCTGGGAGGGAGGGGAAGGGGTGAGGGAAGAGGTGAGGGAAATGGGTCGAACCCAGATGATTGCCCTGTCCACCACAGGCAAGGGGAATGGGTAGACATTTCAGAATCACCATTTACAAAAGTAGCATCATCAGAACAGATGCGATGGAGGTGGAGAAACACAGAGAATGGGATGGAGTCCTTACAGGAAGCAGGGTGTGAGAGGTTGTATCAAGATAGCTGTGGGAATCGGTGGGTTTGTCGGGAATATTGGTGGTCAGCCTATCATCGGAAATGGAAATAGGGAGGTCAAGGAAGGGATGGTCAGTGTCGGAGATGAACTGTGTGACGGTAAGAGAGGGGTTGAAATTGGAAGCAAAATTGATCAAATTTTTACAAGTCCAGACAAGAGCATAAAGCAGCACCAATACAGTCATTGCTGTAACAGAAAAACATTTTGGGTAGCTAACAGACACCCCCTGCCGAGACTGACAAATGAAGAAAGCCACATAGAGTAGGTGCTGGAGAACGGTTATCCACTCCAGCCCAGTCACTGTAATGAACTCCAATTGACTTTATTGGTTGGCCAATTGGAGTATGAGCTCCCTCAATGATAGCTCATTGAGGGGGTCCATATAATCACCTGTGTAGGCTTTGTGAGCCAGTCTTAAGTTGACTGGACTGCTAGCAGCATTTTTGTAGCTGCTCCTGTAATATCGTTATTGTAAATAAATATTGGTGTGGTGACGGAACTCCTGCCTCCCGTCGATTACTACAGTGGCGACGAGGTAAACTACGAATTTTGCGGAGACCAGCTGCCGCACTCAGAGAGTAAGCCTTGCCATTTTGAATGCATAGAGGCATTCGACCCGGCTATTGAGGACTGGTCCCAGTATGTGGAGAGAATGTGTTACTTCTTCCGGGCAAATGATATACTGACGGACGAAAGGAGACGGCTTATCCTGCTGTCGGCGTGCGGACCCTCAGCTTTTGCCATTATACGTAGTCTGACTTATCCCGATGCACCGGACACGAAAACTTTCCAAGAAGTAACGGAATTGGTGAAAGAGTACTACGACCCAAAACCACCCCTCATTTTGCGTAGGTACAGATTCTACAAAGCGAAGCGGGAAGACAGGGAGTCAGTCACGAATTTCTTGACCCGCCTGAGAAGGCTGGCGGAAAAATGTGAGTTCGGCCCGACGCTAAATGAAATGCTCGGGACCGGTTAGTGTGTGGTATAAACGACCTCACAATACAGAAACGCCTGTTGGCGGAAATGGAGCTAGACTGCAGGCAGGCGTAACAGCTCGCACTGTCCCTAGAAAAGGCAGCAAGTGGGGCGCAGGAACTACAGGGCACGCCAATGGAGGTAGATACCTGTGAGAGGGACTACCACAATGGATCCTGCTACCAGATAGCCGCTCTCAGGAAAAACCTGAGGAATAGAGGAAAAAAGGAAAACACCAGAACTGCCCCCAAGTCTGCCAGGACTAACTGGAGACAGAGGGAAGTCGGCTGAGGCTCCCCCAACAGAGAAGGACTGTTTCTGGTACCAGACAGAGTGGGGTAACAACGACAGAAACCCTAGAAGGAGGTGGCAAAAGAGGAATAGCAGATGGGGACGCAGGGAAGTACACAACCTAGACGCCCCATCCTCCTCCGAAGGGGAACAATTATATAATATTACAACGAAGAAAGCAGAACCCCACGGATTACCCCACAGGTGAACGGGCGGCCGACAATAATGGAAATAGACACGGGTGCGGTCGTATCAGTAATGGGAGTGGCAGCATTTAGAAAAATCAAAGATGGACTCCAGCCACTAACCCTAACAAAAACATCGACAAAACTTAAAACCTACACGGGGGAACCCCTGGAAGTTCTAGGCACGACTCATGTACCTGTGGAATATGAGAAACAATTGCTCAGATTACCGTTGACGACAGTAGAGGGCTCCGGACCACGCTTAATTGGACGGAACTGGCTGAAAGATCCAAAATTAGATTGGATGAAAATTTTCCAGAGTGGAAGCGGGCAGTTGAGTGGAGTACTCCAAAAATACCCGGAGGTCTTCCAGGAAGGTTTGGGGGAAATAATAGGCGGCAAAGCAACTTTGCACGTGGACCCAGAAGCCCTTCTAAAATTTTGTAAGGCCAGGCCGGTACCTTTTGCATTAAGGAAGAAAGTAGATGACGAAATAGAAAGGTTACGGCGCGACGGCATTATCAGACCAGTACAGTTCTCGGAATGGGCAGCGCCGGTGGTACCAATTTTGAAGCCAGATGGCTCGATACGTCTCTGTGGAGATTTCAAACAGACAGTAAACAAATACGCACTGCTGGACAAATACCCAATCCCGAAAATAGACGACCTATATGCCAAATTGGCAGGTGGGCTTTTGTTCACGAAACTAGACATGAACCACGCCTACCTGCAGTTAAAACTGGACAAGGGCTCCCAGAAGTTCGCTACGATCAACACCCTGAAGGGCCTTTCTCGTTATACTAGGCTACCCTTTGGAGTGTCATCAGCCTGCGCTATATTCCAGCGTACGATGGAAAATATTCTGCAGGGACTACCGCAGGTGGCAATTTATTTGGACGATGTCTTAATCACGGGTAGGACAAACAGGGAACACTTAAGGAACCTGGAGGAAGTTCTCAGGCGTTTCGGAAAGGCAGGCGTACGGCTAAAAAGGGAAAATTGTGTTTTTCTGGCCCCACAAGTGAAGTACCTGGGATATAAAGTAGACGAGTCAGGCTTACATCCATTAGAAGACAGAGTAAGGGCAATAAAAGAAGCCCCAGCTCCCACCACGGTCCACGAGTTACGATCATTTCTAGGGTTGGTAACCTATTATGGAAAATTTATTGAAAATAGGGCGTCCATCCTAGAACCCCTCCACCAGCTACTAAAAAAGGGGCAAGAATGGAAATGGTCCACCCGCCAAAACCGAGCATTTAGGGACATTAACGAACAGCTGTCATCCGAAAATGTCCTAGAGCACTATGACCCAAGGAAGGAGTTGGTGGTCACTTGTGATGCATCCCCCTACAGGGTAGGAGCCGTCCTAGCCAATAGAGGAAGGAATGGGGAAGAACGACCAATAGCCTATGCTTCGAGGACCTTGGCGATGGCTGAGAGGAAGTACGCCCAAATCGAGAAGGAAGGACTGGCGGTGATATTCGCAGTAAAAAATTTCACCAGTATCTGTACGGGCGGACATTCACCACAGTGACGGACCATAAGCCGTTATTAGGGTTATTAAAAGAAGACAAGTCAATACCCCCGATTGCATCAGCTAGAATCCAACGCTGGGCATTGCTACTGGCGGCGTATAGATACGTTCTGGAGCACAGACCGGGAACGCGAGTAGCACATGCAGATGCTTTGAGCAGACTTCCCCTCCCGGACACTCCGCCGCAAATACCAAAAGTAGAGGAGACAGTAATGACTCTAAATGTTTTGGACACCCTACCAGTAGACGCACAACCTATTCGGTTGTGGACGCAAAAAGACCCAGTTTTAGCCAAGATGAAGCATTTATTGCTAACAGGGGAACTGGAAAGACCAGTGGAGCCCAAGATGCACCCATACTGGAGCAGAAGGGACCAAATAACCGTAGAAGATGGTATCCTATTATGGTGAGCCCGGGTAATCGTCCCAGCTCAGGGTCGTCAGGCAATCTTAACTGAGTTACATCACGGACACCCAGGGGTGCCGAAAATGAAGATGCTAGCTCGAAGCTACATCTGGTGGCCAGGTTTGGACACAGACATAGCAGCCTTGGTACGTCGGTGCCAAGAGTGCCAACAGGGGCAAAGAGTGCCACCAGCGGCGCCATTGCACCCATGGGAATGGCCAGGCAGACCGTGGACCCGCCTGCATATTGACCACGCCGGCCCTTTCATGGGCTCAATGTTTTTGGTGATAGTAGACGCCCACTCCAAATGGTTGGATGTCCACCGGGTAAACACGGCAAGCACAGCCTCGACAATTGAAAAGCTCAGGGCCTCGTTTGCAACACATGGACTTCCGGAGGTATTGGTGTCGGACAATGGAACGGCATTCACAAGTGGGGAATTTGGAAAATTCCTGAAGGAAAACGGAGTCCGGCACATCAAAACGGCCCCTTACCATCCAGCGACCAACGGCCTGGCAGAGAGAGCGGTCCAGACACTTAAAGCGGGACTCAAGAAGCAGCCGGCAGCATCAATAGACACAAAGCTCTCCCGCTGGCTGTTTGATTACAGGACCACACCGCATTCCACAACGGGCATACTGCCAGCTGAACTCTTAATGGGAAGGTGGCTGCGAACGAGGCTGAGTCTCCTTTTCCCAAATTTAACGGGGAAAGTGGAGAAACAACAGGAGGCCCAACGCAGGGGGCATGATAGAGGTCGGCAGCAGAGACATTTCCAGGTGGGGGCACCGGTTTGGGTCAAGAATTATGGGAATGGACCAACGTGGGTCAAAGGCACAGTAGAGTCCCAAACAGGGCCCATATCCTATGAGGTTTCAATAGGAGGTAAAGTGCTGAAGAAACACCGAGACCAAATAAGGGCAGCGGAACCACACCTGGAGGCAGGCGAAGCAGGACCGCCTCAATCTGAGATAGCCCAGGCGGAAAGGATACCCACACACCAGCCCCGAGCAATTTCTCCAGACCCCGTCATCCAGTCATCAGAGTCGGAGATGGACACACTCGACGAGGCCGCCGCGACACCTCTCCCCGAGGAGGAGGAAGAACAACTTCCAAGGAGGTCATCAAGGAAAAGATGGGCACCTATAAGGTACACCCCGCCCACTTTGGAGAACGACCCGGCGGACGACACAGAGGTGACAGACCCAGACATGAGGAGCAGGAAGAAGCTCAGAGGAATGCCAGCTGGCAGGAATTCCTCGGACCTTGGGGGGAGGGGTGTAATGAACTCCAATTGGCTTTATTGGTTGGCCAATTGGAGTATGAGCTCCCTCCATGATAGCTCATTGAGGGGGCCCATATAATCACCTGTGTAGGCTTTGTGAGCCAGTCTTAAATTGACTGGACTGCTAGCAGCATTTTTGTAGCTGCTCCTGTAATATCATTATTGTAAATAAATATTGGTGTGGTGACGGAACTCCTGCCTCCCGTGGATTACTACAGTCACTCCCTCCATAGACTCAGTAAGACTTCAGGAGCCAAAAAACCCCCAGAAATTGGAAGGAAAAACATCAGCTACTAGCAAAGCAAAGTTACTTTTGTCACACTGTAGCTGTTAAAGAAAAGACTGCTTTCTTTTCAAGGTTAATGTGCGGTGCTACTAGGTAAATATTCCTTGCATTAAGCGAATGAAGAATTGATTGTGGTTAGTCCTTTTGATTTTCCTTCAGGACCCTTGCATCTTATTGATTAAGGGAAATGCAAACAGCAGGATTAGCAAAGATTCCAGCTGAGCCATTGCATTAGCAGGGAACACATTGAGACTGAACATGATTAATTATAGGAGGAAAAATCTTCACATGGTCAGGCTTAAAACAGATGAGATAAAGAATCATTGGGGCGTCCTGGACTCTGTCAAAAATAATGTTTTGAAGATTCTGGGTGGCAATGTGTCAGATAAAGGGTTTTGACTCTGAGACCTGCGTTTGAAGACCATTAGATTGAAGTGAAATTTTCTGGCTGCTCACTTGCCTCAATCTAATGCCGGGTGGCTATCAATACATACAGACCGTCGCCTAAGGTCTGCCATAGCATGCCAATGGAGAATTTAAGGATCCCATGATCACAACCATGATGGATGGGCCTAATTTGATACCATGGAGCTGTAATCTGACAGGGTTCATTGGCAAAACAAGAGTATCCTGTTTTATTAAAGGGAACTTGCCTTTCAAGTCACTCACTATCCTGACTTGTGAACATATTGTCATTCCTTCACTGTCACTGATCCTGGATCTCCCTCCTTAACAGGCTGCGGGTAAATCTACATCACATGGACTGCAGCAGTATGGGCAGCACAGTGGCACAGTGGTTAGCACTGCTGCCACACAGCACCAGGGACCGAGATTCAATTCCAGCCTTGGATGACTGTCTGTGTGGAGTCTGCACATTCTCCCCGTGTCTGCATTGGGTTTCCTCCAGGTGCTCTGGTTTCCTCCCACAGTCCAATAGATGTGCAGGTTAGATGGATTGGCCCTTGTATCCAAAGATATGCAGGCTAGGTGGGGTTTACGTGGATATGGTGGAGGGTTGAACCTAGATAGGGTCCTCTTTTGGAGGGTCAGTGCAGACTTGATGGGCTGAATGGCCTCCTTCTGCACTGCAGGGATTCTATTATTCTCAGGTTAAAGAAGGCAGCTCACCACCACCTTCTCAAGGGCAATTAGGGATGGGAAATAAATGCTGGCCTAGACAGCAATACTCACATCCAGTAAATAGATAATAATAAAGTGAGGGCATTTTGAGGATCTCACAATGGTACTGGTGTAACATTTAATTCCACCACACACAATATCCAGGCTTGTCAACCACCTGCATTTTATGCTTTCGGGTCAGTATTCAGACTCTCTGCTCAGCCTGTCCACGTTTGTGAATTGATAATCAGCACTGTTTCTGACGCCATCCCTCGCTGCTCTGCCTGGCTCTTTCCTATCTGGTCCTGACCCTTTGATCAGTGAAACACACAATTGCCAGGAACTTCGATCTCCAAATTATTCCCTTCATTGCTATTTCATTACTTGTAACGTGCTTTCGGGTTCCCAGAGAGATCATCAAAAACGCAACATAGATGCAAGTCTTATCTTTTCTTTTTTTTTAAAGTAATTTTATTCCAAACACAGCGACAAAAATACACAGTCCATCAAATCACAATCCACAGTTTATACAGATTTTCCCCTTTTATTCCCTCCCCTCCCCTTTGCGACGAACAACTCCCCAAATAACATCATGAACAGCCTCCATTGCCCCTCAAAGCCCCCTTCCGACCCCCTCAACTCAAACGTAATCTTCTCCAACTGGAGAAAGTCGTACAAGTCCCCCAGCCAAGCCGTCACCCCCAGTGGCGTATCTGACCTCCAATTTAACAGGATCCTTTGCTGGGCAATCAGAGAGGCAAAGGCCACCACATTGGCCCCCTTCCCCTCCAGAAGCTCCAGCACTTCTGAGACCTCAAAGATCGCCGCCACAGGGTCCGGCCTACTCTCAACCCCGACTACCTTAGATAGCATCACAAACAGGGGCTGGTTTAGCTCACTGGGCTAAATCGCTGGCTTTTAAAGCAGACCAAGCAGGCCAGCAGCACGGTTCGATTCCCGTACCAGCCTCCCCGGACAGGCGCCGGAATGTGGCGACTAGGGGCTTTTCACAGTAACTTCATTGAAGCCTACTCGTGACAATAAGCGATTTTCATTTCATTTTCAAACACCGCCTCCCAATAGCTCTCCAACTTCTCACAGCCCTAGAATATGTGAGCATGATTCGTCGACCCCCTCCCATTCTTCTCACACCCATTTAAGGGCAGACATGATGGGCCAAATGGCCTCCTTCTGCACTGTAAATTCTATAATTCAATGATTCTATGATCTGTCACCCCTTAGAAGAACCCACTCATTCTTGCCCATGTCATGCGTACTCTAAGCACCACCTTGAACTAAATCAAGTTCATCCTTGCGCAGGAGTAGGTTGAGTTCACCCGCCGTATCACCTTACTGCATAACCCCCAACCTATTTCCCACCCCAACTCCTCCTCCATTTACTCTTCATCCTCACCACCTGTGTCCCAACCTGCTCCCCCAACCACCCACACGTATCCACAATCCTACCCTCCCCCAAGGCGTTAGGAAGCAGCAGTTGTTCCAACAGCATGTACCCCGGTAGTTTGGGGGACACCCTCCACTCTTTTCGGGCAAAGTCCCGCGCCTGCATATACCTAAACTCACTGCCCCTTGGCTGCTCAAACCTATCCCACAGCTCCAGTCCCCCAAACATCCCCTCAGAGAATATGGCCCTAACCCACTCCAGCCCCACTTCCCTCCACTTTCCATACATCCCATCCATCTCCCCACTTAAACCTATGGTTCCCACACAATGGCGTCAACACCGATATTCCCTCCAACTTAAAATGCTTCCTCAACTGTTTCCATATCCTGATCATCAACTGATGTACCACCAGGCTCCCTGTATACTTCCACTGAGATAATGGCAACGGGGCCATCACCAGGGCCCTCAGACTAGACCCCCTGTAGGTCCCCTCTTCCAACCTGACCCACTCCACCCCCTCCACACCCCACCATTGCCTCACCATCTCCACATTCGCTGCCCAGTAATAATACAGCAGGTTTGGGAGTGCCTAACCCCCTTTCTGCCTCTCCCTCTGCACCAAAGCTCTCTTCACCATTGGTGCCTTCCCCGCCCATATAAACTAGGAGATCAGTGCAGCTCGCGAACTCCTTAGAAGTGGCCTCCCGCAACCTGGAGTCTTGCACATTCTGACCGCGCGGCACGCACATGGGCGTCTTGGGCCCCGCCATCATCCGACCCGGGTGCGCCACACGCCTGTGCCGCACGGCAGCCAACTAACTCCGGAGGCCCCAAATGCTACTTTTCTGGCCAGAACAAGCACCCAAGACAACGCTGCCCAGCATGGAGCGCGACCTGCAACGGGTGTGGCAAGAAGGGCCACTTTGTCACCGTTTGCCAGGCCCGATCGGTCGCTGCCATTTCGAGGCCCAGCATCGCTACCGCAACATCTCCTATGTGCACCCCAGGGGCGCCGCCACCTTCACCGCCGCCCGCTCGTGCGGCCCGTGGGCACCGCCATCTTGGATGTTGCCCGCCATGGGCGCCGCCATCTTCAGCGCCATCTTGGAATGAACCCCAGGACCTCTGCTCGCCTGGCCGTACGCAGGCCGCCGATACCTCCGCCACCGTCGACCAGCCCTCCCACCACCTTCCACAACTCACCTCCATCACCCTCGACCAGTCTCAGCCTCGCAACCTCGTGACCGCTACAACGACGGTACGGATCAACGGGCACGAGACGACCTGCCTCTTCGATTCTGGGAGTACGGAGAATTTTATACCCAGCTATGGTAAGACACTGCTCCCTCCCGGTTCTCCCCATGACGCAGAAAATCTCCCTGGCCTCCAGATCCCATTCCGTACAGATCCGGGGGTACTGCGTCACGACCCTCTCGGTACAGGGTGTAGAGTGCAGTAACTTCAGACTCTACGTCCTCCCCCATCTCTGCGCTGCCCTGTTACTGAGTTTGGATTTCCAGTGCCACTTCCAGAGCCTCACCCTAATGTTCGGCGGACCCCTGCCCCCCCTCACCGTCTGTGGCCTCATGACCCTTAGGTTGATCCACCCTCGCTCTTCGCGAATCTCACCCCGACTCTAAGCCTGTCGCCACTAGGAGCAGGCGGTGCAGTGCCTTGTACAGGATCTTTATCAGGTCGGAGGTCCAGCAACTTCTGCGGGAGGGGGTCATTGAGGTCAGTAACAGCCCCTGGAGAGCTCAAGTGGTGGTCGTTAAAACAGGGGAGAAGCACTGGATGGTCATCAACTACAGTCAGACGATCAACCGGTACACGCAGCTCGATGCGTACCCCCTTCCCCGCATATCTGACATGGTCGACCAGATTGCACAGTATCGAGTCTTCTCTACCGTTGACTTGAAGTCCGTGTACCACCATCTCCCCATCCGCCCGGAGGACCGTCAATACACTGCATTCGAAGCAGATGGCCGCCTCTACCATTTCCTTAGGGTTCCCTTCGGCGTCACCAATGGGGTCTCCGTCTTCCAGCGAGAGATGGACCGAATGGTTGACCAGTACGGGCTGCAGGCCATGTTCCCGTGTCTGGATAACGTCACCATCTGCGGCCATGACCAGCAGGACCACGACCCAAATCTCTAGAAATTCCTCCGCACCGCTAAACTCCTTATCCTTACCTATAATAAGGAGAAATGCGTTTTCCGCACAACCTGCTTAGCCATTCTTGACTACGTTGTGGAAAATGGAGTCCTAGGGCCCCATCCCGACCGCATGCGCCCCCTCCTGGAACCCCCCGCCCCTCCCCCAGTGTCCCAAGGCTCTGAAGCGATGCCTGGGATTCTTCTTGTACTATGCCCAGTGGGTCCCTAATTATGCGGACAAGACCCGTCCACTCATCAAGTCCACCATTTTCCCCCTGATGGCTGAGGGCTGCCGGGCCTTCAACCACATCAAGGCAGACATTGCCAAAGCCACAATGCACGTAGTCGACGGGTCCCTCCCATTTCAGGTGGAGAGCTGCGCATCGGACGTGGCTCTGGCCGCCACCCTCAACCAGGCGTGCAGACCCTTGGCTTTCTTCTCCCGTACCCTCCATGCCTCCGAAATCCGGCACTTCTCTGTCGAAAAGGAAGCCCAAGCCATTGTGGAAGCTGTGCGACATTGGAGGCATTACCTGGCCGGCAGGCAATTCACTCTCCTCACTGACCAATGGTCGGTTGCCTTCATGTTTAGTAACACACAGTGGGGCAAGATTAAGAATGACAAGATCTTGAGGTGGAGGATCGAACTCTCCACCTATAACTATAAGATCTTGTATCACCCTGGGAAGCTCAATGAGCCCCCAGATGCCCTGTCCCGTGGTACATGTGCCAGCGCCTAAGTAGACCAACTTCGGACTTTCCATAACAACCTCTGTCACCCGGAGATTACCCGGTTCTTCCACTTTCTCAAGGCCCACAACCTGCTTTACTCCATCGAGGAGGTCAGGACCGTGACCAGGGACTGCCAGGTCTGCGCGGAGTGCAAACCGCACTTCTACCGGCCGGACAGAGCGCATCTGGTGAAGGCCTCCTGCCCCTTTGAATGGCTCAGCATTGATTTCAAAGGGCCCCTCCCCTCCACTGACTGCAACGTGTACTTCCTCAACATCATTGATGAGTACTCCCGTTTCCCTTTCGCCATCCCATGCCCTGACATGACTTCTGCCACTGTCATCAAGGCCCTGTACAGTCTCTTCACTTTGTTTGGTTTCCCCACCTTCAGCCACAGTGATCGGGGCTACTCATTCATGAGTGATGAGCTGCGTCAGTTCCTGCAAAGGCATCGCCTTGAGCAGGACGACCAGCTACTACCCCCGGGAAAAAGGACAGGTGGAGAGGGAGAACGCGACGGTCTGGAAGGCCGCCCTGCTGGCCCTACGGTCTAGAAGTCTCCCAGTCTCCCGCTGGCAGGCGGTCCTCCCCGATGCGCTCCACTCCATCCAGTCGCTCCTCTGCACTGCTACCAATGAGACCCCTCATGAACGTGTGTTTGCCTTCCCCAGGTAGTCCACCTCCGGGGTCTCTCTCCTGACCTGGCTGACAGTTCCTGGGCCCGACCTCCTCCGGAAGCATGCGAGGAGCCATAAACCGGATCCCCTTGTTGAAAAAGTCCTCCTCCTCCATCCGAACCCACAGTGTGCCTACGTGGCACACCATGACGGACGGCAGGACATAGTCTCCCTCATGGACCTGCACCCGCTGGTTCCCCATCCACCATCATCACCACCCCCGACCTGGTACCGTCTCCTCCCCTTCCGGTGGCGGCCACCACCACCCCCATACCTGCCCCGTTCCCCCCCCCCCCACCAGCGACTATCACCGCCACCCCGCCACGGCGGCGCCCGTACCCCCACCGGCTCAACTACTGTATGAAGAAGGAGAGGAAAACACGCCCCCAGAGTCGCAGGTACTCACATCGGTGCCCACACCACAGCCGGGGCTGAGGCGATTGCGGTGGGAGGTCAAAGCCCCCGACACACTCGACCTGTAACTTCACTTCACCCCCGCTGGACTCTTTTTTTAAACAGGGGGTGAATGTGGTAAACCACTGAACATACATTACATGTATTATGGCACACTGCCATTGTACTCCAGTTATTACAGTAAATCCCGGCCTGCTGGCTCTGTATAAAAGTGTACGCTCTCCTGCACGGCCCCCATTCTCGGGTCCAGCTGCAGGAGGCTTTACATCTCGCACAATAAAGCCACAATAGTTCACCATTTGTCGCGTGGTCATCGATGGTACATCACGCCCCATCCCCCCACTCCATCAAAAACTCCTTTGTGGGGCCCCCCCCTCAGTATCTCCTACCCACCTCAACTATCCCGTCCAGCAGCCAGCTGTGCTTCTCCCTCCTCCTCCTATCCTGTGAGGAGGAAGGAGAAGCAAGTGCGAGAAGAAGGAGTGCTCCTCCCCTCACCCCCCCCCCCCCCCCCCCCCCCCCCCAGGTTCCTGAACCTCCATAGATCCACCATCTCCATTCACTCCATAACCCTCCCAACTCCTTCGCCATCGTCGACCTTCCCATTGACTTGGTGCTCGATCAGTCCACCTTCAGCTCCATCACATAGTTAAAATCTCCGGCCATAATCAGCTGGTACGTATCCAAGTCCAGAATTTCCCCCAGTAACGCTTTCACAAACCCCACAACATCCCAGTTAGGCACATTAGGTTTTTTTGCACTTTTTTAAAAATAAATTTAGATTACCCAATTATTTTTTCCAATTAAGGGGCAATTTAGCGTGGCCAATCCACCTACTCTGCACATTTTTGGGTTGTGGGGGCGAAACCCACGCAGACACGGGGAGAATGTGCAAACTCCACACGGACAGTGACCCAGAGCCGGGATCGAACCTGGGACCTCAGCGCCGTGAGGCGGTTGTGCTAACCACTAGGCCACCATGCTGCCCAGGCACATTAGGTTGACCAACACCACTAACTTCCCCTCCAGCACCCCACTCACTATCACCTACCTTCCCCTCGGGTCCCGCACTTCCCTGGCCCCCACCAACCCCGTTCTCTTACTAAACAAAATGGCCAAACCCCTTGACTTTGAATCAAACCCAAGTGAAATACTTGCTCCACCCATCACTTCCTAAGCCTAGCCTGATCCTTCACCCAGAGATGAGACTTCTGTAGAAAAATCACCTCCGCTCTCAAACTCCTCAGGCAAAAACCCGGGACCTCTTGGCCGATCCATTTAGCCCACGGACATTCCATGACATGACTCTTACGGGAGGCTTACGCCTCCATTCCCTTCTATGTCCACCATCATCCTCCATCCGTTCTGCCTCACATGATCCTCCTCTGAACCAGGCCCATCCAAAATGGTACCCACTCCGCCCATGACCACGCTCAACCTCCAAACGTGCCACTTCGCATTCCTGCCTCTCCTGCTCCCCGACCCCAATCTGGTCACCCCTCAGCAACCTCCTCCCCCACCTCACCTTTGTTCACTCGCATTGTTTGCTAGCATGTAAACTACCGCTGAAGGCCTGACTTACACAATCTCCCACCCATCTCCCCACCAGTCTCACCCTAGCCTACCCAACTGGTGGGGTACTATCTCCCCTGGATAATAAGAAAACCATCAATGCCACCCATATGGCCCCATCCCACATACCCCCTGCATGAAAACAAAACACCCAAATTCACAAATGACCTCCTCCCAAAAACAAAACAAAAGGTGGGGGGGAAGGAAAAGAGTGAATGCCGCCCTTACAAACTTACAACTTGAAAAAAAACTTTCGGCAACACAAATCAACCATTACACCCAATTTTTGTGGACTTAACCCCTCCATCCCTCACCAACTCTCAGTTCTCCTGCAGCTTATGGTCCCTTATAAAGTCATCTGTCTCCTCTGGCGTCTCAAAATAGTATTCCCAGCCGTCAAAGGTCTGGCCCAGTACAGCGCCCCAAAATAAATCTTTCATCTGTACAACACCGCCTTGGTTTGTTGAATCCCATATGCCTCTTCACCAGCTCCTTGCCAATGTCCTGGTAAAACCGGACTTGATTACCCTCCCATTCACAGACTTGCTTCCCCCTGGCCCACCTCAGGATCTTCTCCTTCTCCATGAACTTGTGCAACCGTACAGTCACCACCTGCAGCGGCTCCTGCTCTCGGTTTCTGCCTCAAGGATCTGTGGAGCCACCTCTGGGGCCTTATCCAGCACCTTCTCCTCCACCAACACGGCCAGCATCGTCAAAACATACTTTGTGGCACCCGTTCCCTCCACACCGTCTGGTAGGCCCACAATCCGCACGTTCTGGCATCTGGAACTGTTCTCCTGATCCTCCACCTTCACTCGCAGCAACTTGCATAGATCCCCCAGAATCCCCACCTCCACCTCCAAAGACACAATCCAATCACTCAGTTCGGACACCACCTTTTCCACTTCACGTATCATCGCTGCTTGCGCCTCGAGTCACTTCTCCACCCGATCCAACGACCCTCGTAGATGTGCCACTACTCCCTGAATTGCCCTTGACCAGTCACGATGCATCTCCTTCCTCTGCTTCCAATATTCCTACAAGATAAAGCACATCAATTGCTCAATCTGAGGCTTTCCCACCGACTCTTCCCCTCCGCCATTCTCAAAATTGGTGCTGCACCACAGGTCTCCTCCAACTCCTTAGCCAGGTGCTTAACTATCTTCTTCATCATCTGTTAGCCAGTAGACATGCCAAACCTGAGGTGAACCTCTTCTCCTACACCTTCCGCTCCATGTTTGTGCAGAAACTATCCCGCTAACGGGTAACAAGTGCCAAAACCAACGCCTTCGAACCGGAGCTGCCCTGTGTGCAACCACTTACCCCATGGTCATCACCGGCAGTCCAAGTCTTCCATGGCATGTCAAAAGTGGCCAACCCAAAAACCACAGCAATAAAATGAGAATAGGAGCGCATTGGAAGGGTTGACGAGCGAACGAGAAGTATGGAGGAAATATGTGGCTCCTTAAATAATGGACAAAATATGATGGAGAATTTTAGCATCGACTGTGATGAATGGGAGAGGGTCAAAATGGAGGAGAGGAAGAAGAGAATTCTACTCCAGAAAGCCAGGTATTGAGGGATAGACCTGGAGCCAATCCTTACATACCTGAATGAACTATTATTCATGGAGATACTTGTTCCAAACATTCACTTCCTAACCCAGAAATCACAATTTAAGTCTGTTCCTATTATTTGGGCAGACTGTTATCAACTGTTCAGAAATCCCATCACTGGGACTGAATGTGGAGCCAACCCCATGCTAGGGGCAGCAGGACCCTGGGGTGACATTTCACCAGCTACAGCCAACTAAGAGGCCAGCACCAGAACTACCACCAATAGAGGATGGCGGCGCATCTTCCAGTCAGAGGGCGGACAGTGCTGCAAGCTTAGCAGTTCCAACGTTAGCAATGGCCGCTGCTGAAGTAGCAGGGAGAAGGAAAGGGCACCTGAATGCTGAGCCACCCTCACAAGCAAGGTATGTTTGTTCTCTCACCATGCTGGCAGGCAGTTGACCTCATAGCCATGAGCGCCGCCATTGCTGCTGGGGCACCCCTCCATGGACCATGCATCACAGGAACTCACCGGCAGGCAGGCAGAGTTCATCTGCCAGTTTCCCCAAGCTGCAGCGGCCCCTCCTGATCTCAGTATAATGCCAGGAGATGGCCTTTAGTTGGGCGCTTATTGAAATAATTGGCTGCCCTCACCACTGAGGTGCCAGCAGCTGGATATTTGCCATGGCAGTGGGAAGCTGTCAGGCTCAGGCTCCGCTTCCAATGTTTTCGATATGCCGCCATTTTAGCAGCCCCTCCCTCAGTCTAACTCCATGGGTGATAGAGTTAAGCCCATACAATAAAACACAATGAACATACAATTAACAAAGTGTGGTGAATCACAGTCCGTGTAATTCACACTGTTATTATATATGATGTACTGTGTCTATGTAAGCTTGGTATACGAGCAGGTGCGCGGCTCTGCCCATAGGGGGAGATGAGGAGTTTGTACTGGGCTCCACCCTTGGCTCCGCCCATGGCTCCGCTCATGGCTCCTCCCACTAACCGGAAGTATAAAGCTTGGCAGCCTGAGCCTGCCTGCCAGTTCATCACGTCGCAGGCAGGCTCTGTTGAAAGACTATTAAAACCACTGTTCACTTCCAACCACGTGTCGTGTGAATTGATGGTCACATCAATTTAATAGTCTTTGGAAACAAGAAGAAATCGAAGAAACAACTGTGGAATCAGCCCTCAAACCTGACCGACTAGAACTCGACCCGCAGGCTGCAGAGGCAAGAGAAATCTTTCAGCACTGGCTCAGATGTTTCAAGGCCTACCTGGCTGAATCAAGTACTGCTGAAACTACAGAGGAGCAGAAACTCAGTCCACTGCACGCAAGGGTGAGCCACCATATATCTTCTCAACTCAATAGTACCAACTCGTATACGGGGTCCCTAGCCATGCTAGATCGAATGTACGTGAGGCCCATCAACGAGGTCTATGCGCGCCATATTTTTACGACCCGCCGCCAGCGCCCCGCAGAGTTGTTGGAAGAATTCCTGCGGGAGTTAAAGATTTCAGCTTGGGACTGTAATTATCAGGCTGTATCAGCCGAACAGCACATGGAACTTGCCGTTAGAGATGTGTACGTGGCAGGCCCCAGATCAAATTATGTGCGCCAGCGGTTGCTAGAAGAAGTGTCCCAGAACTTAGAGGACACAGTTGAACTAGCTACCACTATGGAAGTCTCATTCCGCAGCCTCACCTCGTTCCCCGCGGACCAAGCGACCCCATCCTGGGCCCCCGACCAGCGAATGCCCCTGGCCTGCGCCGCACGGCCACCCAGCCATCACGCAGCCCCAGTGTGCCATTTTTGCGGACAGCCCCAGCACCCACGGCAGCACTGCCCAGCCCGCAACGCGACCTGCAGCAACTGTGGTCGCAAAGGACACTATGCCCAGGTCTGCCTGGTGAAGAAATCCCCCTCTCCAAACTCTCCCGCAGCCCAAAGCACTCGCTTCCAAAACTCACAGGCCCACAGGCCCCGAAATGCTGCAGCCTGTATGCCGACTCCGCCCCCACCTGACATGTGCGACTCATGGGGGCGGCCATCTTGGCAATCCTCCTCCATGCGGCCGGCCACGTGCGACTCATGGGGGCGGCCATCTTGGCAATCCTCCTCCATGCGGCCGGCCATGTGCGACTCATGGGGCGGCCATCTTGGGATCCATCCTCTTCAAACTCTGAAACTCACCTCGACGACTATGAACTCAGAGGGCAGTCATCACGGGGCCACTCCAGCACAGCTGATCGAGCTGCTGACTACCCGCAACTCAGCGCGGTTACGTTGGACCAGTCGTGTCCAAAGCACCTCCGCAACTCAATGATGACCATTAAAATCAACGGGTACAGGACACCGTGCCTCTTCGACTCCGGGAGCACTGAGAGCTTCGTACACCCAGATCTGGTAAGACGCTGTTTGCTCCCTATTTTTCTTGCACGGCAAACGATCTCCTCGCTTCGGGCTCCCA
This sequence comes from Scyliorhinus canicula, assembly GCF_902713615.1. Taxonomy (NCBI): domain Eukaryota; kingdom Metazoa; phylum Chordata; class Chondrichthyes; order Carcharhiniformes; family Scyliorhinidae; genus Scyliorhinus; species Scyliorhinus canicula. The sequence goes on from NC_052164.1 coordinate 37,809,521, forward strand.
CTCTGTTCACCTCCAAGGGCGCACCGTCGCCACCCTAACGATCCAGGGCACCAGCTACTCAAACTTCCAGCTGTACGTGTTCCCTGAACTCTGCGCCCCACTCCTACTGGGACTCGATTTCCAGTGCAACCTGAAAAGCCTCACACTCAGCTTCGGCGGGCCCTTGCCCCCTCTCACTATTTGCAGCCTTGCCACCCTAAAAATCGACTCCCCTCCACTCTTTGCCAATCTCACGCTGGACTGCAAACCCGTAGCCACTCGCAGCAGACGATACAGCCTGCAGGACAGGGTATTTATCAGAACCGAGCATCATAGGTTTCTACGTGAGGGGATCATAGAGGCCAGTAACAGTCCCTGGAGAGCTCAGGTGGTGGTCGTCAAGACCGGGGAAAAATTCCGAATGGTAGTGGACTATAACCAGACCATTAATCGGTTCACGCTCCTTGACGCGTATCCCCTCCCCAGGATTGCAGACATGGTGAATCAGATCGCCCATTATAAAGTCTTCTCCACGGTGGATCTGAAGTCTGCATACTACCAGCTCCCAATCCGCCCGGAAGACCGCCACTTCACGGCGTTTGAGGCCAACGGCCGCCTCTTCCACTTCCTCCGGGTTCCCTTTGGTGTCACTAATGGGGTCTCGGTGTTCCATCGAGCAATGGACCGAATGGTGGACCAGTACGGGCTGCGGGCCACGTTTCCGTACCTGGATAACGTCACTATCTGCAGCCATGACCAGCAGGACCACGACGCTAACCTCGATCGATTTCTCCAGACGGCCCAGAAGCTCAACCTCACGTATAACATGGGAAAATGCGTTTTCCGCACGACCAGGCTAGCCATCCTCGGCTATGTCATGGAGAACGGAGTCCTGGGCCCCGACCCGGACCGTATGCGCCCCCTCTTAGAACTCCCTCTCCCTCATTGTCCCAGGGCCCTCAAAAGGTGCCTGAGATTTTTCTCTTATTATGCCCAGTGGGTCCCTCAGTATGCGGACAAAGCCCGCCCACTATTTAAGGCCACACTCTTCCCTCTATCGAATGAGGCTCATCAGGCCTTCACTCGTGTCAAGGAGGACATCGCCAAAGCGGCCATGCGGGCGGTGGATGAATCCATCCCTTTCCAGGTAGAGAGCGATGCCTCAGAGGTCGCTCTCGCAGCCACTCTGAATCAGGCAGGGAGACCAGTCACCTTTTTCTCCCGAACCCTCTCCACTTCGGAACTTCCACACTCCTCGGTCGTAAAGGAAGCACAAGCCATCGTGGAAGCGATACGTCGCTGGAGGCACTACCTCGCAGGTAGGAGGTTCACCCTCATCACCGACCAAAGATCGGTTGCCTTTATGTTCGACAACTCTCAAAGGGGCAAAATCAAAAATGATAAGACCCTACGGTGGAGCACGAACTCTCCATCTACAAGTACGACATTATGTACCGACTGGGGAAGCTCAACGAGCCCCCAGATGCCCTATCCCGCGGCACGTGCGCCAGCGTGCAAGACAACCGCATGAAAGCTATTCACAATGACCTCTGCCACCCGGGGGTCACCCGGCTCGCCCACTATGTCAAAGCCCGAAATCTGCCTTTCTCCACTGAGGAGGTAAAAGCCATCAACAGGGATTGCCCGATCTGTGCGGAGTGCAAACCGCACTTCTATAGACCAGACAGGGCCCACCTGGTCAAGGCCTCCCGGCCCTTTGAACGCCTCGCTATCGATTTCAAAGGGCCACTTCCCTCGACCAATAGGAATGTGTACTTCCTGAACGTCATCGACGAGTTCTCTCGCTTTCCCTTTGCTATCCCGTGCCCCGATATGACCTCCCACACAGTCATTAGGGCCCTGCATAGTATCTTCACCCTGTTTGGTTTTCCCAGCTATGTACACAGCGACAGGGGTTCGTCCTTTATGAGCGACGAGCTGCGTCAGTACCTGCTCATAAAGGGCATCGCCTCGAGCAGGACTACCAGCTACAACCCCAGGGGAAACGGGCAGGTGGAGAGGGAGAACGCGACGGTCTGGAAGACCGTCCTACTGACCCTCCGGTCCAGGAAGCTCCCGACCTCCCATTGGCAGGAAGTCCTCCCCGACGTGCTCCATGCTATTAGGTCCCTCCTATGTACGGCCACCAACCAGACCCCTCACGAGCGGCTATTTGTTTTCTCCAGGGGCACTACCACGGGGGTTTCGCTCCCAGCATGGTTGAAGACACCGGGCCCGGTTCTCCTCCGGAAGCACGTCCGGACTCACAAGACTGACCCACTCGTAGAGAGAGTGCTCCTGCTCCATTCAAACCCACACTACGCATTTATAGAGTACCCTGACGGCCGTCAGGACACTGTTTCCCTCCGGGACCTGGCGCCTGCAGGATCCAACTCTGACACTACCTCCACTGAGATACCCAAGCGCCCGGCGCCCCCACGCCTGCAGTTTCGCTGCCCGTGCTCTGCGCCCACGGGTTCCCAGCGCTCCCCGTCACCAGTCGGATACGAAGCTCTGACCGAATCACCCCCGGAGTCCGCCATGGTCCCCTCGCCGACCGCCACCACCCAGCCACCAGAAGAAGCTGCAACCCCGGGGCTTCATCAATCCCAGAGGACGACTCGGCCACTAGATCAACTTAATTTGTGATTTATAACCTGTAAATTGTACCTTGTAACTCGTAATTTGGATTTTGTAGACACATCACCCCCGCTGGACTCAATTTTTTACAGGGGGTGAATGTGGTGAATCACAGTCCGTGTTATTCACACTGTTATTATATATGATGTACTGTGTCTATGTAAGCTCGGTATACGAGCAGTTGCGCGGCTCTGCCCATAGGGGGAGATGAGGAGTTTGTAATGGGCTCCACCCGTGGCTCCGCCCATGGCCCCGCCCTTGGCTCCTCCCACTAACCGGAAGTATAAAGCTTGGCAGTCTGAGCCTGCCTGCCAGTTCAGCACGTCGCAGGCAGGCTCTGTTGAAAGACTATTAAAACCACTGTTCACTTCCAACCACGTGTCGTGTGAATTGATGGTCACATCACAAAGATTACCAGTGTTAGCTTGAAAGAGTGAATAGTGGCAGTAGGAACTAGGAGAAAATTGGATGCAAGTGGCACTTGATCTAGGTAGAGGCAGTGGATAAGATGGAGGAGTGTATGTCTGATCTGGGAGAAAACTAAAAGAAATATCACTTCAAGTCATTCTTACACCATTTAATATAATTAACAATATCCTGAATAGACAGATGGCACTGGTACACATCCACAAAAGCCCACAATTTCTCTGCAAGGAATGTAGAGAAGAAAAATTGTCTATGTATTAAAAGTGTTACATTATTGGTTGAACATGCAGCTTAATTCATGGCAAGTTTGTGCACAACTGTATTTTCAGCATAATTTCATACCATGGGTCAAACGGCGCTTGTTCGTGACTGCTATCACCTTTGCCCCTGCTGTTGTGTTTTTGTGTATTTTTATTCCGGACGTACTTATGAACTCCATATTTTGGAATACTCTTGTAGCCATGCCTCACTCCCTACACTCTCGAGAGAATTGATGCATGTCCTGCTCTGTTCAGCTGACCTCAGCATGCCACAAGGTCCAACAACAGCACTAAGATGAATGAGCAGTTATAATCTGTTTTTGATTGCGTTAATCGAGGACAGAATGCTGCAGGAGAGCTATAATGCCAGAGGATCTTTAACTCCAGCAAAACAGACAGGATTCAGCAAAATGGATATTCTTTTTGAACAGCAAGTGCCCTATTGACTTGATTTCTGTTGACTTTACCACAGCTAAAAGGGCTTTACCTCAAGCACAGTATGGCGGCGCAGTGGTTAACACTGTTGCCTCGCTGCGCCAGGGACCCGGGTTCAATTCCAGCTTTGGGTGACTGTGTGGAGTTTGCATCTTCTCTCCGTGTCTGCTCCGGGTGCTCCTTTTCCTCCCACAGCCCAAAGATGTGCAGGTTAGGTGGTCTGGGCATGCTAAACTGCCCCTTAGTGCCCAAAGGTTCGGTGAGCTTACTGGGTCATGGGGATAAGGCAGGGGGAATGGGCCTAGATAGGGTGCTCTTTCGGAGGGTTGGTGCAGACTCATTGGGCCGAATGGCCTCCTACCGCACTGTCAGGATTCCATGGAATCTTCTATGGAATATCCATCATTCCCTCACTCATTCGTTCTGCTTGTTTTCACTCTCACCCGTGAACTTTGAAGTCACTCCCTCATACTCCGTGACTGCTTCCCCCACTTATTTATGCTCTTGCCTGCAAGAAAATATTGCTGACAATTTTCAGCGAATGTGGATAAACTGACAGAAATAACAGGACTGGAGCTGTCTAAAACCCAATCTCTGTCTGCTGTACCTGCTCATTAAGGTGAGGAATGACAGTGTTACAGTGCATTTCTTTCCACTTTGCATCAAGCAGCAACATCAGACACTTCCAGGTCAGGTGCAGCATCGATGAATACAAAGCACAGCTCCCAGACTGACAAGACACCTGCATTCTGAAGAGAAATAAAAGGTGCCCGTGCATCATTTCCATGAACCGACTGGATGAGAAATATATTTCGGGCAGCCATTTTGTGTGAGCTCTCATTATAAACAGCCGCAACAACCATTAAAATAAGCAAAAACACTGCGCTTGTTGGAATCTGAAACAAGAACAGAGGATGCTGAAAAAACTCAGCAGTTCTGCCAGCATCTGTAGGGTGAGAAAACAGAGTTCACATTGCGGGTCCGTTTGGCTCCTCATCAGGAATAAAGGGAGGGAGAAATGTGTTTGATATCAAAGCGTAGCTGTGAAAGATTTCAACAAGATGCAGAAGCCTGAAGAACAAACGAAAGCTGGTGTGGTGTGGGAGTGAGGGAGTGGGAGGGTTGTTGCATTGAGAAAATAAACATATGGGATATTCTTTAAAAAAAAAGGGGGGGTTTAGGATGGAGGGGAAAGGTCACTGTCTGAAGTTGTTGATCTCAATGTTGAGTCCTGAGGGCTGTAACGTGCCTCGTCGGAAGACGAGGTGCTGCACCTCCAGCTTGCACTGGAACACTGCAGCAGGCCAAGAACAGATATGCGTGCTTGAGTGCAAGGAGCTGAGTTTAAAATAACAATAGCTTGCATCAATATGGTGCCTTTACCAATGCATGGAATTGATTTCTGGAGGGTAACTGTTCCCTCGGTTCTTTTACATCCAGGAGGAAAAATAAATAGTCCAAGATTGTCAAATCCCAGTACAAATCAGTAACACTGGCACCAGTAATGAACCATTTTAAGGTATACAAGACCAGTTCAGACAAGCTATCCTTCATTTCCAAGTTTTGCTGATTTTTCCTTTTGGGCACGTGCAATTCCGTAGGTCCGAGAGGGCGCCTGATCCTCATCTCAGCCAGACACATGGACGTTCCACCAACCTCACTTAGCAGTGATCAAAAGTCAGGATGCTCCTGTCACTCCTTCACCTTGATGGAGATCACTTAACTAAGCAATGGCCAGAGATTGAATACGAGTGCTTCCTAGTTGACGTGATTCAGCTGCAAACTAAATAAACTCAATGAGTGATCAACTGGGCCCAATTTTAAATGTAACTGGACAACACTGTTCCGCGGGACTCATGCAGCCACTGCACCGAAGGTCCCAAGTTCAACCAGGGCTGAAGTGCGAGGCCTTGGGGGTGCAGAAGACAAAGGGCGTGATCAAATGGCCTCATTGCGCCCAACCCGGTGGCCTCTCGCGAGATTTGCGATGCTTGGATAGCTCATGAGATCGAATGATATCTTGCGGGCCATCACAATCTGGATCGCACCTTGCTGTGCAGGATCTAGCTTTACCTATTTAAGTGAGCACTTAGGCCACACCTGGAAGACATCATCATGGTGTCATTTAGCACTGGTCCACAAAATGTGGACTGGGGTAAAGACACCTGGGGGGTGAGTCGCCCAGGCCATTGGAGGCCACCAGGTGGTTGGGCTCTGGGGAGGGTGGTACCCTGCACTCCTGCTGCAAACTGGGCACCATGGCACTGTCACCCTGACACTTACAGGCTGCCTCGGTGGCAGTGCCAGGCTGGCAGGTGCACTGACAGGGTGCCAGGCTGGCAGTGCTAAGACGCCCAGCTGCCAGGTTGTCCGTGCCAGGGATGGGACCCGGGGGTGCCCTGCCCTTATGAAGTGGAGTGACGGGGGCTTGAGGACCCCCTCGCAGGTAAGTTGGGGCGTTGAGTGGGTGGGTGTGGCGGGGGTCGAGAGATCAAGTCGGCATTTAAAAATGGTGCCCTGATCTCTTCCTGTACTGAGGAGCTGAGCTTACCTCCTCAGTTCAGGAAATGAGATAAGTGCAGCCTCAGTGGAGCATTCCTCCCCAAGACAAGAAAAAAAAACAGAATTCCGTTTGATAGCCGGGTTGTTCTCAGCCGTGTCGCGTCTTTTCGTCCGACGTCACTTCGTCCAACGACACTTCGTCCACGTCTTTTGGTCCAACGTCTTTTTGTCCGCCCGTCTTTTGGTCCAACGTCACTTCGTCCAATTATCCAATTACAAATTAACTCCGTATAAAACCATTTAATTGATAAAATGCAAGTACAATACAGCAAGTGAATTTAATTGCTAAAATGCAAGTAATTGATAAAATGCAAATAAAATGCAAGTTGAAAAATGCAGTTAAAAAGTTAAAAAATCTAAAAATGCAGTTAAAAAAATCTAAAAGTTTACTAATTACTTAAAATTCCCGAAATTACTTAAAATTGATGTAAATTGTAAATTCCCGAAATTCCCTAAAAGTTAGATTTCCAGAACTGTACCCGAGAGAGAATAATGGGGAGAGGACAAGATGATTTGATATTCTACAATTCCGACAGACACAGATATAAGTGGGAGTCTAATTGGATTTAGACAATGAGTGCAGTTCTGAAAGAAGCAGATTTAAACTCGATTTTCGTCGAGTGATTAAAACCTCTGGTTGGCAGTGGGTTCTGACATTACAGGTCTGAAATGATCAAATATTCCATCAGATACAATGGCTCTCATCACGCTGGAGCATACATGGGTGAATATCCTGCAGCTTATCTTAATAATGTCTGGAGATCAAGCAGCACAAATGCAGAACTCAACCTCAAGAGGCGAAATAGGATAATTGGACGAAGTGACGTTGGACCAAAAGACGGGCGGACAAAAAGACGTTGGACCAAAAGACGTGGACGAAGTGTCGTTGGACAAAATGACGTCGGACGAAAAGACATAGCACCGTTCTCAGCATTGCAGTCACCGAGAAACACCTGCTAAAATGCACCTTAAACGGGACTATGTTTATTGGGTGTTAAATATTACCCTAAGTGAGTAGTAAGTGCTAAATCCCAAGTGTGTATGCAGGACCCGTCCTTTCAGCGATGGTTTGGTTATTCCCTCAGAGGTCATAAAATGGCGTAGAGTGCTGGAGGAGATGCCACCTGATTATCAGACCTAGTTTTATTCCTCTTGGAACCTTTCGTATATGAGGAGACCATTGGTACAACTTCTCTACTCTCCATCTCCATGGTATCAGGGCACTCATGCTGTCCTTCAGAATTCCCCAGGTGTCCTGCACCTCCATTTCTTTATCTTCTGAAGCTGGTTCCTCCTCCTTCGGTTCTCTCTGTATAGCCAGATCGTGAAGAGCACAGCTAAATGCTAGCATGCATCAAATCCTCTCCAGTGCATATTGCAGAAAGCCACCTGAGCAATCCAGTCATCTGAATCACATCTTCAGAATCCAATGGTCTGCTGTATGATAGAGAGTGTGGTGGTGTGTGTGTCTCTGTACCTTTCCTCGACTGGAGTCCGAAGGTGATGCACTGGAGTTATGAGCCACTGTTTAAGCTGGTAGCCCTTATCCCCAGCAACCATCCCTGTAGACTTTCTGGTCACTCGAAGATTCCAGGCATCTGGGACTGACTGAGGATGTAGGAGTCATGGCAACCCCCAGTGAGTCAGCACAAACAAGCAGGATGTGCTTTCGATGGTCGCACACCAATTGCATGTTGACGGAATGGAAGACTTTGCAGCTGATGAACATCAAGGCTGCTGCCAGGGTGACTCCTCTACGCACATAGGAGCAGCCTACTGTTCCCTGCCCTCTTGGGAATTGCAGAGAAAGCTGTCAAACCCATGAATCTCTGAGCCAGGCTATTGTCCTTCACGATGTGAAGATGCCGACGTTGGACTGGGGTGAGCACAGTAAGAAGTCTTACAACACCAGGTTAAAGTCCAACAGGTTTGTTTCAAACACGAGCTTTCGGAGCACTGCTCCTTCCTCAGGTGAAAAAACCTGAAAAAAACCCCTGTGGGCTGGAGAATGGGATCCCGGAACGGGCGCCGACGCCAGAGTAAAACACTCCCGTTTTTACGCCAGCGTCGACACTTTGCCGCCCGATAGGAGAATCCCGCCCAGTGAATGTGAACTGGGGTTACTCATTGTTTCCAATCCTCTGGAACAGAATTCTTCAGTGCTGCATGTGAGTGCTGTGAGCCTGGAACAGGTTTGAGGTGAGATTTTCGGGTTGGTGATGAGTTCAATTGATCATCATTTACTTAGATTAGGCACTAATATCCTGTATGACTGTCAAAACCACTGACCTTCGGTTTACCACCCCACCTCCCCCCCCCCCCCCCCCCCCCTCCACTCCAAACAAAAAGTATATCTGAATTATGCAGGTCTGGAAAGTTCCAGGTTCAATCACCTCTCTGCACTGAGAAAGCTGCAGCTGACTTAATATTTTTAGGGGGTCATCTAGTCTAGGTATGTGCAAACGTTTATCAACTTGATCCCAGAAATAGCCCATTTGCAATCCCTGAAATGAAGACAGCCAGGATTTGATCCTGTTACAATCTCAGCAGAGACCAGTAACTTTTTTTTAAAGAAGAAGAAATATGAAATCCTAATTATTAATTGAAAAATGAAATCACAACCTTGCACAGTTTAAAGCGGAAGAGCACTTAATGTACAAAACGCAAACACTGAATACCACCCACCGACTACACTCTAAAATCCAACTCCAACATGCGTTGAACAAGAAATAACAGGTGCATTGCAGTCAATAATATACTATAAATTGTACATTAATTTGCAGACTCAACTAAGATAGAACTTACCAACTGAATCAGCAGCCCATCCTGCATATGCCATCAATCTCAGTCACAAAGTCCTTCAGAGCCCTGGCCAGAATTGTACTCTCCCAACTGCTCCCCACACCATGCCAGCAAGTACTGAGACAGAGGGATGGGGAGCGTAAAATTGCATGATGGGATCCTTTAGAATTCAGGGCGCCCCGACCTAGATCCAATTTTACAGTGGGGTGGGCAGGACCTTGGACAGGAAGGCCACCCATGCCAGCTTAAAAGCCATTTAAGGGCGTTTTCCCACTAGACTTACGCTTTAGGCTGACAGGCGCCGCTTCGATCAAGGTGGCAAACAGAAAATGTCTTCACCCCTGATCTCAGGTGGGAAGATTGGGAAAGGGGGGGGGGGGGTACCTCAGTCTCAAGGCTCCCACGCTCAACACCCCTCGCCACCAACCCCCAACACCAAGATCAGCCCCCCTCCTGACTCTGAAGGGCATTCCCTACCCTCCTTTCCTTGGACCCCTGATACCTACCTGAAGTGCGGTCCCCGGACTTAGGCTCAGGCACAGTGCTGCAGTACACTCTTCCAGCCACTGCAGCACTGTGCCTGGAAGGGCTGGAGAGCTGTTGGCCAATCTGATTGACCGACAGCTCTCAAAGCAGGAATTTCGACCACCCTTGGATTCAAGCCTTGCCTGCTGCCAATCCATGCTCGATTGAGCGTTCACCATCCTGAAAACTCAGGCCCCTGCCTTCCTCTTCTTCTTCCAGGATGTATCTGATCCCGAGCCAAAAACAGGTCATATCTAACCCGGGTCCCATGGGCATGTTCTTCACCAAAATTGGCACACATTTGAAGAATCCTCTGAACTCTGCTTACAATAATCTGGATGGTGCATCCACCAATATTATCCTATTATTCCTATACGGCCGGAGAATTGCCGGGACCGTGGCCGCGCATGTGCACGGCGGCGGCCTGCAGCAGCCGCGCCATACAACATGGTGCCGGCCTGCCAAATGATTCCCCCCTTCCGCCAGACTCGCGACCCCCAGACCACCCCCCAATAGTGCACTCAACCCCTGCCAAAGTCCCCCCGACCGCGGATTTGCTCTCCCCCGACTGTGGCAGCGCTGGTCTCAGCCCGCAGTCGCCACGCCGAGTTCCCGACAAAAATAAGATGTGCTTGAACCGTCGGGAACTCGGCCGATCAGGGCGCAGCATCGGGGGGAGGGCCACAGGAAACGTCCTGAGGCCGTCGATACGGCGTGCAGTGTACTCCTAGAGTACGCCGCTTTGGAGGGAGCGGAACATCGCGAAAGTGACGCCGTCCCCGATTTCGTCACAAACGGCGATTCTCCAGCCGATCGCGAATGCGATTTCGACGTCGGAGACCGGAGAATCCCACCCAAGGTTTCCTGGTTGTCATTGCTGTTAAGCAATGGAGACGGGTTTTGTGCAGAAATCAGGTGACACAGAATTGGTTGTGATGCCATCTTGTGGCCAAATAAATGCCAGCACCCTGCATCCAAATGAATATACTTTCCCAGACATGAAGGGACCTGGATAGCAATGAGATCCTGACAAACGATATCCCAGAAAAACATCAATGTCTTCGAGAAAGGAGAGGAGGAAATTGGCAAAAGTGTAAATAAAACAAAGAATGAGAATTGATATTAATCATGTTAACAAAACACAACTAAAGTGTAGTCGGAAAAATTTAAGTTAATAAATCACACTGGTCTAGTTAAAAACAGGAATCTATTAGTCCTTGCTAGCCTTAAGATATGTTTGAACCATATTTAGTTCAGAATTATGGACTGTCAGCTTTTCAAGTGACTTTAGCGACTAGTGATAGTGCTTCCAAATATAGAGGACAAGGCCTTTACAGTACTTAGCGCATCCCAGACATATTTCTTTGTGGGTCTTACCAGGTGCCTTTGGGCTATGTGCCTCTCAACTGTGCCATTGAATGTGCACGTTAGTTCCATGCATCTACAGGTTTTGCAAAGCCAACAGCAAATATTTCCCCATCGAGCAAAGAGTGATACAGCAAAAATGAATTAAGAGAATGGGGGATGTTACATTTCTGTTCCCTCAAGGTAAGATCACAAAGAATCTAAGCAGAGAATAGCACTTGAAGGGAAGCTGGGCCAGTGATAAGAGTTACACAGCACAGTATATATAGTAAGTACGCATTCTTAACCTGCACTCCATTCAGGTAAAGCTCCCCATACAGAGAGCTCTATTTACCTCCAAGGGTGAAAAAAAAACCTGTTGGTTGTGACAGTCAAATACCCAGAGATCCACATTCGCAGTTAATATCAGCTCACAGTCAACTGCTGCACAGCTCCCATCTAATCTGCATTCAAGGAAGGGAGGTTTCCTCTGTGCGAAGATCACAGCTAATGACTCCATGATGTTTGCTTTTGAGAATTTGCTGTAAATTCACCAAAAAAAATGCTAATTTACAGCTGTGTAAATGGAATTAAAAGGGGGTAAAATCCAGAATCATTGCTTGAGGCGCCTCTGATCTCTCTTATCTCAAGGTCGAAGCTCTATTTGTTCTCAGGCATTATTTTTGGTCCTGCGCAATGCACTGGAAATGTTTATGACAGTATACACACAGTATATAACCTGTTTTATCACATTGCTGTCTGCAGAGAGTGGTGTCCACAGTTTATAACCTCACAGGTTAGATCCTGTGGAGGATGTGTGCACTCAGTTTTTAAATTGATTTCAGCTGACCTGGATGGCTTTCTGTTATGGCTAATTAAGGGTTTGTTTGCAGGGGAAGAAAAAGGATTGAATTTAACATATGGTTGTAAAACAAATATTAGCATTTCTGAACAGAAGGTTTTGTAGGGGGGGTGGGGGCAACAACACAAGACACAGCTGGACGCTTGGACACACTAGTTTTTCCCTCAGGCCATGCCCGTGGTGGTAAGTGTAGGTGACACAAAGTTAAAGTTTTCATCATTTATGTTGCAGTCACCATGGGCAGTATTGATAAGAGCACATGGATGGACAGATGACAGCAGGGTGTCATTAGGATCAGTTACCTCACTACCTCCGCACCAGGGCCGTAGGACAATGAAGCCTGCTGGGACAGGCATTCGCAATTCAAGATTGACAGCTGGAAACTGTGGAGTCAGTGCAATGTTGGGTCGACAATAGCAGATTGGTCCTTGAAATCTTTCACCCAGCCTGTAAGTATTACCGCACAGCTGAAGTCGATCCCCAAAAATTGCACAAACCAAAGAAAAGTCAAACAAAAAGCAGAAACGAAAAGATGCAGATGGCAGCTGCACAATGTGATCTGGTTGGCTTTAACAAATTCTGCATTTAATGCATTTTAGAGCGAATGTAACCATCCCTGACTGCGGATGTCAATATTTCCACAACTACCAGATCTTTGTGTTCAGACACATTCCTCTAACTGTACCACAATGATAGTCACCAACCCATGTTGATGCTCCAAAGTGTCAAATGGAAATAATCATGCGATTGGCTGGAGACCTACTCCAAACACAGGCGTTGGCTGTTCATCTTCTAGTCTCCCAAACTTTACAGGTGAAATATAGCAAGCTAGGTAGACTGGGATAAGTAACATTAAAAGCTCCAAGCTGACAAGGGAATTTTCACCAGAGTATGTGTACTTGTGGGCTCCTTGAAGGGGCAGGGTTTCAAAGAGCTGTGTGGCCTGTAAGACCAGTCGGACCATAGTGTGTGGCCCCAAGGAATAAATCAGAGTTAAAATCTTTTCTTAGAATGGTTAATTACTAAGGGCAGTTCATTCCCAACTTAGCACCCCACATCCTCTTATTTAAAAAAAAATGGCAGAGATTATATTGGAAAACATCGTAGAAGCAAACATATAAGCAAGTGAAACAAGCCCTTCAGTCAACATGTTTACTAGTCAATATTGATCCTTCGAAAGAAATAATATCCACTTGCAATGCATCTCCATTTGGAGTTGGTGCTGTCATATACAATCATTGATACGACAGAAAGATCCATAGGCTATGTTTCAAGGACTATGACTGGTGCAGCAAGGGGATATTCACAAATCGAGAAGGAGGGCCTACCGATCATCTTTGTTATCGGAAAATTTCACCAGTACGTTTGTGGCAGATGCTTCACAGTCATCACCAGTCATAAACCCTTACTTGCGCTTTTCAAGGTAGCCAAAGCAATCCCCCACTGCGTCTGTCAGGATACAGCGTTAGGCTTTGCTATTGGCTACTTACAAATACATTTCCAAAACTGACATGGGGCACATATCACCAACGTTATCTTCTGTTGCCAGAAAGTACGTCATGCCCATCAGTGCCTCAGGAAATCATCTGAGCCATAAATTCTCCAGACACATTACCTGTATCTGAACAACAGATAGACCCAGAGAGATCCGATATTTTCAAAAGGAAAGCTTTTATTCTGCATGGTTTGTGTCATGACAGAACATCAGAACAGTGAAGTTTTAGCAAAGAAGGAAGGATGAATTTAGTGCGAGGATGGTATCCTTCTGTGGTGAGTGAGAGTGGTTATCCCCACACCTGGAAGAAAGCAATTACTTGTTGAGTTGTACAGCGATCACCTGGAATGTCAAAGATTAGGATGCCGGCCCGGAGCTAGCTTTGATGGATAGACACAGATATTGAAGGAATGGTGAAACAGTGCATCCAATGCCAACTGCAACAGAAATTACTAACTAGCTCCAATGTATCCTTGAGAATGGCCATGTTGGCCTTGGGTGCGAATTCATGTCGATAGCGTAGGCCCATCCATGGGCACAATGTTCCTGCTGTTAGAGGACATGCAGTCAAAGTGGTTAGACGTTTGCTGGATAAAGTCCACAACTGCCTTATGCTACAATGGAAAAGCTACTTTCTCTCCACAGTCTGCCAGAGGTACTAGTCTGCCAGTGCTGAGGTCCAACACTTTATGCCACCAAATGGGATTAAACAGATTTGTACCACACCTTACCACCCCTCCTCAATTGGACTTGCTGAATGTGCAGTACAGACCTTTAAAGCAGTCATGAAAAACAACCGCCAGCATCCCTGGAGACAGAATTGGCACATTTTCTCGTTATTTAAAGAACCATCCTACATATAACCACTGAAATAACACCTGATGAATTAATGATGGTTTGTCGGTTAAGAACCAGGTTGTACCTCGTATTTCCAAATTTGATAGGGAGGGTGGAGTCAAGGCAAATTGTTCAGAATCACGATGAATCAAGGGGCGAGAAGGTGAAGCAGGCAATCCAGTATTTGTCAAATATTTTGGAAGTGGACTGAATTGGGTCCTAGATGTTGTGGTGGCCTGAACGGTTCTGGTATCATGTGAGGTGGAGGTACAGGGCAAAACCCCCAAAAAAGCATGTGGATCATTTGAGGAGATGGGAGTCACATTAAGAAGCAGTGGGCGGGTCTGCTCCAATTGTACCTGACAGTAATGTGACGGTTACTCAAGGAATAGAAGAGGCGAGACAGTCTGAGGGAGAGCCAAGTACTGTTCCAGTGGGAACTGAAGAAGTAAGGAGCAATGTTGCACACTTACACATCGAAAGTCATGTTTCTGAGAATCCAGTGAGATGACCTCGACTGGAGCTACGTCGCTAACAGAGGAAGAGGAGGGCCCCAGATAGACTCAGTTTAAAATGAACTGTGCTAGAAATATTCATTATTGGCATTGCTTTGTAAATAGTTGAACTTCTTATAGCATGTTGTAGTAAGGGACTTAATGGGGGAGAGATGTAGTAGTGGGCCCCTTGAATGGGCAAGGTTTTGAAGGATCATGTGACCCAATTGACCAGTCGAGCGATAGTGTATGGCTCCGGCGGTGGGGGGGGGGGGGGGGGGGGGGGGGGGGTGCTGAGCGCGGGCTTTCCCGGGCTGCCTGGAGCTGCAGAGGTCAGTAGCACATCCGAGCACTCCGTATAAAGTTCATGGACACACAACCCTCTCAGAGAAATAAATTCTTCTCATCTGAATTTTAAATGGGCAACCCCTTTGGGTGGGATTCTCCATTTGCCGACGACAAAATTGCAAAACGCAATGGGGCAATAGGTTCTGCCGCCAAGATCGCGACGGGCACTGATTTGACGGCAAATCCCGATTCTCCGTCACCTCGACAGCGGCATCAATGCGTACCGGACGCAGGTATAGTAAACACCATTTGCATATCATTAGTGGGCCCAACGAGGTATTCTCCGGGGCCTCCGCGATTCTCCTCCTCTGATGGGCCGAGTTCCCGATGGCGAGGGTCACTTGTGCATTTAAAAATCGTGAAACCGGCGTCATGACAGATGAAGGAGAGAGAGAGGAGGTTTGGACACAGAGAGGAGCGACTGTGGTTGCTCCTGGTTCTGCAGAGTGATACCAACTGTATGGGTGCCCCACCCTCCGCCCCCCCCCCACCCTCAGCCACCCCCCCCCCCCCCCCCCCCCCCCCCCCACCACACCCTCCTCCCTGACCCGGTCGCCACTCACTGAATGTGCATCCAGGGAAACATCCACAGGAGCCCCTATGGATGCCGCAGTGCATACCCCAGTGAGGGAAGTGCCAGCCGATGTTACCCCTGGCATCAAGGGCACAGAAAACAGGGTGATGTGGGGGTCCGGGTGGTGTTGGGGTGAAGATGGTGTGCGGGTGAGGTTAGTGTGGGGGTGAAAATGGTGTTAGGATGAGGGTGGTGTTGACGGAGGTTGGCACACGTGTCACAGGAACCGCAACTAAGCGGAGTCTCGCTTCCTCACCCGTGGCCAAGCTCCATCTTGGCGACCTCTCTTTCCTCTGGGCCGCCGACTACATCCAGGGCCCTCTGCTCGGCCACAGTGAGGGGCTGCAGGTCCGACGGTGCCCATCCTGCCTTCTCCCGCTCCCGGCAGTTGTGCGGGGCCTTCTCCTGG
Source organism: Scyliorhinus canicula (assembly GCF_902713615.1). Lineage (NCBI taxonomy): Eukaryota > Metazoa > Chordata > Chondrichthyes > Carcharhiniformes > Scyliorhinidae > Scyliorhinus > Scyliorhinus canicula. Next base: position 37,825,513 of record NC_052164.1, read on the forward strand.
GCGGAGGAAGCAGGGCGGAAAACAGAAGACGGCAGGTAAAACCAAATTTCATTCTCACTCCACAGTATAAATATTTTCCACTTTCTCTGTCTGTTAGCTTTGACAAAGAGACATCGGACTCGAAACGTTAGCTCTTTTCTGCTGAGATTTTCCAGCATTTTCTCTTTTGATACAGAAAACGACTGTGTTAGACAGTCTGACGCATGGGGTGGGCAGCTGGTGGTTTCTGTGGCCAGTGCACCCAGCCATGGTGGCCGGAATGGGGCAGGGTTGTGTTAGGCTGCCCTCTGGGTTGGGGGAGTAGGGTTGCGGGTATTAGGGATGCGGGTTAGTGCCAGGGGCACTGTGCTGCCTGAAGAGGTCATGCAGTTTCTTCCGGCACTGCTCTCTGGTCCAGACGGTGTTGCTGGTGGCGCTTGTGGTGTTCTTTGTGTTGCTTATGTCAGGAAGGTTGGCGTACTGTTCACAAAGACCACAAAATAGCTTGAACTTAAACAAAGCTATAAACGTATTAACACTACTAACCTGAATTCGACACATACTCCTAAAGAATACACAGTTGATTAATAACATCTAAACTACTCTCATCTACAGCTAATCTCACTACTGGTTTAAACTATGATCTGTACTCACTTACACTATCTGCTCTTCTGACTTTCACTAGCTAACTCCTGTGCACACTCTCCCACAAGGCTTAGCATCACTGCCTTATATAATTGTTAATGTACCTCCCTCTAGTGGCTACTCTTGAAACTTCATTAATCCTTGTAGTACTGACAGTTATGAGAATACCACATCCCCCTTTCTTTGTAAAAGAAAATTATTATAACATTGGTTGTGATATTTTCTTTAACCATTACATTTCAGGTGTGACTCTGACTATTAGCTAGTAATTATCATAAGCTCGCTATAATCCTGTACATTAATTTGTAAATAATTGTTACATCACTTATGAGCAAATGTTTCATTATAGTCATCACAAATTAAGTCTCTCAGGTGGTATTCTTCTTCTTGTAGAGCTTCTTAATGGAATATTCAAGGTATTCGATTGCTCTGCCATATCTTCTTGCTGTGTCTGTGCTAAGTAAGGATTTGAAAAGGCAATGTCCTTGAATATGTTATCAGGTGCTATGACATGTTGAAGCTGAGGTTGAACGCTATGCTTGACACACAGCAATGCTTGTGTGTTTCTCCTGAACAACGATCCCTGTACTGTTTTGACTAAGAATGACCTTGGTGCTAACTTGTTTCAAAACGTTTGCAACATGTTGCCATTCTCCTTCTGGATTCTGAATTCATATGAAGTCACCGTCTCGAAGTTGAAATGAAAAAATGAAATGAAATGAAAATTGCTTATTGTCACAAGTCGGCTTCAAATGAAGTTACTGTGAAAAGCCCCTAGTCGCCACATTCTGGCGCCTGTTCGGGGAGGCTGGTACGGGAATTGAACCTTGCTGCTGGCCTGCCTTGGTCTGCTTTCAAAGCCAGCAATTTAGCCCAGTACTAAACCAGCCCCTGTTCAGACAGAGGTTTGGTTCATTTATTAAAGTTCGATTTTCGCTTCTTTTTCGTTGCTATGATACATTCCCAGATCTCTCTATTATCCATTTCAAGAATGGTTATCTCAGGTAATGTGGTGCAAAGTCGTCTACCCATTAACATCTGAGCAGATGATAATCCAGTTGACAGCGGTGTCACTCTGTAAGATAACAACGCCAACGATATATCTTGACCATCATCAATCGCTTTGCGGAATAACGTCTTTATTACCCCTATTCCTTTCTCTGCTTTTCCAGTAGACTGAGGATAACATGGGCTGGAAGTAATATGATTGAAATTGTATTGCTCTGCAAACTGTGTCTACTCCCAACACGAGAAACACAGACCATTGTCAGAGACAATGTTGAGAGATATCCCATGGTGTTCCAAATTTGATTTTGTTTCCTCTATCACTGATCTGCCAGTTGAATCTTTCCGCATCATCGTCTCTGGAAAGTTGGAGTAATAATCTATAACTATCAGGTAGTCATGACCCTGGAAATAGAATAAATCCATGCTCACTTTGCCCCATGGACTGGTAATGATTTCCATCTCTTGCATGCTTTATTTGCTCGGTGCTGGCTGTTGCATCTGACAAATTGTGCATGCTTGCACATATTGGTTGATTTCTATGTTTATTCCCAGCTAATACACTGACAGTCTGGCTCTTCAATGACACTTTTCGATGCCTTGATGACCCTCGTGAATCTGCTGCAGAATCCCTAAGCATAAACTGGCAGGAATCACAATCCTATCTCCCTTGAGCTGGCAACGATCTACTGTAGAAAGATCATCTCTTATATCTCAAAAGGCAGATCGACATCCAGTAGGCCATCCTTCTTTTAGGTATTGTTTCACCTTCTGGAGTGTCAAATACTTTACAGTTTCAGATTGTATGGTCTGTAGTTTTGCGGTCAGCCTTTGGTAGTGTCTCAAGAAACAGGCTTGAGATTCCACTACTTGGACTAGGGTTCTGATGTTTCAGCATCAGTTGTAGTTTTGGAGAGGTTGTCCACAACACCTAAGTCTTCCATTGACTCTTCATCTCGGTCAGCTGAAGTACTGCTTGAGTGAACCCTTCAACTAGCTGCAATCTTTCACAAGCATCCATTCTAATTAATGATGATTTCTCACCCTCTACCACTTCAAAGTCGATGGGTATCTCGATGTTCCCATTCTTAACAACAAGGCAGCAGGATCCTCTTGTGACTATCGTGTTACCGTTGTAATCTGTGAGCCTATAAGTGGATTGCTTTATTAATAGTTTGTTATAAGCTTGCCTTAAAGATCGTTCCATGATAATATTTGCATGTGCTCCTGTGTCAATTTTAAATAGTATTAGTTTTCCATTTATTTCGAATGAGACAGTCCACTCCTTAATTATCTTTGAGAGCTCGTGTACTGGTCTTTCATTTCGATCCAGTAAATTAATCCTCGTGACCGCTTCTATCATGAAAGTATCCAAAAGTGAATATGGTGAGCAATCCTCACTATCCACTACGATGTTGGATTTTTTCTCTTCACTCTTAACACTTTGGATCCGTTGAAATCACTATTGGATTTTTAACATTTGGTTACTGGAAAAGTTGCTGATAAACCATACGGTGCTGCAAAGTGGTTCAACTTGCAACAATTGGAACATTGTTTGCCTTTTGCCGTACAATTTGTGTTACTATGGAAGTGTCCACAGCGTGTGCATGTCACCACACTCGTGAAGTCACTCTCAAAATGGCCGCCGGCTGTTGTACGCAGTTTTCTTTGCTGCAACATAGCATTAATGGCGTCATCCACATTTCCCAATTTCGCGCTTTTCTTTTGCCACGAACTCTGCCTATTCATTCGATGCCTGCTCACTAACCTTGCAGAACTCAATTGCATCTTCAAGCGGTAAAATCGGTCACCTTAGCATTTTCTCGCGCAAACGTTCATCATTTATCCTCAACACAACCTGATCATGCAACATAGAATCAGAGGCTGAGGAAAAATTACAGGACTGCACTCGCAACTTTAAAGCTATTATGAAAGAATCTACTGACTCCCCTCTTAACTGCAGCCATTTAATGAACATGTGGAGCCATAGGTCTCATTCATCTGCTTCTTACAGTGTGTATCGAACTTTTGTAGCACCATGTTGTATTTATTTTTATCCTCATCAGCACTGAATTCAAACCAATTAAATAGTTCCAATGCTTGGGATCCAGCCAAATTTAATAGAAGTGCTATTTTCCGTTGGTCTGAGGTACTTTCAAGCACGGAGGCTTGGAATACCTCAAACTGTTGTTTAAAGAATGCCCAGTTCTGGCATAGTTTACCCTGTGTCCCGAAGTGGTCAGGCTTCTTGAGACCTTCCATCTTCTGATTAGTCTTCATCATATATTTTCTGAGTTTTGTAGCTTCTGGATTATTTCTTCAATCGCCTAATCTATTCTTTCCTAATCTAACTGTTGTTCACTAATATAATAAATGGGCAGCATGGTAGCATGGTGGTTAGCATAAATGCTTCACAGCTCCAGGGTCCCAGGTTCGATTCCCGGCTGGGTCACTGTCTGTGTGGAGTCTGCACATCCTCACCGTGTGTGCGTGGGTTTCCTCCGGGTGCTCCGGTTTCCTCCCACAGTCCAAAGATGTGCGGGTTAGGTGGATTGGCCATGCTAAATTGCCCGTAGTGTAAGGTTAATGGGGGGATTGTTGGGTTACGGGTATAGGGTGGATACGTGGGTTTGAATAGGGTGATCATTGCACGGCACAACATCGAGGGCCGAAGGGCCTGTTCTGTGCTGTACTGTTCTATGTTATGTTCTATGTTATAAATAGAATCCTGGTACCATGTAGTGTTCTCTGTGTTTCTTATTTCAGAATGGTTGGAGCAGTGTTCACAAAGCCCACAAAATAACTTGAACTTAAACAAAGCTATAAATGTATTAACACTACTAACCTGAATTTGACACATACTCCGAAAGAATACACAGTTGATTAATAACATCTAAACTACACTCATCTACAACTAATCTCACTACTGGTTTAAACTATGATCTGTACTCACTTACACTATCTGTACTTCTGACTCTTACTAGTTAACTCCTGCACATACTCTCCCACAAGGCTTAGCATCCTCCTTATATAGTTGTAACCGTACCTCCCTCTGGTGGCTACTCCTGACACTTCATTAACTCTTGCAGTACTGACAGTTATGAGAATACCACAGCACTCACCGTCTCTGCAACTTGTGCCCAGGCACGATGAACGGTCACAGCTGGCAGCCTCTTTCCCAGACCGGGGTACAGGGTCATCCTCCTCTCCTCCACAAGAGGATCTCCAGCTCGGTATCAATGAAATGGGGTGCTGCTCTCCTTGCTGCCATTTTGTTGACTGGGATGGTGTGTGTGGGGAGTGACGTGTGTATATGCGGCTGCAGCGTTCACATAGAATTTACAGTGCAGAAGGAGGCCATTCAGGCCATCGAGTCTGCACCGGCCCTTCGAAACAACACTACTTCAGCCCACACCTCCACCGTATCCCAGTAACTCAGTAACTCCACCTAACCATTTTGGAAACTAAGGGCAATTTATCATGGCCAGTCCACCTAACCTGAACATCATTGGACTGTGAAAGGAAATTGGAGCACTCGGAGGAAACCCATGCAGACACGGGGAGAACCCGGAGACTCCGCACAGACAGTGGCCCTAGCCTGGGACCCTGGAGCTGTGAAACAACTGTGCTAACCACTGTGCTACCGTGCCGCCTGAGTGTCAATCGCAAAACTGGCGAATCAGGCACCGTTTCTGATTAGAATCGATTGTGTTCCACGTGATACCGGTGCTAACCCCTTAACAGTAGCGGAATCGGTCCAGTTATGACACCAGTTTTGCTGTCGCGAAATGGCACAAATTCTGCGTTGGCGTCAACACTTGGTCCGAGAAAAGGAGAATCCCGCCGCTTATTTTTAAACAGTGACCCCAAGTTCTAGATTCTCCTACAAGAAGAACCATCTACTCCGCGTCGAGCCTGTCAAGGGGCTGAAACCTCCGCCGTCGGGATTCTCCATTTTGTCGGCAGCCCGGGGGTTTCCCGATGGCATGGGGTTGCCCCACAATGGGAAACCGTATTGACCAGCCGGTGAGATGGAGAGTCCCATCGTGGTGCCGCACCAGAAATCTGGGGTGGGATTCTCCGGTCGCTGACGCTGAAATCGCGTTTGGCGATCGGCGAGAGAATACGCTGCGTGCCATATCGACAGCCTCAGGACATTGCCTGAGATCCACCACCCAATGCTCCGCCCCCGACCGGATGTGTTAACCGATGGCTTTGGTTGCGTGTGGTCTCATCCGTTGGGAACTCGGCATGGCGGCTGCGGACTCAGTCCAGCGCCGCCACATTCGGGCGTGGCCGATCCGCAGGCAGGGGGACCTTGTCAGGGGCTGGGGGCACTGTTGGTGGCTGGCCCAGGGTGCACGAGCTGGTCAAAGGGGGGGCACTAATTTGCAGGACGGGTCCAGGAACTGCCATGCCCTGTAACATGGCCGCCGTGCGCATACGCGGCCACGGACCTGGCAATTCTCCTCTACCGTATCCACAGCTAGAGCCGGGTGCTCTACGCTGCCGAGATGTTAGCCCCCAGCCAAACGGAGGATCTGTGGCTGTTTTATGCCATTTTTTCTGTCGTAAAATGCCACCGTTCCCACGCCGACGTGGAGACATAGCCTCAAAATCAGAGAATCCAGCCCCTGGTACGGCGGGACAAAGAATCCCGCCGAAGACCTCTCCAGATATTAGGCTGGATTCTCCATTTCAGAGACTAAGGGGGGAATTCTCCGGCCGACCGAAGAATCACACCCGAGGTCAATGGACTTCTCCAGTGTCCGCGTCACGCCCGTGGCGCTATTGTAGCGAGCGGGGTGGAAGAATCCAGCGCTAAGTGCTAATGCTGGGACTGAATCGGTGGTGTTCTATGGCCACGGAAGTGGCATCGGTCCTGGAGCAATTCAATTAATGGGCTAGCACCGAGCCACATGAAACTAGAGCAAACACAATGAAAAACGGTGTCCAATCCGCCAGGATCGGGATTGCCACTCGAGAGGCTGACAAGCTGCAGCTGCATTTAAGCATTCCACTCCCCACACACTCTCATTCCAGCCAATAAGATGGCAGCCCAAAGGACACCACCCCGGTTCGCAGATGTGGAGCTCGAGACTCTTTAGGATGCCGTGGAGGAGAGACGGGGCACCCTGTTTGCTGGGCGGGCTAGGAGTCTGCCACCCGCCGCTGTATACCAGGCCTGGGTGCAGGTGGCAGAGGCCATGAGCACCGTGGGTCCCACCATCAGGACCGGCCAGCAGTGCCAGAATAATTTGTACAACTTCCTAAAGATGGCCAATGTATATAGCCAACATCATACCCCTGGCACCAACCCCCGTCCCACACATCAGTAACCATCCCCTCGCCGGCACCAGGAGGGTGATCAAACCCCACATGCCGGCAGTCCACTTGCATTCCATCCTGCACCACATGCCAGCACCCATACTGCCTGCCGTACCTGCGGCTCATCACCGTCGTGCAGCAATGGGCACTGGACCTGGCTGGTGGATCCGGAGAGAGGACAGTAGTCCAGGCAGAAGTCGGCATCGGGGAACCAGGTGAGCCCCCGCTGAGCTGCGGTGTCCCTCTGGCACACGTGGCACAATCCTCACACAATCCTCACCACCCACCACCCCACCTCCCGACACTACGCCCACGACACCCCATCACCCCACCTCCCCACACCGCCCCAACCCCAGCACCCCACCACCTCACACCACCCCGCCGCTCTACCTCCCTCACACCATTCCACCTCCTCCACATCACCCCACCTCCCCACACCACCCCAACCCCAGCATCCCACCTCCCCACACCACCCCAACCCCAGCACCCCACCGCCCCAACCCCAGCACCCCACCACCTCCACACCACCCCAACCCCAGCACCCCACCTCCTCCACACCACCCCAACCCCAGCACCCCACCACCTCCACACCACCCCAACCCCAGCACCCCACCATCTCCACACCACCCCAGCACCCCACCGCCCCAACCCCAGCACCCCACCACCTCCACACCACCCCAACCCCAGCACCCCACCTCCCCCACACCACCCCGCCACCCTACCTCCCTACCTCCCTCACACCACTCCACCTCCCCCACATCACCCCACCACCTCCACACCACCCCAACCCCAGCACCCCACCATCTCCACACCACCCCAACCCCAGCACCCCACCATCTCCACACCACCCCAACCCCAGCACCCCACCTCACCCACACCATGCCAACTCCCTCACACCACTCCACCTCCCCCACATCACCCCACCTCCCCACACCACCCCAACCCCAGCACCCCACCATCTCCACACCACCCCAACCCCAGCACCCCACCATCTCCACACCACCCCAACCCCAGCACCCCACCATCTCCACACCACCCCAACCCCAGCACCCCACCTCACCCACACCATGCCAACTCCCTCACACCACTCCACCTCCCCCACATCACCCCACCTCCCCACACCACCCCAACCCCAGCACCCCACCATCTCCACACCACCCCAACCCCAGCACCCCACCTCCCCACACCACCCCAACCCCAGCACCCCACCTCCCCACACCACCCCAACCCCAGCACCCCACCTCCCCACACCACCCCAACCCCAGCACCCCACCACCTCACACCACCCCGCCACCCTACCTCCCTCACACCACTCCACCTCCCCCACATCACCACACCTCCCGCACATCATCCCACCTCCCCCACATCACCCCACCTCCCGCACATCACCCCACCTCCCCCACATCACCCCACCTCCCCCACATGACCCCACCTCCCCACACCACCCAAACCCCAGCACCCCACCACCTCACACCACCCCGCCACCCTACCTCCCTCACACCACTCCACCGCCCCCACATCACCCCACCTCCCCTCACACTACAGCAACCCCACCACCCCACCTCCCCCAAACTGCGATCCAATCATGTGTCATATCTTGTGAAGACACTGGATACCGCAAAGGCTATGAGTCCTCACAATATTCCAGAAATAGTCCTGAAAACCTGAGTTCCAGAGCTTCCCACATCCCTACCCAAGCTGGTCCAATACAGCTACAACACTGGCATTTACCCAGCAATGTGGAAAATTGCCCAGGTGTGCCCTGCACACAAGAAACAGGACAATTCCAACCCAGCCAATTACCGCCCTGTCTGTCTACTTTCCATCACCAGCAAAATAATGGAGGGAGCCATCGACAGTGCTTTCAAGCGGCACTTACTCAGCAATAACCTGCTCACGAATGCTCAGTTTGGGATCATCCAGGGTCACTCAGCTCCTGACCTCATTACAACCTTGGTTCAAACATAGACAAAAGAGTTGATTGCCAGAGGTGAGGTGAGAGTGACTGCCCTTGAAATCAAGGCAGCATTTTACCAGTGTGGCATCAAGGAGCCCTAGCTAAACTGGAATCAATGGGAATCAGGTGGAAAACTCTACGCTGGTTGGAGTCGAACCTGGTGCAAAGGAAGATGGCTGTGGTGGTTGGAGGTCAATCATCTCAGCTCCAGGACATCACGGCAGGATTTCCTCAGGGTAGCATCGTAGGCCCAACCTTCTTCAGTTGCTTCATCAATGACCTCCCTTCCATCAAAAGGTCAGAAGTGGTGATGTTCGCAGATGACAGAACAATGTTCACAACTCCTCAGAGATTCAAGCAGTCCATGTCCAAATGCAGCAAGGCCTGGACAATATCCAGGCTTGGACTGACAAGTGTCAAGTTACATTTGCATCACACAAGTGCCAGGCAATGAACACCTCTTACAAGAGAGGATCTAATCCTCGCCCCTTGACATTCAATGGCATTGCCATCGCTGAATCCCCCACAATCAACATCCTGGCGGTTACCATTGATCAGACACTAAACTGGAATAGCCATATTAATACTGTAGCTACCAGAGCAGGTCAAAGGCTAGGAATCCTATGGCGAGTAACTTACCTCCTGAACCCCCAAAGCCTGTCCACTATCTACAAGGCACGAGTCAGGAGTGTAATGGAATATTTTCCACTTGCTTGGATGAATCCAGCTCACTCAAGAAACTCAACACCATCCAGGACAAAGCAGGCCACTTGATTGCTATCCTTTCCAAACACATTCAGCCCCTGCACGACCGACGAACAGTGACAGCCATGTTTACCATCTATAAGATGTACTGCAGGAACTCACCAAGGTTCATTCGGCAGCACCTTTCAAACTCACAATCGCTTCGTTCTAGATGAACAAGAGCAGCAGATACCTGGAGACCCCACCTCCTGGAGGTTCCCCTCCAAGTCATTTACCTGCTTTGCTAGTGCCAACCAGTAAACATATCAGTTACCAAGTCCCAATCCACTGCTGAATGCCTCCTCAAGCTCCGAGTGCCATGCCAGGAGTTGCTAATGTTCCCAATGGCCCAGCTGATAGTGGAGAGCAGTCTGTTTGACTGGCAGCTCAATCAGACAATGTGTCCCTCAGGGTCAGAAGTCCACCTCTTCTCTACAATGGACACTCAGATGTTAAATGGTTGCAGGACAGCAGTTCTCCCTATGCGAGCTCCCCCATCCAATTCTCACCACCACCCCAACACCACTCCCCCGAAGCCCCAACATTTTATCTTTGGTTGTGGGGGCCATGGCTGTTTTACCAGTCCCAAACTATTGTGTTCCTTGGTGTACTTTGTCCAGGCATGGCTTCCTTTCATACCTTCAATCCCATCTCTTCATGGCCATTTATGCAACTTGCTTCAAGATATTTCTGTGACATAATAAGGTAGAAAGCCTTTTTTCTTATTCTCTTGCCTTCTTTTCTTCTTCAGCTCAACCCGGAGGCTTTAATTGAGACAAAGTGCAGCAACGCATGCAAATGCGGCGAGTCGTAAAGGCTGCCGTGAAACTGGCCGTGTTTCACGGCACCCTCCGCGCCCCCTCCCAGGACCCGATTCTCCCCCCCGGGCGGGGCTAGCAGCGCAGCCCCGTGAAGCACGGCATCGCGGGCTTAGCGACCGTCGCTATGTCCGCGCGCCAAGCGTCACGGCGGCTGACGCGCATGATGACGTCAGCCGCGCATGCGCGGGCCGTCTTGCCCCTCAGCCGCCCCGCGGACTGATCCTGCGGGGCGGCGGAGGAATAAATAGTGCGCGGGTATCGGACCCGCTGCCCGCGATCGGTGCCCACTGATCGCAGGCCCATGCCACCCTTGGCACGGCCGTGGTGCGGCCGTGCCAATCGGTGCCATGGTTGTCCGGGACGGCACTTTGCGGCCGTTTTCACGAACGGTGAGAGCAGGTGTGATTGCATTTGTGAAAACGGCCATAAAGGCCTGGGAACTCGGCCCATCGGCCTGGGGAGAATCACTGTTCGCCGTAAAGAATGGCGAGCAGCGATTCGTGTCGTGGTGCGGCCGTGGGGGGGGGAGAATAGCGGGAGGGCGGGAAAAATGTCGGGAAGGCCCTCCCGCTATTCTCCGACCCGTCGTGGGCAGCGGAGAATCGCGCCCATTCAGTCTCACATGCTACATTGTGCTTCTATTACTCAGCTGCCAGTTGAATGCTCATTTCTATTTTCACCAGATTTCCTCTCCAGCTCTTTATGGTAATAGCGGTTTATCGATACACCATCAGTGGCATTCAGTTGATCATTCTGTGTCATTTCCCCCACCTCCAACATAATGCCATCGTCAAACACATTGGCAAGATATTCTGACACCACCCCGTCCACTACCCTACACCCCCAACCCCCGCCCGCAGCATGTTTTCCAGCAGCGGAAGCGGCTTAGGATTGGCAACCAGCGGGTTCCTCCGGTCCCTCCAAAGCCAACGCCGCTTTGTGTGGCAGACCTGTCACGCCACTGGGGATGCTATCATGGGGCGGGGAAGGGGGGTGGGGGGGGCCTGGCGGCCTTCAGCGGGGACAGAAGATCCCTCCAGCAGGAAAGGCCAGAAACCCCTACCCAAAGGGGTCTCAAGGGGCCTCACGGTAGCATGGTGGTTAGCATCAATGCTTCACAGCTCCAGGGTCCCAGGTTCGATTCCCGGCTGGGTCACTGTCTGTGTGGAGTCTGCACGTCCTCCCCGTGTGTGCGTGGGTTTCCTCCGGGTGCTCCGGTTTCCTCCCACAGTCCAAAGATGTGCGGGTTAGGTGGATTGGCCATGCTAAAATTGCCCGTAGTGTAAGGTTAATGGGGGGATTGTTGGGTTACGTGGGTTTAAGTGGGGTGATCATTGCTCGGCACAACATCGAGGGCCGAAGGGCCTGTTCTGTGCTGTACTGTTCTATTCTATTCTAAAGTTTATTTGTGTGGGTTGTTAGATTGAATGAATATCCCAGTTGCAATCTCTAGCCTAAAATAGATCACAATGCTGCTTATGTGGCGAAGCTGAATGTGGTGAAGCTGAATGTGTTTGGACAAATTCTGTGATATGCTGAATTCTGCATGGCATGTGGAAGAACACTTGCATTTATATCGTACCTTCCGACCTTTGGATCTTCCAAAATGCTTTAGAGCCACATATGGTGGGAAACATGGCAGCCAACCTGTGCACAGCAAGGTTCCACAAACAGCAATATGATAACGACCACATCTATTATTGTTAAGCGAAGTTGGTTCAGGGATAAATATTGGACCAGACACCCAGAGGAAACATTGCTGTTCTTCAAATAGGGCCACGGGAATGGATCAAATGCCCCTTTCTAGTGGAATGTCTGTTGATTAAAATGGAACGGCTGAGAAATGGAGGACAGGGATCATGGAACCGCGTCAGCTTGGTGAGTATTACTGTTGTGTCTGAAGAACGCAGCATGAACACTCAGAGTAAATCTCCTCAGAGTTTAGGCAAACGGGAAGGAACTTGCTTTATTTGAATTGCAATTAAGTGATAAAATATTAATGAAGGAGATAAAAGCTGTTAATTCAGAGCACTTACTTCAAACTGGCACAAGCTGTGAAGATGCTGTTGATTTACTGAGCTGAGGTTAATGCTCAGCAGCCGCACATTATAAACCCGTTGCCCTAATGACTCATCTATAAAAAAGCCTAGTCAATAGATGAATGGAATGGGATCTGGCATTCATATCATGAAATGAAGTGGGCAGCACCAATATATTATGCTTATATCAAATAGCTTTTATCCTATACCAATGGACACGTTACTTGTTTTTCGATTTTCCTGCACACATGGAAGTCATTATTCACATTTCAGAGTAATTACTGGGCCCTCTTATGAAATGGGGACAACATGATTATTAATCAGTCGATAATCATTAAAGTAATTATTATTATAAATTGATAGTGACCTCAAGACAGCCAAAGTAGAGACCCAAGTAGCTTCATTTCATAGAAAATGACACAAGCGTTCTGATTCATGTTACTAATTGTAAGTGTATCTCATTAGGTTTCTGGAAGGAAGTCTCCCGACTCTCAGACAGGAACCTAGGTATCAAGCACCATCAACATAATTGCCATTTTAGGTCTGTGGTTTTCCGTTTCATGGACAGTCTCATTCAGTTCATTCATAGGGACAACCAATCTTTGTTTCTCAGCGAGTGCAGAGGTACAAATAGGAGCAGACGCTCAAAATCTGTAGGTTTCCCCTATCCAACTCCCTTTGTTGGGTGGAATGGATGCCAAATGTTATTATATGCACAAAGACCTTGAGGCCCATTAATATACACCTTATCCATTCGACGATGCAGCTTGATTCACCGTCCACTCCAGTGAGAGTATTCCAGGAGAAGTCACAAAACAGGGGGGGAAAAAAACCTGCAGCCCATTTTAGGAAATGCCATGGGAAATTCCTTAAGGACACGCCGGGGCGGGGTTCATGTTAACCTAATTGGTTAGAGGCAAAAAGTTAAACGATCACGTAAAATGCCAGTTTTCCAGTATGTCCAACCTTACTCACCACCAACTTCAATGGAGAGCAAAAGCAGGCAGGTGTGAAAAAAACAATGTGCCCAATTGACGGGAATGGTTTCAGGGAAGAGGAACGTAACTTGGCGACATGGAAAGATCGGAGAAGCTGAGACTCTTTTCCTTGGAGGAGAGAAGGTTGAGAGGAGATCTGATAGAGGTGTTCAAAATCATGTGGGATCTGGACTGAGTGGATAGGGGGAAACTGTTGCCACTGGTGGAAAGGTCGAGAACCAGAGGACACAGATTTAGGGTAATTGGCAAAAAGAGCAATTGGATCATTATCTACAATGGAAACATTTGAAGGGCTATAGGGAAAAGGCAGGAGAGAGGGCTGGAGGAATTGCTTCTTTAAAGGGCCCAGCGCAGACAGAACAGACTCAATGTCATCCTTCTGCTAGAATTCTACTGGATCATATGAATCCAGTCAGATTCCCAATAGACTGATCAGACAAAAATTACCCTCTTTCGGGCAGTAAAGCAAAAACTGGAGTAACAACTGTCCTGCCCAGTACAGGCATGAATATAGTAAAAAAAATCTAAAGCCAAATTTAAAAAGAATTAAACACAAGAAGGTTGCAACAAGATGGCTGCCCATGGATTACCTAATTTATTTTGTGGCTAAAATGACTTGCCTGTCTCCAAAGGATAAATAAACCATCCAGACTGTTATTGACCCAATGACCAGGGCTTTCCGGCCTGTCCGCCAGCTGGATCTTCCAGTCCCGCCAACAATCGACGGGCCTTTGTCTGGCCCGCTGCATTCCCCCTGCAGTGGGTCACACCAAGGTGGGGCTGGAAAATGGCTTCTCCAGAGGAAGTCATTCAAAGCGGTCATTTAAATTGAATGGGGTCATGGAATTAGAAAAAAGAAAACTCTGGTTGTCTCCAAGCTCTGGTGGTGAGAAAACCCAACCAATTACCTTTTTTGGAAGAAGGACTTTGGATGTGTGGTTGGTCACATGACTCAGACCGCCATGTTTGTTACCTGTCCTTTTAAAATATTAATAGCAGTAGCTGTTCAGATCAGGAACATTAGAAAAACCTTGAGAGATACCGGGTGCAAACTTCCCAAAGTTGCACAGATTGTTGGATCAGGGGGAAAAAAGCTGTGAAAAACACATTGGCTTCACAGCCACCATTTCCCGCCTGATTTAGCAGCAATTTCAGAGAGCTGGCAAGGGTCACATAGCCAGCTGGAGGGGTGGGGCCTAAAAACGCAGACAATGTCGGGAATCTGAGATCATGGTGCCATTTTTGAAGGCACCCTGACCTCAAAGTATAATTTGTGTCCCACTCCCCCCAAACCCAACGATAATCAGGAGCCCCCCTTCAGATTTTGGGAACCCCTCTCACGGATATGCCCCCCACCACAGACATGCCTGCCCGTCTCCCTCCCATGGACATGCAATCTCCATGGATGTCAGGGCCCTGGGAGATAAGGGTATCATCCCCCAACTCCCAAACACAAGAAGAGACAAGCTCTTACCCATTGATAAGGGGAGCCCCACACCGATACAGAATGGTAACCCAAACCCCCCGTGGAAGTAGGTTACCCCCATGATTTGATTTGATTTTGTGTCACATGTACCGAAGTACAGTGAAAAGTATTTTTCTGCAGCCAAGGGAACGTACACAGTACGTACGTAGTAGACAAAAAAGAATAATCGACAAAGTACATTGACAAATGGTACATCGACAAACAGCGATTGGTTACAGTGCGTAATTGCCCACTGGCAGTGCCCACTGACAGGTCCACCTGGCAATGTTCACTGGTAGTGCCAGGGGGCAATGACCAGCCTTGTCCCTCAGTCCCTGGCCCCTGGCATACTCATCACAACTGGTTTTCATTTTTGAATGACATCACACCACCGGAGGTTGATGGAAGGAACAATGTGAGGGTAGCCCTTGATTAATATGTTAATTAATTTCACAGTATGTGTATCTGGTTCATGCCCAGATTCTTGTAGAATGAAGGAAGTGTTGCATAATCAGAGAGGGGAGTGGGAGATCTCAAACTAAGATCTTGTTGGTTCAAACCCCATTTTTGGCCACTCGCAAGGCTCAGAGGTTATTACGGAATTTATTCACATGGCTAACACGACAATTAGATCACAGCCATCAACATAAAGCCATAAATCAGCTGCAGGATATCATGTAGCCAAGGTAAAACAGCTATACCCTGGAAATGGAGGAATGGCATCTCCCTCAACCTGTTCCAACTTCATGTTCACCTCACAGCTGACCACCTAGAAAGTCAACTATAAGAAGCCACACAGTTTACTGAGAATTCTCTGCTTTATGAGACCAGCCCTCCAGCTAAAGCATCAATTGAGCTAAGAAACTACAGGCCTGCTACGAAAGAGACTGAAATAATAGTAGGCAGTTACTGTATTATACCTTTCTTTGTGTGTATGCTAATGGGCGGGATTCTCCACCCCTGCCACCCCCTGACATGTTTTGCAGTGGTGGCGGCCTTCTGGTCCCGGCACTGTCAATGGTGTTTCCTGTTGTTCGCACCCTCCGTCTCTGGGGAACCCATGGCAGGGTGTCACCATAGGCGGGACCGAAGGATCCCGCTGACAAAAAAGGCTGGAAAATCCTACCCAATATGTGTGAGTCATCATCTTTTAACCTCTGGGACAAATAAGAACATAAGAACATAAGAACATAAGAACTAGGAGCAGGAGTAGGCCATCTGGCCCCTCGAGCCTGCTCCGCCATTCAATTAGATCATGGCTGATCTTTTGTGGACTCAGCTCCACTTTCCGGCCCGAACACCATAACCCTTAATCCCTTTATTCTTCAAAAAACTATCTATCTTTACCTTAAAAACATGTAATGAAGGAGCCTCAACTGCTTCACTGGGCAAGGAATTCCATAGATTCACAACCCTTTGGGTGAAGAAGTTCCTCCTAAACTCAGTCCTAAATCTACTTCCCCTTATTTTGAGGCTATGCCCCCTAGTTCTGCTGTCACCCGCCAGTGGAAACAACCTGCCCGCGTGTTAATATATAATCCTCTTTGTTTTAAATTCTCCAAAAGCTTGATGCTGGACATTATTTAAAATAGGAGAAACCACTCTGAGGGTAAAACCTCACTCACGTCACTGTCGCTGGGTCAAAATCCTGAAACTCCCTCTCGAACAGCACTGTGGGTAGAGCTGCATTTCATGGATTGCAGTGGTTCAAGAAGGCAGCTCACCATCACTCTCTCAAATGGAGATGTTGATGGCTCTGCCTCCCTTTCTATTTCCAAAGATGCTGCCAGATCCTGCTGAGCATTTCCAGCAATTTGTGTTTTGTATTTCATGTTTCCAGCATCCACAGTGTTCTACTTTTGCTTATAAAACATCAGAGTTGCATATGTAATGTCACAAGAGACCCACAGAATACATTAAAAGTTTGGAGTGTGTTGCACTTCAAAGTTTTAAAATTATATTAAAAATAGGAGAGAGAGTTTGGTCCAATTCTTGTTGGTAAAATAACAAGTTCTTGATGCACACCATATTCCTGAAAATAAATATTAGGCAGCAAAATCAGGGGATTAAGAGATACTCAATGAATTGCAAACCTCCAGAATTATTTGACTAATTTACAACCCTCCATCTTTCGCTTCACTTTTATTTTGAGAACTTACTGGATTTTAGCATTACTGTTCTTGAACCTCTCTGCAGAAAGTTATTTCATAATTAAGAGGGTACTTTTTTTTAAATTCATGGGATGTGATGCCAATGGCTGGGCCCATTCCGAATTGCCTTTAAGGAGGCATTTGAGAGTCAACTACTTTGCTGTGGGACTGGAGTCACATGCAGACCAGACAAGGATGGCAGCTTGCCTTCCCTAAAGGGCATTAGTGAACCAGATGGGTTTTTAATGACAATCGACAATTGGTGGCCATCATTAGACTTTTAACTCCATCTTTTATTGGATTCAAATGTCACCATCTGCTGCGGTGGGATTTGAACCCTGGTCCCCAGAACATCACCTTTAGCCTCTGGGTTACTAGTCCAGTGTCAATACCACTATGCCACTGCCTCCCCCCTTTTCAATAACAAACATACATCAATAATGTGATCATTGTTAGGGCAAAGCCAATCAACCTCTTCATCCCAGAATAGGAACAATTTAAACTGTTCAAGTTCATCCCTGCTTCAAGTAAATTTGTTACCATGGACTTAAAAAAATATAAAATGTTTATTTTTTTTTAAATGTATCCTACTTCCTCTTTCTGGATCCCCCCTCTCTCTCTCCCTCTCTCCCTCAATCCAAACCTTTCTTCCTTTTTCTCTCCCAATCTATTTTTTAGTGCTTCAGTTGACTCTAACATAACACTTAATGTTCCTGAGCGACAGTCTGAGATTACTGAGCACATTCCAATTTGCCAAACACCCTAACTGGCAAGAATACATAACAGTGATGAACTTGCACGTTCTTCCATGCTGGTGCTGTGATGCCAACAGAAACCCCACTTATGTGCATCATGTTTCCATGGTCCTCTCCAGTGTTCCTCTCTTTCTTTCTCAATCCTTAATTCTCTTTGATTAAGGAAGTACACTGTTTGTTCCATTGCTATCGAAGGTCCGAAATACCCGCTGCACTCACTGCACTGTGAGCAACTCACATTTCCAGCAATTTCTTTTCATTCATTTGTTTACGGGATGAGGGCTTGCTGGCTCTGCCAGCATTTGTTGCCATCCCTAATCACCCTTGAGAAGGTGGTCGTGAGCTGCCTCTTGAACCGCTGAAGTCCGTGTGGTCTAGGTACAAAATATGGCACAAAATATTTTCCAGCTAAGAGTTCCGTAAAAGATCCAACTAATAGGATGCCCCAATTCTGCAATATCCGGCCCATTATTAACTATAATTTATTTTGCATTTGTGGCCATTCCACAGAGACATATATGCAGTGAGGAAACATAGCCGATGCTTAAACTCAGGATCTACGATGACCAATTAGCCTGCAATTTCCCTCACACTGTGTCTATTCACGCCATCTAACCTTGTGCCCTTATAGATACACAACAGTCAGACACAGCTCCATGACAGAAGTAGAACAATGTCTTATGGATTGCAGGGCATGACAACCCTATCCTTTAGAATGATATATTCTGACTAACCCTGAACCAGAGGATAGTCTCTAATTGATTGAACTTTCCTTCTGCTGGGAGGAAAATAATTACTGCAAATGTGCTCAGATCACATTGTCTCACCAGTGTAATTTGAGGCTTCTTAATTTTTGATTGGCGTGGGCAAGTTGTACATTACTTTAAAAGCAATCACCACTTTTCTGTGTTTGACTCCTGACCTGTCCACCATCTACAAGCCACAAGTCAGGATTGCAATGGGATACTCTTTACTTGCTTGAATGAGTGCAGCTCCAACCACACTCAAGAAGTTCAACACCATCCAGTAGAAAGTAGCCCGCTTGATTGACAACCCACCCACCACATTCAACATCCACTCAAGTGGCTCCACTCGAGCTCTAAGCCCCAAGTGACAGACTGTTCTGGGAATTAAAAGCTATGGAAACAGATGAAAGTCTGCTTAGTGCATCACAGTGTGGGAGGAGTTTAGAAGAAGCACTGCAGCAATTCACCGAGGCTCCTTCGACAGCACCTTCCAAACCAGCAATGTCTACCATTTTGAAGGAGAGGTTTATGAGAACGTGACAACCTGCAAATCCCCCTCCAAGCTGCACATCAACCTGACTTGGAAGTATATCGCCGTTCCTTCACTGTTCTGGGTCAAAAACCTACAACTTTCTAATAGCATGGTGGGTGTACTTACACCACATGGACCGCAGGGGTTCAAGACTGTGGCTCACCAGCACGATCAGCCAAATCAGTCAATGCTCCTCCTCATGATGTTCAGGCAGTGAAATGCACATACACTGGTCAGAACATCCATGATCTAACTGAATGGCACATAAGAGCCAAGGGGTGCCAAGGCTTCTTACTACTCATATGTTCAATGCTCCCAAAAAAAAGACCCCCACGCCCCTCCATCTCCCTACCGAAGAAATTGCGACTGGATTTGGCTGTGATACACCCAATTTTTGTGTGGTCCGCTATTGGGTTTCACAAGTAAGGAATGACATGGTTGGTGGGGGCCAGAGGATTGCTGGAACTGGACCCAGTGTCAGATGCAGACACAAACACACACACACACACACAAGCACACACACACAAATACACACATGCACACACGCACATGCACACACACAACACACACACACAGATGCACACGCACACACACACATACACACAAACACACATGCACACAAACCAGACACATACGCACACCCATACCACAAACACACACACATGCACAAACATGCACAAACACACACACACACACACACACACACGAGAAACAGGAAGAGAGAGAAAAAATAGCTGCTGGAAAAAGAATGATTGAAACCAGACCAGTGTGGGATTGCATTCCAACAAATGTACCCTTCCAGTTCCAAATATAAATTTAGTGTAGGCATCCTTGAAGAAATTGTAAAACCAAAAATAGCAATTTTAGGAAGATTTAGGAATTCTACCTACCCAAGCTTCCTTTTTCATTAATGGCCAATGGTGCGTGCCGGTTTTTCTGATTCTCGAAGTGGTAAATGTAACATTTACACTGTTTGCTGCTTGGCCTCTCACCATCTGAGCTTGTGTTTGCATAAGGCTTGTCAAATCCCATAACTGTGAAATACTGTATCTGGCCGGATGTTTCAGTTATGGCATCTGACAAGCTTTATACAAACATGTGCACGGAATGAACATGTCTACTGATCTCAGTTCACTCCTCCCTATCTTGTTCAGAATTGAGAAGCTTCCCAAAGTGGGTATGTCAAGGGCTGAGCAACTCAGTCAAGTGTGCGATCGTGGGGCTGGATGAGAAGCTGAACAATTAGTTGGTGCAGCGGGCAAGTCAAACTAACCTTTGCGGCTTCTTTTGTTTCAGGTGTATACTGAACAAGCACATATTTCTCATGTTATACATTTCACTAAAAAGCTGATTTCTTACCAAACCAGCTGTGATAATCCACATGGACCACGAGGGCACACTAATCGATTTCCCCTTGGGGCTCATAGAGTACGAGTTCCCACGGGAACGAGCAGAGGCCCACCCAGCTGGGACTTGTTAGTTAGCCCTTTAAATCTGCTCCGAGACCCAGACCGGGAGTTCCGATATTCCCGGGCTGGGACATTAGTGTTGTACATCACGGTAGTGGCTTTATCTTTTGAGGGTTAAAACATTTTTTAAAAACATTTTTATTGGAAACTTTGCATGAAAAATTTGCAGAACAATATAAAAACAACAATCATAACCAAAACAATAATAACACTAGCACAAGTTTCACAATGTGCCACCCCATCTGTGACAGTAGTCCCAGTATGATCATTTCTTTACATTATTTACATTTGTGTGGATAATATATTTTTTTAACAGTGTGCTTATTACGTTTAGCAATAAGAATTATACACAACTTTACATATGCATTTACAATTACTGCCAGAACTCTTTATATTGTTGAGATTGACATTCAACTTTCTATGATGGAGGAAGTCCTATTCTCCCTTGAGTTCTTGAGTGAGGTTAGGATGGTCCGCCTTCCCGGTTTGACAGGTATGGGAGGGATCCGTGTCCCCTCCTGTGAATGGCCTTCCTCCCTGTTTCTTTTCTGCTCTACATGAGCTCCCTTTCATCCAGACGCTGCACCCTGCTGCCCCCTTTCTACCCTCCCCCTTCCTATCCCTCTAGCCCCCTCCCCTCCTATCTGCTCCCACGCCAGCCCTAGTTTGCTGCTGGTTGCAAACAGGTCTGCAAAGCGGTTTGTGAACTTTGCTAAGAAATTTGCATCAGTGTTTAAGAGAGAGATGAGTCTGTATGATCCACACACTACCAGGTCTTTGTCCTTTTTGGGGGTCATTGAGATTGGGGCCTGGGCCAGCATGGGCGGCAGGATCCGCTTTGACAGTGAGTCATTGAACATCTCCTGCAAGTGTGGGGTAGCGCTGCTGCAAATTATTTGTAAAAGTCTGCCGGGAACCCGCCCAGTCCCGGCGCTGTCTCTGACTGCATAGGATTAATGAGTTCCACGATTTTGCACAGTTCTAGTGATGCTTGCAGCCCTTGTTTCCTGTCTTCCCCCACCACCTGCACATCCAGCCTGTCGAGAAACTGTCCAATCACCGAGTCCCCAACCGGGGGTTCGGAGGTGTAAAGGTTTGCAAAGGCCTCATTTATCTCGTTTGAGTCTGCCACCTTTTCTGTCTCGAACTTACGCTCTCTATTTTGAGGCTGCTTGCTTTCTTAGCTCATGTGCCAGTGATGCACCGTCAATTACCGCAAGACGAGAATGGTGGAACAATTGAGACTTTATTGAGCAAGAAGTTGGGCCTCCTGTAGCTGGAACCAGAATGGCTGCAGCATTGGAGAGCACACACCGCTGGCATGTGGACCGCCGGAGCCAGCAGGCAGGGATTTACCGTTGTACCCTTAATATATGGGCAGTGCCGTAATACATATAATATGCCACTAGTGGTGACTACCACAGCCAGAAATGCAGCTGGCCTTGCCTCCATGCTCATAGAGGGCCCCCCTTGCCTGGTGGAGCTGGTGGACTGTCTTCCTTGTGGAGAGCTGACCAAATTCCATCTGCAGATTTTTCCTCTCCACCAGGAGTTCCACGGTTCGAGCGTGGAGTACCGCCGATCCACCTCCAGTATGGAATCTATCAGCCGCTACTTGGCTGCCCTTTCTTTCATGTCCTTCAACTATTATTTCACCCCTGATCATCACCTTCAGTGCCTCCCAGAACATGGTGGGTGAGGCCTCCCAGTTCTAGTTGCAGATTACATTATGTTTGGAACTATTGTTGGCAGTCTATAAGTACTCCTTCGAGCCCTGGCATGCACACCGTCAACGCTGATGCCCTGAGTTGCCTACCGCTGGCAACAAGCTTGGCCCCTCTGCCAGTAATGGAAGAAGTCACAATGACACTAAATATCCTGGATGCCATGCCTGTATCCACAAAACAAGTCCAGATGTGGACCCAGAAGGACCCCACGCTGGCAAAACTGCACCACATGATCCTAAGTGGCGGAATCCGAGGGCACCCCACACAGGATATGAAGCCTTTCCTATCCAAACACCAAGAGCCCAGGTGGATGCCCCATCCAGATCAGCACCCAATCATGACTGAGCTACACAATGGTCAACCAGGGGTCTCCAAGATGGAGATGCGCGAAGGAGCAACATTTGGGGGCCCAGGCTTAACACCAACATTGTGAGCTTGGTGAAACAATGCCCTTTGTGTCAGGAGAACCAGAAGATCCCATCTAGCACCATAAAGAAACGCCGGCAATCATTTTGCGTTGATGGGATACCAGAAGTCCTCTTGCCAGATTACGGGACCCCCTTTAACAACGGAAAATTTGAGGCATTTGTGAAGTACAACGCGATTAAACATATCCAAATGGTCCCATACCATTCATCCTCCGACAGCCTGGCTGAACTGATGGTGTCAAAACATTTTAAAAAGGCACGAGGAAGCAGATGGTGGGTTTTCCAGATGCCAAATTGGCCCAGTTCCTCTTTGATTACAGATTACAGGACCATGCCACACACTACAACAGGTGGAGCTGCTAATGGGCCAGCGTCACTGGACCAGATTCAGCTTATTGTTTCCCAATCTAGGGGGAAAAGT
This sequence comes from Scyliorhinus canicula, assembly GCF_902713615.1. Classification (NCBI taxonomy): domain Eukaryota; kingdom Metazoa; phylum Chordata; class Chondrichthyes; order Carcharhiniformes; family Scyliorhinidae; genus Scyliorhinus; species Scyliorhinus canicula. Next base: position 37,848,722 of record NC_052164.1, read on the forward strand.
GGAGTCAAGACAAGAAGCCCCAAAAAACTTTAATACCTGAAGGCCTGTCAGGACCATCAAGACAGGAGACACAGTCAATGTACATAACTTTGGAGATGGAGCTCCTTGGATCCGAGGGAAAAGACTGGCTTTGTTTTGTACAATGTCAAGGCTAAAGAGAAAATCGCAAGGAAATATGTGGACCATCTAAGGAGCAGGGAACCCAGGGTGGCATGGTGGAGCAGTGGTTGGCACGATTGCCTCACAGCGCTGAGGATTTGGGTTTGATTACGCGACAGCCAGCCAATTAGCCATGCATGTGAGAGAAGCATGGTGAATTGTGTGGCCAGGCAGGGAGTTGAATGTCCAGGCGCCATTTTGAAAAGGCACTCAGACAGGCATTCATTCCCTGAAAACCAGAAGCATCAGTCACATTGTCATTCTGGAGGCTTTGAAACTTTTTCATCCCTGTTGAAAAATTACTCCCGCTGCCACCATGTCACAGTAAATAATGAGTGGCCTCACGGTTCAACAATGCCTTCCTGTAGGTTCTCCTCCAGGCCATCTGGAAAATTCGGGAGGTCCTATCTCCCAGCGATGGCTGCAGGAGGCCTATCATCTGACCAAAGTGCCCTCAAGGTTGTAGCTCGGGTAGAAACCATGGTGCCCCACTCGTAAACCTGGGTGCAGAGTAGGAAAAGGATGAACGATCTGCTGTGTTCCACCAGGGTAAGTGGTATCATGTAGACACTGCAATGTCAACATCAAACAGTGGAAGTGTGCGACTGCTGAGGGATGTCAGGGAGGAGTTTGGGTTGCAGGCCTCAGGAACAGATGGGACATGTTCACGTGTATGGGAGCCACTTGATGTTCCACTTTCAGGACAGTGTGGGTGTCAAACCCTTACTGGGAAGGGCTCAGGAGCTGTCAAGAGCATTTATGCTCATAAAGTGGTCATGCACCCATTGGGATGACACTCAATCGTTCCTTCTGTCTGCAGGCAAAAAATGCTCATAATGGCTGGAAGCGATCAAAGAGAAGTGTCCCTGATATGAAAATTATGACTCCATTTCAGGAAGAGGCAGTGGATCATTCCAGGGAGGGCCAGGACTGAGCCTGCATGGCCAGACAGACCTGAGTCTCTCAGCCATCTCCTGAAGATGCCTCCTGTCTGCTATTCACAGGAGTAACACCCAAAACATTGTCGAGAAAAGGGGATTGTACATAACCATTAGCTCATTCTTTTTGTTCCCAACTGCAGGCACTCACAGCTGGTCAAAATCTAAAAAAGGGGACACAGCCTGCGCCCTGCTCCACCTCTAGCTCCACATCTGAGGATGATAATGGCGAATCCTCAAGAGGATGCACCGTCGCATCATTTCCCTGCATACTCCACCAGCGCAGACAGATGTACCTCGGTGGGTGCATGCACTAGATGAGGCTCAGGGTCACAATCTAGTGAGCACATTGCAGACTCATGCCTACAACCGATAGAGGGTGTGAGAGTCCCTGGCAGGACGTGAGAGGACGGTGGGAGACCAGGCCCATGCTGATGCCCGATATTTGTCCAGCCTCTGGATTCAGCCACATTGCCATGGATCTGGAGTCACATGTAGGTCACATGTAGGAGGACGGCAGGTATCCTTCCCAAAAGGAAATTAGTGAGCCAGGTGGGGTTTTACAACAATCCACAATGGCTTCATGGACTTTTAACGCTAGATTTTTTTCATAGATTGAAATGTCATCATCAGTCATGACGGGATTTGAACCTGGGTCCCCAGTACATTACCCCGAGTCTCTGGATTGCTAGCCTACCACTATGTACTGCCTCCCTTGTTGAGGAATGAGTAGCTTTCTGCCTATCCTCAGCAATAGTTTTTGCACTGCTGTAATCAGCCAAGCCCTCTGTGGGAAATCCCCTGTTACCAGTGAGCCAGTCCTGCAGTCACTGAGGCAGAGGCTTGTGAAATCTGAGAGTTGTTCAGGGTCTAGGCATTGAGAGAGCTCCCTGCGAAGTGCACACACACCTGTGCTCACATTCTGTGATCACATTCCAGCTGCACATTCATAGAGTGACCCCCTTTCTGTTAATGAATGGAGCGGGCTGATCCCAGGGAACCCTCGGTGCCACATGTCTGCAGTCAACTGTCCCATGCGCTTGTGGGAACCCAGCGATTGCAGGAAAGCCCCCTGCTCCAGCTGCAGGGCTCTTGGGGTCAGTAGTGAATTTGACAAATTAATTTGCTCTTCTGAAGAGGTCATCTGTCACCTCCTGGTTGTATGTGTGTGTGCCAGGCTGGAATATTCTGTACACATCCCAGTGGAGTCCTGGCGAACAAGTTCAATGTCGTCATCGCGTTTAACGCCACTGGCATTGCATTCCCTCACAGTCCTCGCAGACACAGGTCTTCATGGAGCAGCTGGCATATGTAAATTGCCACATCCCAAGATATCCTGAACCACCTCCGGCATTGCCTGTCAGATATCTGCATGAATCTGCAGCACCTGCTGTCTGTACAATTGCGTGCCAATGTTTTCCGTTACACAGGCCCCTGGTTGCCCACGTCTTCTTCTGCTTGACCCTCTGCTGCCTTTCCCTGTTTATGAGCTGGCAGCTGCTCTGCCTGGCTCTGGGGTATCCCCAGCCTGTTCCTTCACAGCTACAACAGAATTATCAGAAGTGCTGGGTTGAGTTGCCCCATCATCATGTCTGCCTAAGGTTACAAATTGCAGGGAACAATCTGGTCAGCGTATTCATTGCGACTCCCCTTCCTGTCCTGAACATTTCTGCCCAGCAGGAAACCTTATACACAGCGTCAGGCAAGCTCTGGCCTTCGCCCACCTCACCATGATTAATCCCATCCTGGAGGATCAATTCCAACATCTCTTCTTGTTGATTCAGGGTGTTGATTCTGTGTGCAGGGAGACTGAAGTATTGACATTGCAATTGGACGCCATCACCATGCAGTACCCTCCTATCTCTGCTGAGTTTTCCTCCATCATCCTCGAGCCACGTTTGTCTTGACAGCAGATAAGTTCCACCCACCTTCTTTTCCGCCATGACAAGCAGCCAGGGACACTCAAGGCTCCCAACCAGCACATGCCCTTCCACCCCCCAACAGCCCTCAACCTGCCATTCATCATCCTCTGAACTCTCTCTACCATCCGTGAGCTTCTCTCGGTTACCCTCGGGTCTCAGGACCTTGAGAATACCATTTTTAGTATGTCTCTTGCTCTTCGCACATTATGTATGCTTAAGTTTCATTACATCCGCTTGGCTGAGAGCGCAGGCATCTATTAGAATAACAGAACACCTGCTCCCCAGAGGAAACATTGTTTGATTTATAGCTCAGGCTCTCTGATCTTTGTAGTTAATTCCACAATGTTTATGTACACAGGTCAAGTACTTTCAAGAAATTTCAAAGTTTTGGATGATTTTCACTTTTTTTTTATAGCTTCAGAGCACCCAATTACTTTTTTCCCAATTAAGGGGCAATTTAGCGTGGCCAAACCACCTAACCAGCACATCTTTGGGTTGTGAGGGTGGAACCCATGCAAACGTGGGGAGAATGTGCAAACTCCACACGGACAGTGACCCAGGGCCGGGATTCAAACCTGGGTCCTCAGCACCGTAGTCCCAGTGCTAGCCACTGCGCCACGTGGCGCCCCTGATTTACACATTTTTTAGCTTGCCATCCAGACATTTCTTTCTTTCACAGGAGAAATTTATATTTTGATAAATTAGATTTCTTCAAAGCTTTTTTTTAAAGCCTACTACTTTACACTGTGTGTTCATTGGTTTTGAATCAATGTAATTCTCTAACCTAAGGTATTTCAAGCTGAGATAAGCAATTTTTTTCATATCTCAAGCAACGGATTATGTGGAGTTGAGATGAAGATATTGAATGGCAGAGGAGAAAATATACAGTGGGCTAATGGGCATGGAAATGCCAGAATTTGGCATGGGGCCATGAGGGGATATAGGGATTGAGTGGAAGGACAGAGCCTGGTGTATGGGGTATGACAGGGATCTTTTGAACTTCACTTTCGAACGTTCCCCTCATGTACATCCAGGTTCACGGCTCCTCTAAGGGCTGAGAACCACGACTCTTTAAAAATCAGGCCCAACTCCATGAAAACTGCAGAGGAGTGGGCAACACCTGCCTCCACAACGGAGCCAGCCAGGTCTGGAGGGCCAGATGCAAGGACGCATCCTTAAAAGGCACTTCTGAAAATTAGACATCCTGGGAATCACAGAATCAAGACCCGCCTAATTCAGTGAAAATCCAGGCAAGGGGTCTCCCATTTAAGATGGAAGTGAGAAGGAATTTCTTCTCTCAGAGGGATGTTAGTCTTTGCAATTCTCCTCCACAGGTAGCATTGTCATTGAGTATGTTCATGGCTGAGTTAGACAGATTTTTGATTGACAATGGTGTGACGAGTCACTGGGGACAGGCAAATGGCATTGAGGCCTTAACCAGATCAATCATGATCTCATTGAATGGCAGAGCAGGTTTAATGGGCAGAATTATCACTCCTGCTTCTTATGTCCTTTTGATGATTGGGGGAAATTAAGAGGAAGGAAATAGACAGTTTTGTCAGAAAATTCACCTCTGAAAGTAGCGTTCACATAAAGTAACATGGAAGATTCAGGCCAGGGTTCTCCCTTCCAGGGACTAAGTCTCCACGCCGGCGGAAAACCGGCGCCAACGACTCCAGGGTCAACGGGCCCCCAAGGTGAGGAATTCACACCTGTCTCTGGGAATAGGCGGATTCTAGAGTCGTTGGCGCTGCTTCAGCCGGCGCTGAAGAGACAGCACGAGTTTGCGCATGCGCAGAACCGCCGGCGTGATTCCACGCATGTGCAGACCGGCCGTTGCATTTCTGTGCAGGTGCAGGGGGTTCTCTTCTCCTACAGGGGCTGTGTGGAAGGAAGAAGTACCCCCACGGAACATGCCCGCCTGCAGATCGGTGGGCCTCGATCGCGGGCCAGGCCACCATGGGGGCCCCCCTGGGGCCAGATCCCCCCGTGCCCTCCGAGGACCGCCCACGCCGACTTACCTGCCAGGTCCCACCATGTGGGACCATGAGTAACCCACGCCGGCGGGACTGGCCAAATACGGATGGCCGCCTGGCCCATCGGGGCCTGGTGAATCGCCGGGGAGGGCGCTGCCAACGGCCCCCGACTGGCGTGGCGTGAGCCCCGCCCCCACCGGAACAACGGCGCCAGAGAATACGGCAGCCAGCATCGTGGCGGCGGGGTGGAATTTGCGCTGGGGTGATCGGAGAATCCTGCCTTCAATGTTCAAAATGGCAAACAATGTCACAAAGTGCACACCAGAAAGGAAGCGAAAAGCAACAAAAAAATTAAACCAGCATTTCTTCTCTCGCATCCCAAAACCATCTGGGCTATCATATAAATAGCCTGAAGACGGAATTTGTCCCAGAAAATAACTATGGATTTGTAGGTTGTATTTAATTTTTCCTTTGGCAGCTAAACTTACAATCTTACATTGATGACCATCATGTCTTTGATACTATATCAGTGGGTACAGAGTGGTTTATTCAGAATAGTTTAGTTTTTGACTTACATCAGAGCTAAGACCGCTTGGCTCTACCACTTAGAAACATTGGTTCCTGAGTCATTTCCTGGCCAGAATACGAACGTAAGAAATAGGAGCAGGAGGAGACTGTACTCCCCCTCGAGCTTGCTCTGCTAGATAATATCGTCAACCTCAACCCAGCTTTCCCCGCATAATCCCTTCATCAAAACATCAAAAAATCCATCTACTTTATCCTTAAATAGCCTGGGCTGGATTCTCTGCCCCCCGACGGTGAAATCGCGTTCGGCGAAGGCGCAGAGAATCCGTTTTTGACGCCAATGTCGGGAGCTGCGCCGGTTTTTGGATTCTCCGCCCCCTGAAAAGCGCCGTACTCTAGGAGTATGCGGCTAAGTATCCACGGCCTCAGGCCATTGCCTGAAGCCCGCCCTGCGATGCTCCATCCCGACCGGCCAGGTTCCCGTCGGCGTGGGTTACGTGTGCTCACACCTTTCGGGAACGTCGCGAGCCGGCTGCGGACTCAGTCCGGCGCTGCCACAGTCAGGGAAAGGTTGATCCGTGGGCAGGGGGGCTTCAGTCGAGGCTGGGGGCAATGTGAGCGGACACTACTTTTGCGGTCCGGGTCCGTGGGCTGAGTCCACCATGGAGCATGGCACAGCCGCTGCAGGCCTCCGCCATACGCATGCGCGGCCATGAAACCGGAAATGCTCGGGACAGTATGGGCAGCTAGAGCTGCGAGCTCTATGCTGCTTCCCTGCTAGCCCTCAGCAAAACGGTGAATCGGCGGCCGTTTTGCGGCAGTTTTCCTGGCATGAAAGACCACTGTTTTCACACCGGCGTGAGGACTTAGTCTCTAAAACAGAAAATCCAGTCCCCTGGCTTAGAGAATTTCAAAAATTCACAACCATTTGAGCAAAGAAATTTCTCTTTGTCTCAGTCCTAAATGATCTGCTCATTACCCGGAAGTGGTACCTCTGTGTTCTCCATTCCTCAGCCAAGTGTGCATCCCAGTCTCAAGCCTCTTGAGAATTTTCTATGTATGTGCAGAACCTAATATTTCAGCCAATAATCCTCTCAATGCACTTCCCACGAGTGGCTGGATTTTAAAACCATGCGAGGCCAGGTTTGGTTGGCATGCAAGTTCCCTGGCCTCAGGGCCATTTTTGTGGTAGTGGGCGTCAGAGAAGCCAGACCTGGCCATCTGCACTGTGTGTGTAGCTCATTATAAGGCCAATGAAAGGACGCCAACTGGCATTTTCCAGTCAGCCCCCAGTGCCTCTCAGGTTGTGTGAGTCACTTTGCATGCCTGGAGATGGTTCTCCCAGTAGCAGACAGAAGTGTCCAGCACTACAGACATGCCAGAGATCCTCCATGTTTGAGTGCAGGGGCAGCCGCAAGCTGCCCTATGGAGAGGTGTTTCCCCAACCTCCACCCACCCCATGGTGATGGCCTGGTTGCAGGACGACCATTTAATTTAAAGTAAAAAACTATTGCAGAGAGGGCACCTCCATCTTAAAGTGCCTTCTCTCTTACTTACCTTGCATTACAGTTTGCTGCACCTTTCAACAAGAAGGCCTGTGATTGGCCCTCCAGATTTAAGATCGCACCCGCCATCTTTAATTAGATGGTGCGCCCTCTCCAATCAAATTAAGGACAGCCCCCATGAAAATCACAATGAGTGCTTGTTTTCCCATGGGTGGACAGTTTTGGCACCCATATACAGTGCCAACCTCTATTTCTCAGACCTCAGGGAAAATGCCTGCCCAAGGTTACAATTGGTTGATCACATCCAATGGAACATGGGGAACTGCACTTTAAAATGAAATTAAAATTATTTGCTTTCTTTTTTTAAATAAATTTACAGTAGCCAATTATTTTTCTTTTCCAGGTAAGGGACAATTTAGCGTGGTCAATCCACCTAACCAGTACATCTTTGGGTTGTGGGGGTGAAACGCCTGCAGACATGGGGAGAATTTGCAAACACCACACAGTGACCCATGGCCGGGATTTGAACCCGGGTCCTCAGCGCCGCAGTCCCAGTGCTAACCACTGCGTTACATGCCACCCCTAAATTATTTGATTTCTTATGGTATCCTATCAGACCACAAGACATCCCAACGTGCTTCACAGCAAATGAAGTACTTTGGAAGTATAGTCGCTGTTGTAATGTAGGAAAATATGGCTGCCAAATTGCACACAGCAAACTCCCACCAGCAGCAATGAAATAAATGACCAGATCATCTGTTTCAGATCTTCGTTGAGGGATGAGTGTTAGCCAGGCCACCAGGGAGCACTCCCCTGTAATTCTCCAAAATAGTGCTGTGGAATATTTTACATCCATATATTTTACTTACAACCCGCAGCCTTGCTCGCTGACAGACACATTGCACAAGGGCACGATAGCGTTGGGTGACCTCAATCAAATCACTTCTTTATTGGACACAATATGAAGTCCTAATGCTTATCACTACTAGAATAGAGGTTATATCGTACATTCTATCAAAAGCATATAAATTATTCTACCTTCCTTTGCTATCACTACAAGTTCACAAGCACTGGTTGAACTGTTAATACTTATCCAACTTCTGGCAGTGGATTTGTGGGGAATGTCACTACCCAATCGCACTCGCCAGACGCATGCAAGGATCAGAACCCTTCTTCAAGCTGGAGGCTTGAGGCTTCTTCATTCTGCGATGTTGTTCCTCAAGGTTTCACTGATGAAATCTCCTCATCCCTCCTTTTTATGCCGATCTCACTGGCGCTGATCCCATGCTTCCAGTCACATACCCACAGGATAGCTCCAATCAATCAATGTCTTCTAGTCACCAATGCTCTAAGAATCGTGACTCATTCAGGGGTTATATTTTTTCTCAGGAGCATGGCACATTGTGGCCTGCGTTCAATCACTGTCTGTCCAAGGCATAGCAACAGCCATTGTCCAATCAGCTCCTGTACTCACTCCCTTACTGCACATCCTGTTCTTCACTGCAGACCCCTGCTGTTTCCAGAAACCACTATAATTTCTTTAATATCGTTGTTACTTATCCATTTTTCCCATCAGGCTACAGTGTCTCCTATAACTTGGCCGTATATCTCAGTAGGCTTAGGGCCAGGGCTACAATGCCTGATGTCTTCTCACGTAATTTTAAGCACTTCAGCAGTGGCTTGAGCAATTAAAATCCTGGCCTTTGTGTACCTAATTCAGTATCTCTTTAAAAATCTTCATCAAAGTGTTCACAGATATCTACATCAGGCTGCGAAGAATTAACTTCATAATTCATTGGACACTATGTCCACTTTGTCCTTCATTAATTTATAAAATCTATAAACCTACCAACTTTGGTGCATCTCAGATCAACAAGGACTTTGGCAATTAGATGTCAATCTGACTTTGAGCAGATTCACAGATTTTGGACACGAGCTTGGTACTTGGGCCATCATTTTTTTTACAATGAGGTAAAGGTCACCGTTTTATCAGTTAAACACAAATACTCAATATGCAGCTGATCTGTTATTAGGAAATAGGAATTGTGAAATTCGATGCGCAAAGGATGGCAGGTGTTTGTCACTCTCTTTTGCAAACAGCAATCAATGCTTGTTCAATTGTTAAAGTTAAAATGGAGATAGATTTCCTTTTGTTAACCAAAAGGTCAGTTTGGGGAAAAGTCAGGTCTTTGAAGTTAGGTCGCAGGTCAGACATGATCTTGCTGAATAACAGAACATGTATGAGGACGAGCTGATGTACCCATGTTCTAGCGTTCCACTCCATTGTTTCCTTTATTTTTCAGGGCATGGAGATTCCGAAATCATATTAAAAGAGTACAGCAGTAATGGTATTCCAAAGGAACTATGGATAGTTCGATTAATAATGCTCATATTTATATTTTTATAGGCCGTTGACACAGGTACAAGGATTGGAAACCAATAGTTAACTTCGTAAGATACATATTTTTTTATGTTTGTATATGGCTCTGAAAAGACTCAAGTAGCAATCCGTTCCCTCCTATTAAAACGCCAAACATTTTTGTTAACTGAGTTGTCAGCAAAGGACCTATTGATTTGACTCTGTAGATAGTGGTAGAGAGCAAATATAGTCCTGCAACCCTTCCATAATCTAACAACTGGTAATGATTGAATATTCTTCAACACCTCGTGATAGGTCAGGGGCCATTTCAATCATTCTCAAATTAGGAGGCGGCCTCATGTGAAAAGCCTGCACAATTGACATTTGAATCCAGTGTGCCCGATGTGCATTTAAAAATATCCCACATTAGCTTATTTACTCTGCAATCAGGGTAATAACTTTCCACAAGTCTTTTATGGTAAGTTAAAGTAATTCAAACAGGGCAGAAAATCCAGTAAATATATTGGACTTTCAATCAAATCACGTCCAGGTTGTCAGGGTTTCTAAACGTGGGGCAGCTCGGTCGGTATAATAATAATCTTTATTATTGTCACAATTAGGCTTACAATAACACCGCAGTGAAGTTACTGTGAAAAGCCCCTAGTCGCCACATTCCGGCACCTGTTCGGTTATACTGAGGGAGAATTCAGAATGTCCACTTCACCTAACAGCTTGGGCTGGATTCTCCCAAAATGGGACTGTCCCCATGCCGTGTCAAAACGCTGGAGTTTTACTCTCGAGATTCCTGGAAAAAAGTACAGGTAATTCAATGCCCTGCAGGGGGCTAGCAGGGACCCCGAGTAATTCACAAAGCTTGAGCTGTGGATATGGGCTCCCGCAGTTCCGATGTTGAGTCCGCGCGTGCGCACGGCAGTGGCCTCCAGCGGCCACACCGAGCTCCATGGCGGACTCGGACCGCGTAGGCAGACAGAAAAATTAGAACCCCCCCCCCCCCGCCGATCGGCCACGCATCCGAGCATCGGACCGTGCCGTTCTAATCCCCGGCCGCCTATAAGACCCTCCCCGCTCCCCCGTGTCCGATCCCCCTGCCCCCCACCAGGGCGGCTGTGGACTGAGTCCGCAGCCAGCATGCCAACATCCCGACCGACAATAGGTGGTTTGTTCCACGCTGTCGCAAACTCGGTCAGTTGGGAACAGAAGATCGCTGGGCTGGCCTCTATCATAGAATTTTGATATCATAGAATTTACAGTGCAGAAGGAGGCCATTCAGCCCATCGAGTCTGCACCGGCTCTTGGAAAGAGCACCCTACCCAAGGTCAACAACTCCACCCTATCCCCATAACCCAGTAACCCCACCCAACACTAAGGGCAATTTTGGACTCTAAGGGCAATTTATCATGTCCAATCCACCTAACCTGCACATCTTTGGACTGTGGGAGGAAACCGGAGTACCCAGAGGAAACCCACGCACACACGGGAAGGATGTGCAGACTCCGCACAGACAGTGACCCAAGCCGGGATTGAACCTGGGACCCTGGAGCTGTGAAGCGATTGTGCTATCCACAATGCTACCGTGCTGCCCTTTTTTTTTTAGAAACTGGGCCCCCAGCCGCGCGACGTACTCCGTGATCACGCCGATTCTCAGGTCCCGGAGAATTGCTGGGTCCAAATTCGGCGTGAAATTGGTTTCTCCACTCCGCACCGAACGCAATTTCGCCGTGGAACTGCGGAGAACCCAGCCCCACGTCTTTCGGGACTTGTGGGAGGAGACCGGACCACCCGGAGGAAACCCACGCAGACACAGAGAGAACTATTGAGATGATAGACTTTCATTCCTGTCCCCTTTTTGGGAACTACAGCTGTCTAGATATTCTTTGCAACTTTCACGTTTGGAAACACCCAGAGCTTTCATGCGTCGAGGTCTTGTGATGCAGTGGGTAGTGACCCTGCCTCTGAGCCAGAAGCTCCAGGTCTGAATTTGGCCCCAGGACTTGATGTCCAAGGAAGGTGCGTTCATAATACAGTCAAACAGACTGAATGTATCAGCCTGTAAATCCTTCCAAACACATGGAATTACCCACTATGGAAACTAAGGGCAGCACGGTAGCATTGTGGATAGCACAATCGCTTCACAGCTCCAGGGTCCCAGGTTCGATTCCGGCTTGGGTCACTGTCTGTGCGGAGTCTGCACATCCCCCCTGTGTGTGCGTGGGTTTCCTCCAGGTGCTCCGGTTTCCTCCCACAGTCCAAAGATGTGCAGGTTAGGTGGATTGGCCATGATAAATTGCCCTTAGTGTCCCTTAGTGTTGGGTGGGGTTACTGGGTTATGGGGATAGGGTGGAGGTATTAACCTTGGGTAGGGTGCTCTTTCCAGAAGCCGGTGCAGACTCGATGGGCCGAATGGCCTCCTTCTGCACTGTAAATTCTATGATCTATGAAACAAATGAAAGTTTGTCTTAGTGCACAATTAGGTACAGGAAGAGAATTGGATTTGGAGAGCTTTCGTATGCCTTCCTAGGTCTTTACTATAACCTTCAAGATGCAACCTCTCTCAAGCTCCAAAGTTATTTTTTTAAAGTGCCGATTACTTCAAACCTGTCTTTTCTCTTGACTTAACCACCAATGCCAGGAGGGAAGTTGCTTTTACAGTCAGGAAACATTAAACACAAGCTTTCAAGTCAGCCTTTAACCAAAGGGTAAAGACCTCTTTTAGCTTTGTCTTTACTGTTCCCTCGAAAATACTGTTTTCTGTTACGTTTCTCAGTTCATTTGCTCATGAGGAAAGATGATATATATACTGGAGTCAAACATTACACTCGAAGGAGCAACAGCCAAATTTTGGCACAGACCTTTGGAAGCAATGAGAGATTACTTCTTAGTGCTTAGTTACACTAAATGACCAAAGATCAGCATGTTGTATTAATCAATGTCCGAAATAGTCAACACCCCATTTATCTTTCCTTTTCAATATGACCTACTGCATTTCTGTCTGCCCCTCTGCTGGCATCTCCCATGGCCTGACCACAAAAGCTTGGGCAACCACAGTATCAGCTTAACAATCTCTTTCATGCCTGTATTCATTTTTCAATAATTTCTCCACAAACCCCCTCTCTTTTTCTCCTCTTTTCAACTTCCTATTCTTCGTCACTCAGGCTCATGTGGTATTTTTTTTTTATTTCCCTGATTGTTAATCTTTACTCTTTCCTTTCTCTGCACTGCCTTTTTCTACTCTCTCCTTTTTCTACTCTCTCTCTTGATTCCCACTTTTATTCAGCCTGGCGCCCCAATCGCAAAATGCCTTTCAAAGATCACAATCCTCCGCGGCTCCCGATATAAACTTTGATAGTTCCAAATAATTGTCAATATAATGTTTACTAGAATCATCTTCTGGTCCCAATATTAAAAGAACAGCAATGGAGCCCAGACTGACATTCTAGATATCATTGGTACTCCCAACTCTGAAGTATTCTAAATTGTGTCTCAATCAAATGTTTGAACAAATCAGAAATTTGGACCAGTTGAAGAGAGCGACCATCATTTTGAAAACGAAACATACATCAGAGATACAAAATGCTTTATTTTATGTCACTGATAGAGATAGAGATAGAGAAATACAGCACAGAACAGGCCCTTCGGCCCACGATGTTGCGCCGAACTTTTGTCCTGGGTTAATCATAGAATTTTGGCCAATTTTTCATGGCCAATCCACCCAACCTGCACATCTTTGGACTGTGGGAGGAAACCGGAGTACCAGGAGGAAACCCATGCACACACGTGGAGGATGTGCAGACTCCACACAGACAGTGACCCAAGTCGAAATCGAACCTGGGACCCTGGAGCTGTGAAGCAATTGTGCTATCCACAATGCTACCGTGCTGCCCTTAAGAAGTTAACCTACACTCCATTATTCTACCCTAATCCATGTACCTATCCAATAGCCGCTTGAAGGTCTCTAACGTTTCCGACTCAACTACTTCCACAGGCAGTGCATTCCATGCCCCCACTACTCTCTGGGTAAAGAGCCTACCTCTGACATTCCCCCCTATATCTTCCACCATTCACCTTAAATTTATGTCCCCTTGTAATGGTGTGTTCCACCCGGGGAAAAAGTCTCTGACTGTCTACTCTATCTATTCCCCTAATTATCTTATAAACCTCTATCAAGTCGCCCCTCATCCTTCTCTGTTCTAATGAGAAAAGGCCTAGCACCCTCAACCTTTCCTCGTATGACCTACTCTCCATTCCAGGCAACATCCTGGTAAATCTCCTTTGCAGCTTTCCCAAAGCTTCCGCATCCTTCCTAAAATGAGGCGACCAGAACGGCACACAGTACTCCAAATGTGGCTTTAGCAAGGTTTTGTACAGCTACATCATCACCTCACAGCTCTTAAATTCAATCCCTCTGCTAATGAACGCTAGCACACCATAGGCCTTCTTCACAGCTCTATCCACTTGAGTGGCAACTTTCAAAGATCTGTGAACATAGACCCCAAGATCTCTCTGCTCCTCCACATTGCCAAGAACCCTACCGTTAACCCTGTATTCCGCATTCATATTTGTCCTTCCAAAATGGACAACCTCACACTTGTCAGGGTTAAACTCCATCTGCCACTTCTCAGCCCAGCTCTGCATTCTATCTATGTCTCTTTGAAGCCGGCAACAGTCCTCCTCACTATCCACAACTCCACCAATCTTCGTATCATCTGCAAATTTACTAATCCACCCTTCAACTCCCTCATCCAAGTCGTTAATGAAAATCACAAACAGCAGAGGACCCAGAACTGATCCCTGCGGTACGCCACTGATAACTGGGCTCCAGGCTGAATATTTGCCATCCACCACCACTCTCTGTCTTCTATCGGTTAGCCAGTTTGTTATCCAACTGGCCAAATTTCCCACTATCCCATGCCTCCTTACTTTCTGCACAAGCCTACAATGGGGAACCTTATCAAATGCCTTACTAAAATCCATGTACACTACATCCACTGCTTTACCTTCATCCACATGCTTGGTCACCTCCTGAAAGAAGTCAATAAGACTTGTAAGGCAAGACCTACCCCTCACAAATCCGTGCTGACTATCCCTAATCAAGCAGTGCCTTTCCAGATGCTCAGAAATCCTATCCCTCAGTACCCTTTCCATTACTTTGCCTACCACCGAAGTAAGACTAACTGGCCTGTAATTCCCAGAGTTATCCCTATTCCCTTTTTTGAACAGGGGCACGCCATTCGCCACTCTCCAATCCTCTGGTACCACCCCTGTTGACAGCGAGGACGAAAAGATCATTGCCAATGGCTCTGCAATTTCATTTCTTGCTTCCCATAGAATCCTTGGATATATCCCGTCAGGCCCGGGGGACTTGTCTATCCTCAAGTTTTTCAAAACGCGCAACACATCTTCCTTCCTGACAAGTATCTCCTCAAGCTTATCAGTCTGCTTCACGCTGTCCTCTCCAACAATATGGCCCCCCTCGTTTGTAAATACTGAAGAAAAATACTTGTTCAAGACCTCTCCTCTCTCTTCAGACTCAATACACAATCTCCTGCTACTGTCCTTGATCGGACCTACCCTCGCTCTAGTCATTCTCATATTTCGCACATATGTGTAAAAGGCCTTGGGGTTTTCCTTGATCCTACCTGCCAAAGATTTTTCATGCCCTCGCTTAGATGTACTCATATTTACTAAGAATGTTGGCTGTCTTAACCTACCAGGGACAAAACTATGGGCGGGATTTTCAATGCACCTTTATATGGTCTGCGTCCCGCCCGATCTTGCAGTGGGCGGGTCGGAAGAATCCAGCCCAGTGTTTTCTCTGCGTATAATTTCTCGACTATGGAACGTGTTTTCCAATGAAATTCTGCGACAGTCTGATGACTGTACATTCTTCTAATTCCCTGCAATTTTGTGGTACATGAGTGTGTTTTCCCCAGGGTGTAGTAATGGCCATGACTCCCAAAAACAGATCAGCAGAGGACTAATTTCCACAGCAACCTGTTGGTGGATTGGTAGATATTGCTGGAGAGTGCAGTCAAGGCATTTTCCGCTTGCTTATTTTAATCATACTTAATATATAAACTGTCCAAAATCTGAAATCCACATGAACTAGATGCTCACCCCTAGTGTACATCCAGATACTTCAAAGATGTCAACTGGTATTAATGAGCAGCATCTTACCACTTGCCAACATATCCCAAACGAGAGTCATATGGTATGAAGTCATTATTTCAAACATTTCAGATGTATTAATTTTGATTAAGACAATATGTTGTATAAACTGGAAATATCTCAAGACTGTTAGTTTACTAAAAGATAAACTACTTGTTATGAATTATACCATGTCGCTACCTGCCAGCCATCAATCAATGAGTTGGTGCCTCATCTACTTGTTTGCATATTGTTAGAGACGTCTTATAGCAAAAACTAAAGCATTAGAGTTTTTGATGGCTGCAAGAATTATTAAATTGAGATCTGTACTTGGCGAATTGATGAAAGGGAGTAAGGTACCATTAAGACTTGCCCAAATTTAAAAGCAGAAACATGTCAAATCGACTGACAACATAAATCAGCTCACTGTTACCATGCTAGCGGAACAGTACAACATTGGACCGAATTGTGGTGCCACAGATATTTTCCAAGAAAAAGTAGAAGTGGCCTTGAAGTCACCCAGGGAAACATTTTTAGCCATCCCGTTTGACTTGGCTCAGTTTAATTTGGTTTGGCTCTGCTCTGTATACTGCTCTGGAATGAAGTAATAAAACCCCAAGCTGTAATCAAAGGGCCAGTGAACCTGCCATTCATGTATGTCAAGCCCATGGGATAGGTCCTGATTTTCTGTACAATGCACATTTCTGTACTGCTTGCCTATCAACTGGGTGTTTATAGAAAGTTTGCTTATGTAAAGGAGCTAGAGAAGCTTCAACACAAAAACGAACTTGTTTGTATAACAGCTCTGCTGGCAAACTCCATTGGCAACCTCAATGACTCATAATCATGATTTTGCATGCACATATATCTCTAGCTATCAAAATATGAATTCTTCCATTTTATTCAATAATCCTTTATGGCAGCAATTGATCTTCAACAAGCCGTTTTTGCTGTTATGCAGTTCCTTCAAGTGACATCCTTTCGATTTTAAGAACTTTTATCTTCATTTTTTTCTCAGTCTCGGTCAGACACAGTTACACTTGTGTCATTCTCCTCGCCGAACCAACCGTGGCATCCGTCCACATTCTTGATTAGCACTGTCAACTTGGCCGATTTGTCACGAAGTAGACTCCAGGAGTCACTTCTCCTCTTCCTCCACATATTTCCATTCCCCAAAATAATTCAGCCGAAGGTGCTGGGGACGCCCCTGCTGCCTATCCTAAGAGTACACATCAAGCAAAAGGAGAATTCCAACCTCTGTGCCCAGGTGCGGTCACCATGCTGCTTCGTAACAGAGCCTATCTGTCTCTCCTCCACGCAGAGGTGTTGCAATCAACAAGGTTCTAATTATGACAAGGGCTGATGAACCAAGAACTTCACACTGTGAATCATTCTGTTCACAATAGTCTGAGGTACTGCAGCAGTGCCAAGGATATGTTTTTCTTGGCTTTGATTAAGATGTGAACTATTTCAGAGCTACCATTCTTAGATCATTGTAAACATTGGTGTTATACGGGGAGAGGGGGAGGGGGTTACATATTGCAAGCCTCTTGTATTTACTTTTGGCACTGAAACGGATAAAATGTTTGCAATCTTTTAATTACAATATTTTCGCCTCCACACAGGACTCTACACTTCCAGAAGCGCCACTGTTCTCTATGGGGCAATCCATCCTGTGTGAACCTTGCGCACAAAGAATGCTGGCAACAGATCAGCCATGCAGCTGGGAGTCATCACAGCCAAGTCTGGTCCCGGCCTAGCTTGACCTTCATCTACAAGTGCTATGCAGCTGGACAACAATCATGCTGAGCGTGCTGGCTGTCTTGATCACTCCCTTAGCTTTAGAGATTTGCCACCAACTGTGGTGCATCTGCCTGTGTCCCAGTTAAGATCAATTAACCCTAAATCGACCACAACAAGTGGTGCAGTTAACCATGGGCTAAGGTTGCCAACTGTGATTAAATGTATACCTGAAGATTTCATCACATGACTTGTCCCCACGCTCCAGCCCACTAGTCGGCCAACACATCCGTCCTCGTGACGCACTGCTTTCCTACGACAATTGTATGCAGAATTAACAGGAAATCAACTAATTAATTGGAAAGCAAAAATACTCATTCCTCAATTGGATGATTTTTGATTGGCAGCCAAACATCCTTTTTTTTCTCCCCATTTTCAATGTCTAGTAAAGAGAAGTGTTCAAAGAATATGACAAAAAAAATCTTTTTCAAAGTCCCGATGATTTTTCTCCAATGTTGCACACAGCAGTGTCCCGGAGATTGACCTTCAGTTCCTGGAGATTCCTGGCCAATCCTGGAGGCTTGCGAAGCCTATCGTTAATCCATGTGGAAGTTGTCCTTGTTTTGCTACATCGATGAATTTTACTCACAGCTATTGAAGCTCAACATCCAGTTGGACACAGTTTCACCCTTTGAGATTATTTTAGCCAACCATCAGCAAACTGCAGCCATACAAAAATAAACAAATATACATGACTTTTTTACATGCACGCAAGTGACTATAATAGAGGTTGCATTATACAAAATTACGGGGAGGCAGTGGTGTAGTGGTATTGTCGCTGGACTAGTAATCCAGAGCCATGCTCTGGGGACCCAGGTTCAAATCCATGGCAGCTATTGATCTTTGAATTCAATAAAAATTTGGAATTAAAAGTCTAATAATGACCATTGTCGTAAAAACCCATCTGGTTCACTGATGTCCTTCAGGGAAGAAAGTCTGTCCTCCTTACCTGGTCTGGCCTGCATGTGACTCCAAATCCACAGTGGTTAACTCTTAAATGCCTTCAGGGATGAACAATAAATGCTGGCCCAGCCAGCGACGCCCACATCCCATGAACGAATAAAGAAAAAAAATGATATGCAACTTCTTATTGAGTTTCTTGGAAGTGAGTATTGATAATTTAGTTATAAGTTCCAAAATGAACGTTGGCTTCCCAATACCGCAAGCATAGTAAACGAATATCACAGAATCACTTCGACCATCCTACAATTCATAACCTTTGGTCATAACATTATCAAATATGTTTTCTGACCACCGAAGAGTATCGAATATCTGGACTTTAAATCCATGCACTTACTAATTTTTAAAAACTCCTTCCAGTGAAGTGGGCCCTTTGAAGCTTTTCAGAAATGGGGTATGTTTTTTGTCAGGGCATTTACATGTGCAGAAGTTGTCAACATCGCTTTGAAGTTTGGATATATCTTCACTGCCCATCAAAACTGTTTACAGGGGTCCACGTCACATTGGCTCCGAGTCAGAAGGCTGAAGCAGCCCTTTCAGTTCCTGAACCTACACATGCATGTAGTCCAGACAGAGTGTCTGTGTGCCTTAAAGGAGTGTTTATATGTACCACAGAAACCCAAGTAAATTTTCTACCCCACGTTGACTCGTCGCGTGGAATGTTTACACATGTTTCAGCATAACATATGTGTTGGCGGAGAAGAAATCTGTCTTTTGAGTCACTCCAAAGTATCAGCAATAAAACATTTGCAAAATTAGACATGAAAGGATCTAACAAAGCACATTGTAAAATAAAGTTGCAATAAAGCCATTGCTATATTTGAAGGCTGCCCACGCAGTCGATGGAGCTTAAACATTTTGGTGGTTTTTTTAAACAAGGTTTTTTTTTTCTTGGCGTAAATGCGGCAACTCTTTCAACACATCAGTCCAGTTTGCTTCGCGGAGATTAAACCTGTGCCAAGTGTTAGGATGTTGGAATGAAGCTGTGTTAACCTGTAGGTTGAACCAGAGCTGTCAGCTGCTGCCATGCAAGACTCACACAACAAACAGGCCAAACTGAAGCAAAGCTGGTTCTGGTTGCAGACCCAAGCAAACCTGACACATTGACCAATGTCATCATTGGCTGCCTAAAATTCAGGTGACAGCACCTGAGACCCTCACTAAATGTATATCTGCTGTAATCTGGTGCATTCATGTTAATAATGTTCTCAGTATTCAGATTTCCATCTTTCAAAACCAAAATAGCGGACTGATCTCTGAAAGCTGACATCACTGCTGGCATAAGAAATTTGGAGAGAATGTAACTTAAATGTGCTTGCACTTGCCATCCAAAAATGTGACAAATGTCGTCAGCCTATTGACTACGATAGCTGGTAGACTGGCTGCTGACAGGAGGGGAGCAGTTGAGAGGAACCTTGAATTCTAGGACAGTGGAGTTTTAAAATCTCAGCACCGTCACCTTCACCTGCTGTGATTTACATTTGGACCACGGATTTAATAAAAATAATCTTTATTAGTGTCGCAAATAGGCTTATATTAACACTGTAATGAAGTTACTGTGAAAAGCCCCGAGTCTCGCCACATTCTGACGCCTGTTCGGGTACACTGAGGGAGAATTCAGAATGTCCAATTTGCCTAACAAGCACGTCTTCTGGAGCACCCGGAGGAAACCCACGCAGACACGGGGAGAACATGCAGACTCCACACAGATAGTGACCCAAGCCGGGAATCGAACTTGGGACCCTGGCGCTGTGAAGCAACAGCGCTAACCACAGGAGCCGGAATGTGGCGACTAGGGGCTTTTCACAGTAACTTCATTGAAGCTTACTTGTGACAATAAGCAATTATTAGGGACTGGTTTAGCACAGTGGGCTAAACAGCTAGCTTGTAAAGCAGAACAAGGCCAGCAAAGCGGGTTCAATTCCCATACCAGCCTCCCCAAACAGGCGCTGGGGAATGTGGCGACTAGGGACTTTTCACAGTAACTTCATTTGAAGACCACTTGTGACAATAAGCGATTTTCATTTCATTTCACTGTGCTGCCGTGTTGTGACGAGACATTTGTTTTTATTTCAGTTGAAGAAGCAATACAGAGTTTGATGTAAGGCAGTTGAGATTGCATAAGATGTAAGCAACGCTCACCCAAATGCTATATTTCATAACCTGGATGTACAGACAGGCGTCCAGATTCCAGGATTTGCCAACGGGGCTCCATGCGCTGCATTCTCCGATCATGCGGTTAAGCGCCGATGCCGGAGTGGTAACTGTGGCGTTTTACGATCCCAAAATCGGCACGAACCCTCACCGATCCTGGGACAGGTGAGGGGCTAGCAGTGGCGCCGGGTAAAACCCCCGGCTCCCGTGCCAAAAACGGCCAGAGAATGGCTGGATCCATGGCTGTGCTTGCGCACAGCGATGACCTGCAGAGGTGGAGCTGTACAATATGGCGTTAGCCATGCGTGGACTCGACCTGCAAAATACTGCCCCACAGGACAACCCCTGGCCACTCCTTGGCCACAGCCCATCAGTCCCCCCAACCCCCGCAGAAGCCCCCCCGGCCAGCAGCACGGCTCCTGGTCGACTGTGGCTGCACTGGACACAGTCCGTCTCCACCACGGCCCGGATTCGTAACCGCTGAGACCACATGTTAACAGCGCGGTTGGAAACTCGGCCCATCGAGGTCGGAATATCGGGGGAGGGTCTCCGATGACCCGTCAACGCCGTTCCAATGGCGCCATTTCGGAGGGGGCGGAGAATACAAAACCGGCACCAAACCAGTGCCATCGCTGACTTGGGCGTCGGAAGGGATTCTCCGCCCGATCGCTGAGTACAATATCGGCGTCGGGCAACGGAGAATCCTGCCCTAGATTCATAAACAAGAGCCGGGATTCTCCGTCCGTTGACCCCGGCGGGATTCTCCAATCCCGCTGCAGTGAATGCAGCTTTGGCTGAGCGCCAAATTCTCTGTTCTCGCCGGCAGCGGTAACAAAGCGAATTTGAAATGGAGAATCCCAGCCTATGATTCAAAGAATGTAATAGGACTGTGCCACGTAGATTGCTGTCATTGCAAAGTTATAAAGGGCTATGGTACCAAGATAGGGTGATAGAAATACAGACCAGGCATGATCTAATTGAATGGCCCATATCTGTTTGTTTCTTTCCAACTCAGGTACAGACACTGCCACGGTGATGAAGGGCACAACAATCACTCAACTTTTACAAACCAGGCTCACCTAGATGGCAGAGGGACATCAGTAACATCAACCTGTGCTGCATGCAGGCACAAAGCATATGGCTGATGCCCGAGCAAGCTACATTGCCTTCCTAATGGACAACTGGCAACAGTGTAACGGGCCACTATACATCTCCAAAGAGCAGGATTCGCCAATCTGCAGGGTTGCATTGCATCGTGGAACCATGCAGCCCAGAAAGAGTCCATTCAGCTCAACATGCCCACATTAGTATTTATGACAGGCATTTGCACACAAGAGCTGTGCATTCATTCACCTGCATAGACTTTAATTATAAAGAAACTTTCAACAATCCCATTCCCATCATTCATTATTCACAAACGCCTCATCACAGTCACCCATGGAAACTTAACGGCAAACCAAATTAAATTTCTCTAAACCTGTTTTCCATTTTATTCATTTACACAACATGGGCTTCGCTGGCAAGGCCAGCATTTATTGCCCATCCCTAATTGCCCATGAGAAGGTGGTATTGAGCTGCCATCCTTAACCGCTGCAGTCCATGTATTGTAGGAAGGAAGTTTCAATATTTTGACACAGCGACAGTGAAGTAATGGTTATGTATTTCCAAATCAGAATGGTGGAAGACCTGGAGGAGAACTTGCAGGTGGTGGTGTCCCCATGTATCTGCCACCCTTATCCTTCTAGGTGGCAGAGGTCACAGATTTGGAAAGTGCTGTCTAAGGAGAATGGTGAGATGCTGCAGTGCATCATGTTGATGGTACACACTGCTGCCACTATGTGACAGTGTCGGAGGGAGTAAAGGTGTGGGGTGATGGATGAGGTGCCAATCATGGATGGATAAGGCTGCTTTTTGTTCTTGGAGGTGCACTCATCCAGGCAAGTGGTGAGTATTCCATTACACTCCTGACTTGTGCCTTGTAGATGGTGGAAAGGCTTTACGGAGTCAGGAGGTGAACATCTGACCTACACTTGTAGGCACATCATTTATATAGCAATCAAGTTCAGTTTCAGGACAATATTAACCCTCGGGATGTTGATTGCAAGGTCAAAGCCTGAAATAACTCAGGAAATCACTCCCTGCAACCAGAGAACCCCCAGTGATGGGTATTTTTTAGTTTGAAATATCATTTGGAAACATTAATGAGGCAGCACGGTAGCACAGCGGTTAGCACAAGTGCTTCACAGCTCCAGGGTCCCAGGTTCGATGCCCGGCTTGGGTCACAGTCTGCGTGGAGCCTGCACGTTCTCCCCATCTCTGCGTGGGTTTCCTCCGGGTGCTCTGATTTCCTCCCACAGTCCAAAGATGTGCAGGTTAGGTGGATTAGCCATGTTAAATTGCCCTTGGTGTCCCAAAAGCTTAGGTCGGGTGTGGGTTTAAGTGGGGTGCTACTTCCAAGGGCCAGTACAAACTCGATGGGTCAAATGGCCTCCTTCTGCACTGTAAATTCTATGATTCTATGACTTCTGAAAATTCACAAGTGCAGGTGCAGATGCTACAACTTTCCTGTCCAGGTTCAGGGAGGAACATCATGTTCAATTCCATAATACAGTAAAAATCTCACAAATGTGTGCATTTACTGTCTATTAGGCCTCACTACTTGTCACATTTTTCATGCGTATCAAATTTTTCACCACAAATTCCCCTGTCCACATCAATTGGTGGCATTCTCTGACCTCCCAGCTGCGTGTTTCCTGGTGGAGGGAGGTGGTGCACCGTTCGCTGGCTCTGGGATTCCCTATTCCTGTTGCTATCAGTGGGGTTTCCATTGAAGCCATCCCATGCTGCCAGGAAACTCACAGGAGGGGTGCGCTGCCGGTGGGACCAGAGAATCCCACCACTAGCAATCAGCCAGAGAATTCCAGCCCGGTATTATAAACTTGTTACACTGTAATGACACCCTCCCACCAGCGGCAGCATTTTTTATTGCTCAGCACTTCTGCCGATATGACAGAGAAGCCCCTCACTTTCAACCAACTCTATAGCCCCGTAGAACGAATTGCCATAAGAGAAGATGTTAAAGTGTTGTATAGAAATTAGACTAGAGCATAAACCTTTAACATAGGAACTGAATTATGGTTCAATTTTCTCATGTTCACGAATGCTACTTTATCTGAAGGCTACGTTTGGCCTTGATTGTCCATGTACAGTGCCATGGAAGATCAATTTGGATCTTAAGCGCCTGCGTATTTAATTGTGGCCCAAGTGATGGTGGTACTCTTTCCCCTGAGTCAGAACATTAAGGTATCTTGTTATGCTCTTGGCTAGCATAAGCGGCTTCCTTGATGTGCACTCTGACAAAGGAAGGTTCAGACGTGGAGATAACTTCAACAAGTTTATTGAACTATTTGCAATTCTCTTACTTAGGTTTGCCACTACTGTTAATCCTTCTATAGCTACTCAGACTGACTAACCAGTCTGCTACAATCCATGTGGTGGGTGTGATATTGAATCAACCCTGTGTCTCTACTCACTGAGTGTCTCCACTGGAAAGAGGAAGATCATGTGTGCTGTATGGGTTGGTGTAATGCCCCCCTGTAGTAGTGTCACCTCTGTGTGTATCGTGAATGCCCATTGGTCGTGTCCTATCTAACTGACCTATTGGTTGACTGTCTGTGTGTCATGTCTCTGGTGCTCCCTCTAGTGTCTAGCTAGTCCACATGTATTTACATTAACCCCTTGTGTATTTACAGTGATGCATATCACCACATAAGGGTTCTAATCCCACTCCAGAAGCTGAGCGCACAATCGATGCAAACACACATAATGAAGTTTTTGAGGTGCTGTTTTCTGATTGAGATGTTAAAACTAGGTCCTGTAGACTCTCTCCAGTGAAACATCCCATGATGCTAATGTACATGTGAGCTCCCCATGGTGCCCATGCCAGTGCTTATTCCACAACCAACATCACTAAAACACAATGTCTCATAATTTAAATATTCACTGTCTCACACAAACAATAGCCGTGTGAAAATTGGCTTTCTAATTATCAGCTATCCTTCACTACAAATATTTACCATTGCTATCACTGGTTTTATTTCCAAATTGCACCCTCGATCTGTGAATATTATGCTTCCTAAATATTTTAATTTTTGCACCTATACTAGCTCTCTTTCTCTGTGTATTTAAGTTTCTCCATAGAACCCCTACAGCGCAGAAGGAGGCCATTCGGCCCTACCATCTGAAATATCACCCTACCTAGGTCCACTCCCCCACCCTATCCCCATCAATATCATGGCCAATCTACCACAACCCTACCCAATACCCCCTGAACACTAAAGGGAATTCAGCATGCCCTTTTAGCATTCATCTCTCCGCTGGCAATCCAAACAATTCCATTACGTTCAGATGAGCTCTTATTTCTTCTAATCCGCACGCACCAAGTTCCACACCCTGGCCTTACAAAATATCCACTTCATTAGACATAGACGATTATTTCAATGGCCATCTGCTTCGTAAACTGCACATGAGCAAACCACAGCCAGATTTCAGTCCCACCCGCACGAAAATGGGACATTCCATGGTCGTGGCAAGATTTGCAATTTGTAGACTCGTCTGCCATATTTTACCACAATAGAGAGATTCTCCGACATGGTGAAAATTAAAGCTAATCTCAAAATATTTATTGCAGCATTTCTCACAATCAAAGAATATGAGACAAATCTCTTTTAGCACTCACTGATCCATTAGCCTGAAAGAAAGGTAATAAGATCGAGCTCTCATTTTGTGGGTCTTCAGTAGATGTGACATTTTGTCATGTACAAATTTCCTCGATGTCTACCAGAAATTCTATGGCCAGGGTTTTTCTGGTCCTGCTTGTGGTCGAAATCATTGTGGTTGGAGCAGATATTTCGACAGACCAGCAAATGTTCGGTCTACCTCAGAAGAAATTTCCAGTCCTGTGGTGGGCAGGACTGTAAAACGCAGACCCAGGTCTAGCGAACAAAGAGGAAGGAGAAAAATGGAAAACAACGCAGTAAAGTTTAAAGCCTGGGGGCGATCCTCCGAGCCCCACGCTGGGCCGGAGAATCGCCGCAACTGCGCCACGATGCTCCGACGCCGAGGTGCGGAGAATCGGCACCATTTGCGGCGGCACGTTTGGTGTGGCACTGGCCGCTGGATTCGGCAAGGCCGCCGATTCTCCAGCCCGGGTGGGCCAGCGGCCT
Source organism: Scyliorhinus canicula (assembly GCF_902713615.1). Taxonomy (NCBI): domain Eukaryota; kingdom Metazoa; phylum Chordata; class Chondrichthyes; order Carcharhiniformes; family Scyliorhinidae; genus Scyliorhinus; species Scyliorhinus canicula. The sequence continues at coordinate 37,874,410 of NC_052164.1, forward strand.
GCGCGGATCTGACAGGTTCACCCATGGTCGCTGCCGGCCTGCGGGGGGCGGGGGGGGGGGGGGGGGGGGAGGGGGGGCTCCTTCACCGGGGGGGGGTGGAACCTCCGATGGGGTCTGGCCCGCGATTGGGGCCCACCAATTGGCGGGCCGGCCTCTCCCGCCCCTCCCCAGGCCTACTTTCTGGCACGGCCGGCCCCCGAACACCTACGCCATGTTGAGTCGGGTCCGGCGCGCTAAAGACGTCCCCGTGCATGCGCACTTTTGCGCGGCCCAACTGCGCATGCGCGGGTTGGTGTGGCACCCATTTGGTGCCAGGAAAGGAGGCTGGGAATGGCGTGAACCGCTCCAGCACCATGCTGGCCCCCTGTGGCGGCCGGAATCGGTCGTACCCGGGCCCGGTTCGCACCGTCGTGAAACACGACGGCGTTCACGATGGCGCAAACATGGGCTCCATATTGGAGAATCGCACCCCCCCCCCCCCCATCTCTGAAGATGTTGCAAAAAGAATAATAGTTACCAACTGAATAAATCATGGGCGGGATTCTCCCCTACCCGCAGGGCCAACCACTCCGGCATCAGGCCTCCCCAAAGGTGCGGAATTCTCCTCACCTTTAGGGGCCAAGCCCTCACATTGAGGGGCTAGGCCCGCGCCGGAGTGGTTGGCACCACGTCGACTAGCGCCAAAACCGACGCCAACGGCCTTTGACGCCCGCCGCCCAGCGCTGCTGGTGTCACCACCGGCGCATGCACGCTGGGGGATTCTCTTACGCCTCCGCCATGGTGGAGGCTGTGGCGGTGACGGAAGAAAAAGAGTGCCCCCACGGCACTGGCCTGCCCGCCGATCGGTGGGCCCCGAGTACCCCCTGGGCACCCAGGGCCCCGGGGGTCCGCTCGCGCCACCGATCCTGCCGCCACCAGAGGTGGTTAAACCACGGCGGCGGGATTGGCCTCTCAGCGGCGGGAATTCAGCCCATCGCGGGCCGGAGAATCGCCGCAGGGGCTTGCCGATCGGCGGGGCGTGAATCCTGCCCCCGCCAATTCCCGGGTGGCAGAGAATTTCACCACGGCGGGGGCGGGATTTTTGCCGGCCCCGGGCGATTCTCCGACCCTGCAGGGGGGGTCGAAAAATTTTGCCCCATGTTTTTGACTTGCCAATGTCAGAAGCACTGAGGTAGTTTGTAATATTGCTCTACACACCTCAATCAAATAACTGGCACCTTCAAATGTAGAACCGGCAGATTAAGAGATAGAAAGTGGGAAAAATTGGGAGATGCAAGAATTTTAATGAGAAGGTCCCTAGACTCCTCCCAGTGGCTCGGTCAACAGGGACGCCTCAGCCAATATCACAAGAAAATAAATTAGCTGGCCATTTATCGCGTTGTTGATTGCGGGATCTTACTTTGTAGAGATGGTCTGTCACGTTCCCCTGCATTACAAAAGTGACTATGCACTTAAAAAGCACTTCACTGGTTATGAAGAATAGTGGGTCATCCGGTGGTTAGGAAAGGCACCAAATAAATGTAATCTCTTTATTTCTTTAACTTGTTTGATGGTGTTGGTTAATCATTAAGATTAAAGTCTTGGATCAAGTAACTAAAATCTAATCTAGCACTTCTTACTCCGCACACAAATGATGCACCCACAAGTGTACTGTAGGACTATGAGCATTCAAACAAGTTAAATTTTGTCTGTATTTAATACAGATGTGGTTTTATGAAGCATTAATGCATATTCATTCCTGCATATTGCGTGCCCTGGCTGGTGTCTACATGGCTATGTTTTTATTTCTACTGAAAGCTTTCTGGACCATTGCTACTCAAGCACCAATTAATTTGTACAAAAAGTGCCATGCTGCCAATGCTTTCCCTTGGCTCGCAAAGTGAAATACCCATTTTAACGAGGTCATTAAAAGCTTTTGGCACTGTGAAAACGAACCTTTGTGTGAGCTGCTGCTTTCCGAGGAATACAGGAACAAGAGTAGGCCATTTAGCCCCTCAGTCCTATTCAAGCAATCAATGGGATTCTGGCTGATCTGAGATTTAACTCCATGCACACCATTGAGCCCAATATTCCCTGACAAATTTGGATGACAAAAATCTATCAATCGTTGATTTAAAATGGAGATGGGGAGGGACGTGCATGGAGGCATTATGGTAATGTCACTGGACTAGTCATTCAGTAGGCCCAGGACCAATATCTGTGGATATTGGTTCAACACCCACCATGGCAGCTAATGGCATTTGAGTTCAATTCATAAAATCTTGAAGATAAAACTAGTGTTAGTAATCAGTAATGGTGACCATGACAACTATCATCGATTGTTCTCAAAATCCATCTAGTTCACTAGTTTTAATGAGGACACGGAGAGTCCACACTGAGCAAGAATAACAAACATTGGTTTATTTACCATTACACTGCGCCACTGTGCTGCGCCGGCCGATCAATTATATATAGTTGAATGGAGTTCCCCTACTCCTCTGCGGAGAAAATAATCATTCCCACCCCCTATGTCCCATGGAGGATATTACACTAGTGTCTTTTTGGGAATGAAATGTGCCACCCTCACCCAGTCCACCACGCATGCGACCTGCAGCCATACAGTTAATTTGGATTTGGATTTGTCAAGCTCCTTAAACCCTTTTCTTAAAATATGTTTGTGCTTATTACTGTATCATTATATTATGATGCATTGTAAGGTGTTACATAAGAACATAAGAACTAGGAGCAGGAGTAGGCCATCTGGCCCCTCGAGCCTGCTCCGCCATTCAATGAGATCATGGCTCATCTGTTGTAGACTCAGCTCCACTTTCCGGCCCGAACACCATAACCCTTAATCCCTTTATTCTTCAGAAAGCTATCTATCTTTACCTTAAAAACATTTAATGAAGGAGCCTCAACTGCTTCACTGGGCAAGGAATTCCATAGATTCACAACCCTTTGGGTGAAGAAGTCCTCCTAAACTCAGTCCTAAATCTACTTCCCCTTATTTTGAGGCTATGCCCCCAGGTTCTGCTTTCACCCGCCAGTGGAAACAACCTGCCCGCATCTATCCTATCTATTCCCTTCATAATTTTATATGTTTCTATAAGATCCCCCCTCATCCTTCTAAATTCCAACGAGTATAGTCCTAGTCTACTCAACCTCTCCTCGTAATGCAACTCCTTCAGCTCTGGGATTAACCTAGTGAATCTCCTCTGCACACCCTCCAGTGCCAGTACGTCCTTTCTCAAGTAAGGAGACCAAAACTGACCACAATACTCCAGGTGTGGTCTCACTAACACCTTATACAATTGCGGCATAACCTCCCTAGTCTTAAACTCCATCCCTCTAGCAATGAAGGACAAAATTCCATTTGCCTTCTTAATCACCTGTTGCACGTGTGAACCAACTTTCTGTGACTCATGCACTAGCACACCCAGGTCTCTCTGCACAGCAGCATGCTTTAATATTTTATTGTTTAAATAATAATCCCGTTTGCTGTTATTCCTACCAAAATGGATAACCTCACATTTGTCAACATTGTATTCCATTTGCCAGACCCTAGCCCATTCACTTAACCTATCCAAATCCCTCTGCAGACTTCCAGTATCCTCTGCACTTTTCGCTTTACCACTCATCTTAGTGTCATCTGCAAACTTGGACACATTGCCCTTGGTCCCCCAACTCCAAATCATCTATGTAGATTGTGAACAATTGTGGGCCCAACACGGATCCCTGAGGGACACCACTATCTACTGATCGCCAACCAGAGAAGCACCCATTAATCCCCACTCTTTGCTTTCTATTAATTAAACAATCCTCTATCCATGCTACTACTTTACCCTTAATGCCATGCATCTTTATCTGATGCAGCAGCCTTTTGTGTGGCACCTTGTCAAAAGCTTTCTGGAAATCCAGATATACCACATCCATTGGCTCCCCGTTATCTACTGCACTGGTAATGTCCTCAAAAAATTCCACTAAATTAGTTAGGCACGACCTGCTCTTTATGAACCCATGCTGTGTCTGCCCAATGAGACTATTTCTATCCAGATGCCTCGCTATTTCTTCCTTGATGGTAGATTCCAGCATCTTCCCTACGCGTTAAGCTCACTGGCCTATAATTTCCTACTCTCTGCCTACCTCCTTTTTTAAACAGTGGTGTCACATTTGCTAATTTCCAATCCACCGGGACCACCCCAGAGTCTAGTGAATTTTGGTAAATCATCACTAGTGCATCTGCAATTTCCCTAGCCATCTCTTTTAGCACTCTGGGATGCATTCCATCAGGGCCAGGAGACTTGTCTACCTTTAGCCCCATTAGCTTGCCCATCACTACCTCCTTAGTGATAACAATCCTCTCAAGGCTATCACCTGTCATAACCTCATTTCTATCAGTCACTGGCATGTTATTTGTGTCTTCCACTGTGAAGACCGACCCAAAAAACCTGTTCAGTTCCTCAGCCATTTCCTCATCTCCCATTATTAAAACTCCCTTCTCATCCTCTAAAGGACCAATATTTACCTTAGCCACTCTTTTTTGCTTTATATATTTGTAAAAAAATTTGCTGTCTGCTTTTATATTCTGAGCAAGTTTACTCTCATATTCTATCTTACTCTTCTTTATAGCTTTTTAAGTAGCTTTCTGTTGCCCCTTAAATATTTCCCAGTCCTCTAGTCTCCCACCAATCTTTGCCACTTTGTATGCTCTTTCCTTCTATTTGATACTCTCCCTTATTTCCTTAGATATCCACGTTCGATTTTCCCTCTTTCTACCATCCTTCCTTTTTGTGGGTATAAACCTTTGCTGAGCACTGTGAAAAATTGCTTGGAAGGTTCTCCACTGTTACTCAACTGTTCCACCATAAAGTCTTTGCTCCCAGTCTACCTTAGCTAGTTCTTCTCTCATCCCATTGTAATCTCCTTTGTTTAAACACAAAACATTAGTATTTGATTTTACCTTCTCACCCTCCATCTGTATTTTAAATTCCACCATATTGTGATCACTCCTTCCGAGAGGATCCCTAACTATGAGATCATGAATCAATCCTGTCTCATTACACAGGACAAGATCTAGAACCGCTTGTTCCCTCGTAGGTTCCATTACATACTGTTCTAGGAAACTATCGCGGATACATTCTTTAAACTCCTCCTCAAGGTTTCCTTGACCGACCTGGTTAAACCAATCGACATGTAGATTAAAATCCCCCTTGATAACTGCTGTACCATTTCTACATGCATCAGTTATCTCTTTGTTTATTGCCTGCCCTACCATAACGTTACTATTTGGTGGTCGATAGACTACTCCTATCAGTGACTTTTTTGCCTTACTATTCCTGATTTCCACCCAGTGGAAGGTTAGTTTAGAAGGACTTGTTCTTCGATAGATTTTCAGTAACACCTTTCTGTGGCCTGCAACACTTTGAAGATAATTTGTCTGATCATTTGCTACTGATTTCATTTCTCCAAGAGAAAATTAATAGGTGGCTGTGGCCTTCAGAAGGTTAGCGACAATATCAGAATTAAGCACATTGGGAAACGGTGCTATGTCTTTTCGTCCGACGTCATTTCGTCCAACGACACTTCGTCCACGTCTTTTGGTCCAATGTCTTTTTGTCCGCACGTCTTTTGGTCCTACGTCTTTTTGTCCGATGATTTTTTTCGTCAAAGACTTTTTGTGACTTGTTACGTTTATTTGTCCGATGATTTTTTTTGTCAAAGACTTTTTGTAACTTGACTTTTTGTAAATAGAAATCTTCTCTAATGCACATAGCAAGGTATAATATGTAATAAAGGATTTTTATTACCGGTCTCTTTCCTTTAACGAGCCTCGTTAAAGGATAGTTATTATCGTTCTCTTTCCTTTAACGAGCCTCATTAAAGGATAGTTATTATCGTTCTCTTTCCTTTAACAAGCCTCATTAAAGGATAGATATTATCGTTCTCTTTCTTAATTCGCCCATCCCGAAATGGCAAAGTTCATTGTGTCAACGAAGAGCAAAAGGAAGGTAGCTGATGAAAGTAACTACATCTACGATTTTCATTCAAGCGGTACAAACCTAGGAAAAGAATACTGGAGCTGTGAGAAAAGAAGGCTGTGTTCAGTGCGGATTCACATGGTAATGGAAAACAATGAGCCGAAAATTATTTATTTTTCTAATGAGCACCTTCATCCAGCTGATGTTGATTCGTTAAATGCTAGAAAAGCAGTTGCAGAAATAAAGCATGAAGCAACTGTATTTTCCAACTGTATTTTCTAAGTGATATGATATCTTTCAGGAATTTTAAGTAATTAGTAAACTTTTAGATTTTTTAACAGCATTTTTCAACTTTTGCTGTATTTTACTTGCATTTTATCAATTAAATTCTCATCGTAAACTTTTAGATTTACTTGCTGTATTGTACTTGCATTTTTTCAATTAAATTCTCATTGAAGATATTATACCTGGTTTTCTACGGAGTTTATTTGTGATTGGATAATTGGACAAAAAGACGTTGGACCAAAAGACGTGCGGACAAAAAGACGTTTGACCAAAAGACATGGACGAAGTGTCGTTGGACGAAGTGACATCGGACGAAAAGACACGACACGTTGGGAAACAACAGCAGGAGATAGGAGGTGATGGTCCTGGGCTCGGTATTTGTAGTGATTTGTGAAAGATTATGGATAGCCTTCACAAGGGAAAAGTGGCCATACTGGTCAGCATCACCACTGTGATGATGTAAGACATTTGCCAAATTTTATATTTTTTTGCAGTAAAATTATTAAAAACCTGGCTTAATATACATATAGTTAGCAAGGCTACCTTATCAGTGATTAAGGTGCCACTAAAGTGAGATAATCATTGATTATTAATCAGGTGAAATGGTATGTCGATAGATCTTGAGAACTATTTACTTTTTATAGATAACTAGCTAATGGAATATTGTGTTGATTTGGACAACCCCTGATAAACTATGAGGGGTATTATGTTTGGTCCTGGCTAAACAAGTCAAGGGACATCTTGCAAGAAGAGACAAAATCATTCCTTATACTTTGGGTACAGGTCATGTAGTCAATGGGAGGAGCCAGGTCTGTCTGAAGAGTCAGAGTTCATCAGGGTAGTGCCCTAGGCCCAATCATTCAGTTGCTTCATCGATAACTTCCCTTCATAATGTCAGAGGTGGAGATGTTTGTCGATGACTGCACAATGTTGAATACAATTTGCGACCTCTCAAATACTGAAGTAGTCCATGTCCAAATGCGGCAAGATCTGGGCAATATCCTGGTTTGTTGCAAATAATATTCGCATCATGCAAGTGCCAAAAATGATCATCGTCAACAACAGAGGACCTAATCATCACCCCTTGACTTTCAACCACTGAATCTCCTGCTATCGACATCCTGGGGGTTACCATTGACCAGAAACTGTACTGAGCTTGCCAAATAAATACTGTGGCTAACAGAGTAGGTCAAAGGCTAGGAGTCCTGTAGCAAGTAACTCACATCTTGACTCCCCAAAGCTCATTCACCATCTACAATGCACAAGCCAGGAGCACGATGGAATACTCTCCACTTGCCTATTTAAATGCAGCTCCAACAACACTAAAGAAGCTCCAGGACAAAGAAGCCCATTCATTACTATCCCTTCCACAAACATTCAATCCCAACGAACAGTGTCAGGTATTTGTGCCATCTACAAGATATACTGCAGAAACTCACCAAAGTCCCTTTGGCCGGGCATTCCACACCCCCATCCACTGGCAGGACAAGAGCAGCAGATACCTGGGAACATCACAACTTGGAGGTTCCCCTCCAAGTCACTTCCCATCCTGACTTAAAAATATATTGCTGTTTCTTCACTGTCGCTGGGTTAAAATCCTGGAACTCCCTCCCTAACAGAAATGTGGGTGTATTTCCACTGGGTAGAACTTCCTATCTCCATATGTCAGAGGTCCAGTACTGGAGAAGACTCAATCTTGCCGGGGAATGGAGAACCACCTGTGCTAGTTGATTCAAGAGCTTGCACCGCATGGACTGAGCGGTCACCCATTTCCTGTGGTCCTTAAAGTCAATGCCGCACAGATTATCTATGCCAGAAGCTCGTTTCAGGGCTGCACAGGTGATTTGTGCAGCATATCCCACATGTCTAAGGGATGTCACAGATGCTCTATTTGGGAGGGCCCGCATGTATATCAAATTGGACCGGGACCTGGGGAGCTATAACTCCAGGGCCATGGGCTTTGCTTTCAAAGTGGCTCCATGTGCAGGATGTCATCAACTGCACCCCCTGGCTCTGCACTTCCCATGGCACCATTTGTGAACCGCTAGGGAAGCCACTCCATCAATTTCAAGATCATCTGTTACCACACGGTGCTCACCAAGCAGATGTGTGTCTTTTTCCCTGGAAGCATCCATGATAGTAACATCTTGCACCACACGCAGATCACAACCATTTTTGAGGGCGAGCAGCTGCTAGAGGGATGGCTCCTCAGAGCCAAAGGGAGCCCACTCAGGAAGTGGCTGATGACACCAGTGGGGAGGCTTGGTGTAATTATGTTCATGTGTGCACTGGTTGAACAGGTGATTGGACTGCTCAAGATGCAGTTCCGGTGCCTGAACCTATCGGGGGGAGCCCTTCAATACAACCCCAGAGGATGTCCTGCACCGCAGTGGTCTGCTGCATTCTACAAAATCTGGCACTGTAGCGGGGCAAGCAGCTGGACAAGGAGGACATGGAAGAATGCCACATCTCATTGGATGTTGAGGAGGGTAGCGAGGGGCAACCCACAGAGGAGGAGGAAGGAAGGATCACTGGTGATGGCCAGGGCCCACATAGGGCGCAGGCCTAAGGACACCCTCATTGACTCTCAATTTGGTGATGTCCAGGTCTCGGTTGTGAAGACCTCTCTCCCCATCGGGTCAGACACACACTCACTACTAAAGTGCATCTGAGAGGTCATCGTGGTGGTGGCTACATTTATGGGGAGGACACTGAACCGATTGGCTGGACACTGCAAGAGAAAGATGATGATTGCAGTGAGAACAAGGCGATGATCTTCCCATCCTCAGCAATATGTCTACCTCCTGCCTCGGAGAGAGCTGAAGAGTCTGGCCAATGAATGGGTTCAATCCAGAGATGCTGGATGACAAATCTCAGCTGATATTGCCTCCTCTGTGGTCTGGGGTCTGGTGTTTTTCTCCACCCACGTTCGGAGTGGACAGGTTCTCAACACATTTTCAGCCTTTGGCAACCTCATCACTGGAGAATACTGGCAGACATGAGAGGCCTGAGTGTTGATGTTGTGGGAAGGGGTGGGGAAGACCTTCCAAGTATGAGGGTTTTGGAAGGTGAGTGGGGGCCCGTGTCATCAGTGTTGGAGGTGAGAGAGACACTGTACTGCCATTCTCACACTCCACAGGGGTAAAGTGTCGAGTGCGCCCGGATGTTTGTGGAACGTCGCCCATGACAGGACAGTGCGGAGGATCTGAATGGATGAACAAAGTGATGTTTAATAGAAGAGCGATATAACAATGGTGACTTCTTTCTACTGGTGCCTATGCTCACCCAGGCCCACTTATCGTTTCTTACACCTCCTCACCCTCCCGCCACAGATCAAAGACACGGACTGAGGAAAATTACGGGAAAGCATGGAAGCTTATTGAAATAAATCGATAAAACACTGAGAGTCATTACAGAACAAAACATGATCAGGTCTTCGACAGGGAAAACAGGTTTGGATCAGCAGGCGCTCGAGTGAGGCATCCGTGAATTTCAGGGCAGTGTGCTTCTTAACTTTGGTAGCCATGACCTCCCAGCGGCTTCCTTCGACTTGAAGTGTGTCAGCTGTGTGCAGGGACAGCCTTTAACTATGGCGCCTGGATCATCGAAGCGCTGAGGTGATAGCGGGGTGAGTGAATCAGAGGCCGTCCACCAGCGATACGACATCGAACCCGTGCCTGCAAATCCTTTTGACTAAATACCGCACGATAGGGAGGGAAAAGACGGCATTACTGTCAGCAAATTAAACTCCGCTTTCCCCATTGGAAATCGGACTTCCCCGATTTCCAGAATGATTGCACCTTAAGAGGGAGGCCAGAGGTTTACTGATGGTCTGACTTTTCGGAAATTGTCCATGCATCAAACAGAATTGTAATAGAGTGGGTGAGAAAGTGTAGAACTACATCAGAGGTTTAAAGTTTGGATTCCAGGAAGGAAGGTGGATGAGAGAAGCAACCAAAATTATAAGATTTATGAGTGAATGCAGTTTAGGATTTGGATAGGAAATATATGTTTTGTAGATGTTGAAAAATCATACGACCGGATTGAATAGAATAAGCTATTGATAGCGTTGAAAGACATTGGAGTAAACTGGAAGGATAGACAACTCATGATAAATAGAATAGAATAGAGCTTTATTGTCCATGCAAACATTGAAAAATGTCTTTGGATTCACCTCCAGTATAACACATAATCATTCAGTCATTAGTTAAAAACAGTCAATATTTCATAAATCTGTAAATGGGACAAGGAGCAACAGTGAAAGTATCCAACAGGAGGTTGGAACTATGTGGAAGTAAGTGGAAGAAGAGTTTGACAATGGTGATACTTATCACCAGTTCTCTGCAAGGTCATGCTGAAGCAATGATCAAATAAGTTTTTGAAGGTACAAAATTTGGTGTTAAGATTGAGGTCGGGGAGAGGGTTGTGGCTGGTAGTGGAACATCAGTTAGTTTTGTAGTTAACATAGCGAGCACATAAGAAGGGTTACAAGAGCTAGCAGACAGACCAGTAACAGCAGATTTGAACTTTGCAATTGAAGTGAACATTGGCAAAATCAAAGTGATTCATATTTCAAAGTGACCAAGAGCAATTAGCACTGCTTCCTCACAGCGTCTGGGACCCGTGTTTGATTCCAGCTTTGGGTGACTGTCTGTGTGGAGTTTGCACGTTCTCTCTGTATCTGTGTGGGTTTCCTCCAGGTGCTCTGGTTTCCTCCCACTGTCCAAAGAAGTGCAGGTTAGATGGGTTGACCATGCTAAATTTAAATTGGCTTTAGTGTCGAAAAGGTTAGGTAGGGTTACTAGGCTATGGGGATAGGGTGGAGGTGTAGGCTTAAGTAGGGTGCTCTTTCCAAGGGCCAGTGCAGACCCGATGGGCCAAATGGCCTCCTTCTGCACTGTAAATTCTATGATATCAAAAAGATGAAAACTGGTCTTCCTTTTAATTCTTCATTTGTTTTTTTCCTCAAGGAAATGATTCTAAAATGTGGACAGCCCATTTTATTTGTCTGCACACAAAGCCAGATAGCATGGCATTGTCTGCATAGCCCAGAGACAAAGTAGATCTCTTTGCTTTGACCCTTCAATTATTCCTTGGGATTACAATTTTGGAATATTATACAGCCTTTGCTGGAACACAGAGGGCTACGTTGGAGAATATTGTCGTGCCTTGCTACCTTACTTCCATAAGGTTCCACATGGTAGGCTATTGCAGAAAATAAGGAAGTATGGGATTGAAGGTGATTTAGCGGTTTGGATCAATAATTGGCTAGCTGAAAGAAGACAGAGGGTGGTGGTTGATGGCAAATGTTCGTCCTGGAGTTCAGTTACTAGTGGTGTACCGCAAGGATCTGTTTTGGGGCCACTGCTGTTTGTCATTTTTATAAATGACCTGGAAGAGTGTGTAGAAGGATGGGTTAGTAAATTTGCAGATGACACGAAGGTCGGTGGAGTTGTGGATAGTGCTGAAGGATGTTATAGGACACAGAGGGACATAGATAAGCTGCAGAGCTGGGCTGAGAAGTGGCAGATGGAGTTTAATGCGGAAAAGTGTGAGGTGGTTCACTTTGGAAGGAGTAACAGGAATGCAGAGTACTGGGCTAATGGCAAAATTCTTGGTAGTGTAGATGAACAGAGAGATCTCGGCATCCAGGTACATAAATCCCTGAAAGTTGCAACCCAGGTTAATAGAACTGTTAAGAAGGCATATGGTGTGCTAGCCTTTATCAGTAGGGGGATTGAGTTTCGGAGCCACAAGGTCATGCTGCAGCTGTACATTACTCTGGTGCGGCTGCTCCTGGAGTACTGCGTGCAGTTCTGGTCACCACATTATAGGAAGGATGTGGAAGCTTTGGAAAGGGTTCAGAGTAGATTTACTAGGATGTTGCCTGGTATGGAGGGAAGGTCTTACGAGGAAAGGCTCAGGGACTTGAGGTTGTTTTTATAAGAGAGGAGAAGGCTGAAAGGTGACTTAATAGAGACATATAAGATAGTCAGAGGGTTAGATAGGGTGGACAGTGAGAGTCTTTTTCCTTGGATGGTGATGACCAACACGAGGGGTCATAGCTTTAAATTGAGGGGTAGTAGATATAGGACATATGTCAGAGGCAGTTTCTTTACTCAGAGAGTAGTAGGGTTGTGGAATGCCCTGCCTGCAACAGTAGTAGACTCGCCAACTTTAAGGTCATTTAAGTGGTCGCTGGATAGACATATGGATGAAAATGGAATAGTGTAGGTCAAATAGGCTTCAGATGATTTCACAGGTCGGCGCAACATCGAGGGCTGAAGGGCCCGTACTGCGCTGTAATGTTCTATGTTCTATAAAGTCACAAGACATGAATTAAAATCAATGCTTGCACCGAAGCACTGGGCACAATCTTGCCAGCTTCTCTTTATATATCAAGCTGAAGACACCCATAGTCAGGAACATGTTTGAAAAGTCTGTATGGGTGACAGCAGCACTTGAACAACTTATGATGTGGCCTTAAAGATATCCAAAATTGCCCAAACAGGACACTAAACTAGCTATGACAAAACGACTCCGTAGTTGAAAGAATACAGGGTCTAGATTTTGCTGTCAGTGCTCACCACTTTTCTATCATAAAAACCTGACAACAATATGTGCATTTAAAATTTCTAAATGGAATATAAAGTGAGAATTTCTGAAGACCAACCTCTTTTGCCCAGAATTTAAATTTTTAAAAATGTGTGGCACCTCATTCCCACAGAGGGAAATGAATAGCATACTGCAGACTTTTTCTCTAAAATCTAAATTGAAACATTTTTAAATTAGGTTTGCTCTTTGTCTCTTTCAGCTCTCTGCCTTCACCGTGTCTGAATTTCCAAATGTCATTTCACTTAAGGCACGTCATTTAATTGTAATTTCTAGTTCTTGCTTTTACTTCTTGGGTTAAGCTCTGCATGCCCTAGTGCAGATGTTTCAATTTGACTGGGTGAGGTGCTTCGCATTTGCTTTTCCAGCTTACAGACCTCACACATCCTCTGTAGCGGACACTGCAGTGAAGCAGATGCTGGAGTAGAGCAATTCCCCGCTGACAAGTCCACAAGCAAACAAAAAAATCTGTGGGTAGTAGTACACGAGGTAAATGGTTGAAGGAAAATCTGGGTCGTCGAGAAAACGTCTCCAGTACGTCCGTACATTTCACATTCCTTTCAGCTCCCGCCCGTTCCCTTAGCCACTGGAGAGAGAAAAATGGTTATTATCAAATTCCACTGTTGCAGAGGCAAGGACAGTAGCAAAAGCCATCCTTCCTCTTGTGATGTTAATCTTACTTCTACAGTATCTGGGGAAATATTTGTATGACGCTCACCAGGAGAATATTAATGTCAGATGCTCCCTACTGGTTAATCTCAGAGGAAAATGGAATTGTGCACCTATTGGACAACGTTAATTCCCCTCAGGTTTCTTGAGGTGAAAGAGATGTGAAACATTCGGGACTGAAAGTATGAAAGGAAGGACACTTCAAAATATTACACATGTCAACAAGTCTAGTTTTCACTTTTGTAATATTAAGCTCAGTCTGACAGTCCTTTTGCATGTAACCCTGGACAGACACTATAGAGAATAATACCAGAAATTAAAAAGATATAGCTCCTGGAATTGTGCTGGCCAAGCACATCATCCATCAACATTAGAGAGATAAGAAGCTTCCTAGATTTTAGGCATAGACTAGGCTGTTGAATGATGTGAATGCATTTAATCATATGCTATAAGCAGGTTAGCCCTATTAAGTTCCAACATTGAGGATTGATGGATAACATGTTAAAATATCTTTTAACTCCATAATCCCCAACACTGCAGCATAGTGGAACACTGCTGCCCCAAAGTGCCAGGGACCCAGCTTCAATTTTGACCTTGGGTAGCTGTCTGTTGGAGTTTGTATATTCTTCCCATGGCTGCGTGGGTTTCCTTCAAGAGCTTCCTCCTTCAGTCCAAAGATGTGCACGTTAGGTGGATTGGCCATGCTTAATTGCCTCTTGACCAAAAGTTCAGTTCAGTTACGGTGATAGGGTGGGAATGTTGACCGAGGTAGAGTGCTCTTTCAGAGGGTTGTTGCCGACTCGATGGGCCGAATGACTTTCTTCTGCATTGCAGGGATTTTATGATTCTGTGCGTTTAGTATTGAGACACTCCTTTCAGGGCAAAGTGGCACACTGGTTAGCACTGCTGCCTCACAGCGCCGGGGTCCCTGGTTCGATTCCGACCTTGGATAACTGCCTGCATGGAGTTTGCACATTCTTCCCATATCTGCATGTGTTTCCTCCGGGTGCTCCGGTTTCCTCCCACATTCCAAAGATGTTAGTTGGATTGGCCGTACTAAATTTCCCCTTTGGGTGGGGTTGCAGGAATAGGATGGCGGATTGGGCCTAGGTAGTGCGGTCATTCAAAGGGTTGTGCGACTCGATGGGACAAATGGCCTATTTCTGTAGGGAATCGATGATTTTATGATTCTATGACGGTATTAAGTCATGCACACCAGGTTTGAAGTCCAATTGCCAATATTACTTGGGGCAATATATGGAATTTAAAATTGCAACAATGCCCTAGATTAGAAAGGAGTAAAATGAACTTGGGTTCCTGATCCTCATCATCACCAGCAACCCGATGAGCAGAATTTATGGCCCCTCCCACCGGTGGGATTTTCCAGTCTGGCTGAAGTCAATGGAGTTTTGAACATCTCGCCACATTTTATGGCCCCACCGCTGCCATGACGGGGCTAGCAAATTCCACCTATAGTGAGAGGAAAGAGCTTGGCTCAACTGTGGCGAATGTCATCATCTACCATCCTGCCTACACTCATTATCTCAGTTCACAAGAAGAGCGATTTATCAAGAAAGGCAGGAGGACAGTTTCTGCCCATGGTATTGGTCTTCACAAAAAGAACAAATGTAAACAAGGGTGAGCGATGCTGGAGGCAGAGTGGCAGTGCCCATAGGTTTGTCCCTGCTGGGTTATCTGAGGCTAATTTTTTGTCTGGCTCCTGTTACGATTCCAAATGATGTTACTGCTGCACAAGTCAGATCGGAGGCTGGATCCTGGCCTGAACATAACTTCTATTTCTTGTTTAGATATGTGGAGGGTATTAGGATCCCGGATGAGTCCCTGACTCTTTGCAATTTGTAAAATTATGAGGAAATGCTGCTGCATCACAGGAGCCATAACACTGACCAACAGGAATCTTTTATGTGAAAACAAACTTTAATTTAAACACAGAATTGAATTAACCACATTACCAACAGAGAAATAGTTTTGCAGTTAACAGTTACAACAGTTCTTAAGTAAAATAAATGCTAATTCACTTCCGAAACCTGCCTCTGTATTCCAATTAATCAAACCAACATAGTTCAAATACCACCCATGAATACATTTAACAATCAGGCTTCTACTTGCTTGTCTCTGTACAGAATATTTGTAGAGTGAACCTTTCAGGACCAAAACTGAAGCACCTCTGATCAGATTAAATCCTAAGCAGAACTACCTTTTCAGACAGACCTGGCTCCTCCCCTTAATTATATAATCTATATCCAAAGCATAAGGTATCATTCCGTCTCCCCCCACAAGATGCCCCATGAACTGTTAAGCGAGGGCCAAATATAAGTTATCAACACCTCAGTTGTGCTTTAAACATTAACAATGTTCCATTAGAGAACTTCAACTGCAAAACCAATGATTACCCCACTTGTATGACCCCTTAATAACAGCTTTAGCAGATATACTGTCTGTATGCATCTTAACCCAGGTTTTAATAACATTTCTGCAGAAAATATAACCATTTCTTACATTCATCACAAGGCAGACTACTGAACAGAAGCATGGAGAATGCACATAGTTTTCTAACAAAAGGGCAGCACGGTGGCATAGTGGTTAGCACTGCTGCCTCACAGTGCCGTGGTCCCAGGTTCGACCTCGGCTCTGGGTCACTGTCTGTATGGAGTTTGCACATTCTCCCCGTGTTTGTGTAGGTTTCACCCCCACAACCCAAAGATGTGCAGGGTAGGTGGTTTGGCCACACTAAATTGCCCCTTAATTGGAAAAAATGAATTGGGTACTCTAAATATAAAAATAAAATATTAAAAAATGATTTTAGAACAAAAGAATGAACATTTATTAAACAATAAAAAGCGAAAAACATTACACTACTCCTTCACCCCAACCATATTTTTACAGATATAAATGGATCAATGAGGTCTAACACAAGTTACAAAATCTAACTTATACTCTAATGTTCACAATAAGTATACAGTCCTTGAGGCAAATGCCTCACCCCCTGACTCCCCAGTGCACCATCACATGGCACAAGTCAGGGAAGTGGTGGAATACTTTCCTCTTGCCTGGATGAAATCAGCTTCAACAACACTCAAGAAGATCAACAAAATCTAAGACAAAGCAGCCCATTTAATCGGCATCCTATCCGCTACCTTAAACATTCATCCCCTCCAGCACACAATGGCAGCAGTGTGTACTCTATTGAAGATGCAACTCAGCAAGGCTCCTTTGGCAGCACCTTCCAGACCCACAACCTTGGCTACCTAAAAGGACTGGGGCAGCAGATGAATGGGCATATCACCATCGGTAGTTCCTCTCGAAGCCTCACACCAACCTGACTAGGAACCATATCACTATTCCTTCTCTCATTCTGTCAAATTCCTGGAATTCTCTTCCTAAAAGCATTGTGGGTGTCGCCACACCAGATGGACATGCAACTGTTCAGAAAGTGGCTCACCACCATCTTCTCAAGGGCAATTGGAGATGGGCAATAAACGTTGGTCTGTGTACGATGATGCCCACATCGCACGGAAGATTATGATTTTCCAGGAATTTTACTTATTCAGTAAAAACACTTCTGCATACATTTAATGTAATCTTTGGCCGGAATCTAGTCCCAGCCCACAGTGCGTTTTCCCACTGCAGTCAATGGTAATTTGCCATTTGCTCCCCCGCCCTGACTCCTGGAAGCGGGCGGGAAGGGCCTGAAAATCCTACCCTTTCAAGTGATGTGCTGATGAAAGTGGAATTAATGGAGTGGTATAGTAAATGTAATTACATTTTTACCTTTTGAAATGAATTTATTCTCTAGACCTGAGATCACCTTTGTTTTGTGTAAGGGCAAGCTAGGGTTAGGGTAAGTATTGGCGTTCGGATATACAGGACAAAGGGTTCGCTAGTCTGGAGGAGCTAAGGGAGAGGATAGAGCTGCCAAGGAGTGAGTTCAGGTATCTGCAAGTCAGGGGCTTTGCGCAAAAGGTCTGAAGGGGGTTCCCTAGGTTGCTGGGATACACCCTGTTAGAGCGACTGCTGCTTCCGGATGTGGAAGGGGAGGTAAGAATTGGGGATATATATATGTGGCTGGGGGAGCAGGCAGGTGAGCTCGTGGTGAAGTTCAAGGAGAAATGGGAAGCGGAGTTGGGAATGGAGATCAATTGGGGAGTATGGAGTGAGGCACTGCGTAGGGTGAATGGGACCTTCTCTTGCGCAAGGATGGGCCTGACACAGTTTAAGGTGGTGCACAGGGTGCATATGACTCGGGCTAGAATGAGTGGGTTCTTTCAGGGGGTAGCAGATGAGTGTGAGAGGTGTGGGCAGGGGCCAGCGAATCACGTGCTCATGTTTTGGGGTTGCAAAAAATTGGGAGGATTCTGGCCAGGAGTGTTCGCGGTCTTAACCAAGATGGTGGAGGAAGAGGTGGACTCGGACACTTTGGTGGCGATATTTGGGATTTCAGAGAAGCTGGTGCTCATGGAGAGGAAGAAGGCCAATGTGGTGGCCTTTGCCTCTCTGATTGCACGGTGGCGGATTTTACTGGAGTGGCTGTCGGCAAGCTGGGGATAGCGGCTTGGTTGGGTGACCTGTAAGACTTCCTACGGTTAGAGAAGATAAAGTATGAGTTAAGGGGCTCTTCAGGGGGGTTTGAGAAAAGGTTTGTGACCGTGTTTGAGGAGCTGTTCACCGTGGGGTAAGGAGTTGGGGGGGGGGGGTGAAAATGGGGAAAAATCTCTACAGATTGTATAATTGATTGCTGGGAAATATGTTTCCCGGGGTGTTTATTTGCTGTCACTGTTTTGATACATGTTTGTAATAAAATACATTTTTTTAAAAAGGATATACAGTACATATAAACCAAACTGCACACCAAACAATACATGTATGGCACTTCAGAGACTGCATGAGTCTCTATTCTATTTATTATTGATCTCATTGCATCATCATGGAGGTTGGGTGATCAAAGCTGAGAGTTAGAAGATTCCCCTGCAGAGAAGGAGGGAAATCCCTCGAATATTTCCAGTTGCTAATATGTGACATACATAGGAAGAGGAGTCGGCCATTTAGCCACTCAACCCTGTTCCGACACTCAATGAGATAATGGCGGATCTGTGGCCTAACTCCACATACCTGCCTTTGGCCCATATCCCTTAATATCTTTGCTTAACAAAAAATTATATATCTCAGACTTAAAATTAACAACTGATCTAGAATCAATTTATGTTTGTGGAAGAGAGTTCCAACCTCTACCGCCCTTTGTGTATAGAAGTGCTCCCTATCATCTCTCCTGAATGGTCTGGCTCTAATTTTTAGACTATGCCCCCTTGTTCTAGAATCTCCAAACAGTAGAAATAGTTTATCTTTATCTACTCTGTCTTTTCCTATTAATATCTTGAAGGTTTCGATCAGATCACCCCGAAACCTTCTAAATTCCAGCGATAACAGTCCTAATTTGTATAATCTCTCCTCATATCTTAACCCCTCATGTCCAGGTATCATTCTTGTAAACCAATTTTGCACTCCTTCCAAGGCCAAAATATCCTTCCTAAGCTGTGGTGCCCAGATCGTCCCACAGTACTCCAAGGGGGGGGTCTAACAAGGATTTTGTAAAGCTGCAGCGTAGTAGCAGGATCAACATAGATATAGGCCGGGATATTTTAGCCCCATCGTGGTGCGACCCCCACTGTAGGAGACTTGGCGACCCAGCCAAAGGTCCATTGACTATCAAGACTGGACAATCCCAGCAGCGGGCAGGACTGGAAAACCACGTCCACAAGAACTAAAAACTTTGAAGAAGAAACTGTCTGTGTGGAGTTTGCATTTTCTCCCCATGTCTGCGTGGGTTTCCTCCAGGTGCTTCGGTTTCCTCCCACAGTCAAAAGATGTGCAGGTGAGGTGGATTGGCCATGCTAAATTTTCCCTTCGGGTTGGGTTGCAAGAGTGGGGCGGGAGATTGGGCCTAGGTAGTGTGGTCGTTCAAAGTGTCGGTGCACACTCGATGGGCTGAATGGCCTCCTGCACTGTAGCGATTCTATGATATGCTGAAGAGTCAGACAGACTTGAAAGAGTCTCTCTCTGTCCACAGAGACTGCCAGACTTGGTCGGTTTATCCGGCATTTACTGTTTTCATTTGAGACACGGGTACCAGTTGCTTTACCGGGCAGATGTGGCAGATAGTTGCAAAGGGTATAAAATACCCCTGAAGAGAAGATTCCAGCAATTTGAAAGGCTGAAAGGCCCAGCAGTGCCACAGCCGCCGAAGAGAGCTTAACGAAAAATCAGCTGAACATGAACTCAAAACTTTGGTCACATTTCAATCAGAAACACGCAGTTTAAAATAATGACCATCAGAATAATGTAACAGTAATGGTCTCTCCCCATATGCCAGATCTCCTTTCGGCCAGCGATATTTATCTTGGCTATTCCCCCACACAAGGAAAATATGACCCTTTTAATTTTGCCCCACCACCCTGCACACCCCTCTCCCCTCAGCTGCTTCTTGTAGCTTAGCTGCTTCAAGGCAGACTGCTCCAGCTTGCTGGATATAGGCGACTGCTGAGTGCCTGTTTGTGCTGCTCCACCCCACTGTGCGGTTATACTCTGCTGAGTGTCA
The DNA here is from genome assembly GCF_902713615.1 of Scyliorhinus canicula. Lineage (NCBI taxonomy): Eukaryota > Metazoa > Chordata > Chondrichthyes > Carcharhiniformes > Scyliorhinidae > Scyliorhinus > Scyliorhinus canicula. The sequence goes on from NC_052164.1 coordinate 37,894,546, forward strand.
GATCCCACTCAGTGTTGGCTCTCACTGCACACTGGCTCCTGCTAAAAGTTGGCCCTCACCAATCTTTAGATCTGATTGTCAGCCCCTACTGTGTGCTGACTCCCACTAAGACTCCTCAGCATTATCTAACTCTCCACCTGACAATTCTATTTATAATTGGCCCATGACTTTGTTTAAGGTGCGGCAATTAGAATTGTGGTTTCAAAGGGACAGAAGTACATCCGATCATATGTACATATTACAGACTATCACATCCCCGTCCTTATAAAATACGACAGTCTGACTCAACGTGAGCAACACTACAAAGGTCTCACGGCGACTCCTTAATTTTACTCCAGCTGTGACCAGCTCAAAAAGATATCGATTCATTGCTGAGCACAGGAGGACTTGCACATATTCACTAAACGTTTGCAGAGATGTTTGTACTAAACTAGCTGGATTCCTGTCTTTCACGGGATGTGCATGCCTTGGGAAGGCCAACATTTAGTGCCCATCCCCAGTTGCCCTTAAGAAGATGGTGGGAATCCTCCTTCTGATCTTGAATTAACTTTTGGAAAGGTTTTTCAACTGAAGGTTTTTGTAGCTCAGTAATGTCTTAGTTAATGAATGACGGGGGCATTGCCATCAGATGCCATAGTTGATTTGGCAACAGGACTTTGTGACAGATGAATTTTACTGTGCTGAACATTATTTGCTAATTCTTTCTGTCACCTCATTGACTCTTGGTTAACAAAATAGGAAGCAGTATTGACATGCATGGTTCAGTCCCAGGGAAGTTATAAGCTCTTGAGTATCTCACGTCAAGTGGTTTTTCTTTCGTGCCTGAGCTTAGATTTTCTATTTTATTGCTTAGAAACAGATCAGCAAATGGACTCAGATTTCTGTTCTCTCAGAATTCCACTCAAGTTCGCGCACCGTCTATTTTCTGCTGTCATTTCTGACAGCCAACGGAAACTTGATTTTTAAAAGCTACATGGTAGAATGTCAATAATGGCAAGGTCACCATACTGCAAAGCGATATTTATAACCAAATACATTGAACAAACTGGGAATGGCAGGTTTTGATTTAAAGGACATAATAATCTCAAGGTATTTTCACTTTGGACTCAGGCCATCAGTCACCCATCAGTGCTGCAACTCTTGCCTTCAACTCTCACTGTGCATCTACATATCTCCAAATATTCAACCATGGCAGACACAATATCCTCAGTGTTACATTATCGCTGACACACATTCTCTCTTGCAGGACAAGACAGCACACAATAGAAGGGAACGTCAAAGACGGCAGCATTTCCTGAGCCCTACAGAAGAGATGGTTCTCTGCATCAAGGGGCAGTCTGCGAGACAGCACGCGGAACACCATGTAACCAAGAATATCGAGAACGGTGCTGTATTCTTGTCTTTTACCTCTGCTCAGCTTCCACACATCCTCCACCCTCCTCCCCATGAGGATGCAGCAAAATTTCCTGTCAAATCTAGAAATTCACCCCAACACCTACAGAAACACTCCAGTGTACTTACAGACACTTTGCAATAGCAAAAGTTCTTCAAATTCTCTTAACCTGCGAATGTGGAGCCTTCGCTTTTGAATTTTGTTTGGTTTCCCTGGCAGTAGAACCCTTGAGCTTTGGTGAGTGATGTCCAAATTAGGGCAGTGGGTATCACATCAGCTGGGTGGGCTGTGTGACATCGGGATGTGCGCAATCAGGATAGCGCCTGTTCAGTTGCTTCTGGCACATGCAGGGGACACTCGTGTGATTCTCGTTCTCAAGCAAGCGCATTGCACGAGCAGCATCAGAAGTAGCTCTCGGCACAGTGCACACTCCCATGGAGGGCAATCGGCTTCGCCATCTACCGCTGCGCTTTGGATATGAATCTCGCACCTATTATCTGGTAGTTTAACTCATTGCCTCTTGTGGGATCTGTGTGAAAATTGGATGCTGCAGGTCCCTTCATAACAAATGTAAATACAGTTCAAATAAATAGCTTAGCAGATGTGAAGTGATTTTGGGTATTGTGGGGCCTTGAAAGGTGCTTAATAAATGGCAGATAGGTCAATAGTAGATCTTTCCTTTGTAAGATTTTGGAATACAAAGATCTTAGCCAAACTCTAGGCCTTACTATTGAATTCACAGTGCAGATGTAGGCCATTCGGCCCAGCGAGACAGCACTAGCCCTTGAAAAGAGCATCCCACTTAAGCCCACACTTCCACCCTATCCCCATAACCCAGTAAAGCACAATTGTAAACCTTACTCTAAAAGGTGCCAGTGTGTAAATGCTAAGTCGTTTATGTGTGGACTGACCTTTGACTAATTAAACGTCGGAAAAACATGTTTTTCTACACTGAGAACATAGGCAGAGAAAAACAAAGAAACATGCGTGAGACCACAAAGCTGCGAACATTAATGTAACTCTAATTCAATCATGTAATCTTAATTCATTTAACTTTTACCCATATAATATGAGTATTACACATTTATTCACAAGACCAAGCCATGTAAATATCCTAAATCTTACACTTTCCCAGATCTTATAGCTCAAGTATTTACAGATTTAAGATGATTGGCAAAAGAACCCAAAGGTTTTTTTTGGACAGTAAATGGTTAGGATGCAGTAATTATCATAGAATTTACAGTGCAGAAGGAGGCCATTCGGCCCATTGAGTCTGCACCGGCTCTTGGAAAGAGCACCCTACCCAAGGTCAACACCTCCACCCTATCCCCATAACCCAGTAACCCCACCCAACACTAAGGGCAATTTTGGACACTAAGGGCAATTTAGCATGGCCAATCCACCTAACCTTCACATCTTTGGACTATGGGAGGAAACTGGAGCACCCGGAGGAAACCCACGCACACACGGGGAGGATGTGCAGACTCCGCACAGACAGTGACCCAAGCCGGAATCGAACCTAGGATCCTGGAGCTGTAAAGCAATTGTGCTATCCATAATGCTGCCGTGCTGCCTGAGAGTGTGACAGGCACAGATTCAATCTTAGCTTTAATAAGAGAGTTGGAGCAGCACATGAAGAGAAAAGAAAACTTCAGGGCTGCACGGAAAGAGTCGGGGAGTAGGACAATCTAAATTCTAGGGAGCCAGCAGGGACACAACAGCCAAGTGGCCTCCTTCTGTGCTGTAACTCTGCTGTGCATGGTGGCACAGTGGTTAGCGCTGCTGCCTCACAGCTCCAGGGACCCGGGTTCAATTACGGCCTTGGGTGACTGTCTGTGTGGAGTTTGCACTTTCTCCCCGTCTCTGCGTGGGTTTCCTCTGGATGCTCCGGTTCCCTCCCACAGTCCAAAGATGCGCAGATTAGTGGATTGGCCATGATACAATTACCCCTTAGTGTCTAAAAATGTGCAGATAGGTGGAGTTAGGTGGGGATAGGTGGGGTTAGGGTGGGGGGTGGGCCTCGGTAGGGTACTCTTTTAGAGGGTTAGTGCAGACTTGATGGGCCGGATGGCCTCCTTCTGCACTGTAGGGATTCTATGATTCTATGATACAAGTTGTTTGCTGCTACTTCACATTTTAAAAACTGCCGATTTCATGAACATTAATCTGTCTTAAAGCACCGAGGCACAGTCACCCAGGGCAACTCAAACCAGTTCCAGCAGAGTGGTCCAAATCAAGTAAAGACTGGGGGCCTGCAGCTTCCATTTGACTTTAACCTCAAATTAGGTAGAACAGTGCCTGAAATCAAAACATTCTGCAATGTACCTTGAGTTTTAATATGCTTAACAATTTCAGCCCCTGTTCAGAAAGCAGTAAATAAGAACAAAATTACTGGCATGCACGAATGAAGAAATGGTGTAAGTTCCCACTAATATGCCAGCAGAAAACAGGAAGTGAAAAGAAATGAGGCTGGCTCCAAGTAGGAATTTCAGATCTGAAAATGCCGAGAGTGAATAACCTTCTAATGTCTTGTTTCCACTGAACGTCTGCCTACCTTTGACTCAGATATGCGTCGCAATGTGTTAATTGACTTGAAATTATGTGGATTCATTGCTGGTTTAGGCAGGGCACTTCTAACACCACATCTATTTTTATTCACTTATATACGGCAGCACGGTGGCACAGTAGGTAGCACTGCGGCCTCACAGCGCTAGGGACACAGTATCATTTCCAGCCTTGGGTGACTGCCTGTGCAGAGTTTCTCCCCGTGTCTGTGTGGGTTTCCTCCCGGTGCTCCGGTTTCCTCAAACAGTCCAAAGATGTGCAGGTTAAACAGGGTTGCAGGGGGAGCAGGCCTAGGTAGGGTGCTCTTTCAGAGGGTCAGTGCAGACTCAGTGGGCCAAATGGCTTCCTTTTGCACTGTAGGGATTCTATGAATTCTATTTCCCACTTGCAGAGCTTAAACAATGGGCGGAATTCTCTGTAGCCCAATGCCAAAATCATAATCGGCGATCGGGTGGAGAATGGATTCCGACACCGGAATGGGGCCAGCGGCGGTTTGACGCCGGTCTGCCATGCTCTGTCCCCTCCGAACTGGCGTCATCGTGACGCACGGCACACACCATTTCAACAGTGTTGGTGCGTCATCGGCTGGCCCACCCACAATGCACCGTCCCCGATGGGCCAAGTTCCTGACGGCGTGGGCCACGTGTTGTCCCGAGCGTGCAGGAACCCGGCGTGCTAGCTGCGGACAGTGTCCAGTGCCGCCACACAACACCGTGATCCATGCCGCTGGCCGGGGGGTTGGGGGGGTGGCTTCTGCTAGGGCTGGGGGGAATGGTGGGAGGTGGGCAGGGGGTGGGCTGTGGGGTCGCAGTTGGTGGGTTGGGTTCGCACACTGCCGGCGCCATGTTGCACGCCGTGATCGGTGCAGGTTGTCAGCTGTGCGTCTGCACGGCCCAGGACCCGGCCATTCTCCAGCTGTTTTCGCCGCAGTCGGCAGGAGTTTCAGTCGGCGCCCGTGCTAGCCCCTCACTGGTACCGGAATCGGTGAGGATTTCGTGTCGATCTTTCAGTCACAAAAGTCCACACATGCTCCGCTGACGTCGGCACTTAGTCTCCTAAATGGAGAATCCAGCCCAATGTCTTTCTATGAGATCTAATGACTGCTCTATCACATGGCTCTCGCTATACTGGCAAAAAAGAAGATTTCACTTATTTCCGTTGTACCTGGTGGGTGATGAATGTTATTGATGATGGATGGGAGCCTGACTTGACTTTTTATGATAATTTCCTTTAAATTCTTGCCCTCCTGGTGTTGTTGGAGTCCAGGCGCATTGTGACCAGCAGCTCTCCAATACCTTACACAAATGATCATTTATCATTAACACTATTCATACCCAAGACATGACTATCACTGACAAGGTCGGTATTTTTATCCATTCCCAGTTGCCCTGAGTTTGATACAACTAAGAGGAGCATAGCGGCGAGGCATGAATGCTGGTGCACACATTTAAGAAATGGAGATTTAAACTCAGCCGCTCAACCAATGGTGCAACGCCGCTGGTGCTGAGAGGCTTGTATTTGAGAGCAGAGGGCAAAACCACTGCTGAGCGGAAACCCTGCTGAGCCAATAAGCACAAGCTAGTGAAGTTGAGATGGAAGCAGGTTACTCCGACATTCAAGCTCATGAATCTTGTCATTGAGCTCAATGGTCCTCAGTATACCTGAGACATCTGGTGCTTTTTCTTGCCTAGTGCCCTGTGCTTAGGGGTCGGATTACATTTTCCAATCTTATTTCTACCTGTTTGTCTCTGTCTGCAACTTTTTCCTTCATTTTGGTTTCACTGTTTCCGGCAAAGCCTTAACTTGCTTCAGTTCTGCAATTGTGTCACTCATGGGTTTCATTGTCCACTCACAGCCTGGAAAACTCCAAGGCTTTTCCTTTTCTGCGTTTTCCTGTAATTCAGCAAAGCAAAGGGGCTGCACAGTGGTTAGCACCGCTACCTCTCACTGCCAGGGACCCGGATTCAATTCCAGCCTTGGGTAACTACCAACGTGGAGTTCGCACATTTTTCTCCTGTCTGCATGGGTTTCCTCCCAGTGCTCCAGTTTCAAAGATGTGCGTGTTAGGTGCACTGGCCATGATAAATTGCCCATTGGTGTCCACGGATGTGCAAGTTAGGTTATGGGGTTACAGGGATAGGGGGGAGTGGGCATGGGTAGAGTGCTCATTCGAAGGGTCGGTGCAGACCCGATGGGCCAAATGGCTTCCTTGTACACTGTAGGGATTCTATGAAATCGTCTCAAATTCCTTCTGCTGCACTTCCATTCTGCTGTTTAAGACAGTCTTTATTTCTTCATGTGTTCAATGGTTACATATTTCCTTTGCATTTGATCTTGAAGGACAATCAGCTGTTCTTTCAACTGTTTAATTTCTTGCCCACCTCTCACCAACTCACTCTGGGCATCAATTCATCGTTCTATTGCCGCTGATAGTTCCAATGCAGCTTTATCTGAAGAAATATTTAGCATCCTTCGTAACACCTCGTGTTTTTTGATGGCCACATATTGATTCCTCAAGGAATATTTCAGGGTCGCAACTTCTTTACATGCCTTTTCTGCCTGATGCTTTACCTGGCTGTACACCTGTGTTTTGATTCGTCAATTGCAGCATTGAGGAATGTTATTTCCTTCTGGTGCCATTGTATCATCTCTGAAATTTGTTTGTTCAGATCTCGAACAGAGAACATTGAAGGCTTCAGTTTAGCATATGTTTTCAGAGGTATATACTCAGCTTGAATCTTGCACTTCAAATCTTCCAGTTCAACTCTGATGCAAAGATTTTACTGAAGAACAGATTCATGCACTCTGCACTCGATGCTTCTTTTGAGTCACCTGATGCATAAGGGTCTTCTGTTGCCCTTCACCTGGAGACCTTTGTTGTCCTCTCTCTGGGATGATTTGGTGCTCTCCTTCTGGGGTCTCTTGCTTCTCTCTGAGGTCTTTTGTTGTCTTTTGTTGAGTTTCCCTCTGTCTGGTGCCTCTTATTGCCCTTGGCAGGGTTGCCCTATCTGTGGAGTCTTTTGTCACCTTTTGTGGTTTATTGGGGGTGCACTAGACTTTGAAGTTCTATGCCCTCCACACCTTGGAGTCTAAAATACCTGTTAAAGCCTTGTAATATCTCACCAAATATGGAGCTATCAACTCTGCCGTGCATTTCTTTCTTCCAACATAAGCTCAAATGTTCACCGATGATTGCTCCATTCACGACTCCTCAGACACTGAAGCAGTCCACATGCAAATATACCAAGATCTGGACAATATTCTGGCTTGCGTTAACAAGTGGCAAGTAACATTCGTGCTACGCAAGTGCCAGGCAATGATCATCTCCAATGCTAACCACTGTTCCACTGTGCTGCCCGAGATATTCTGGGACATAGATTAGTCTTGGCCCACAGTGTGAACATGTAATAATGAATCGCCCACCAGTTTTAGGCTGCACTCAACTTCCTTTTCATTGATTTCGCAGGTAAGGAAGTTTGGAAAGAGAGTAAAGCAGGCTGCCAATTTGCTTTTGTTCAGTTAGCACTGCTGCCTCACAGCGCCTCGGGTGACTGTCTGTGTGGAGTTTGTACATTCTCCTGTGTCTGCGTGGGTTTCCTCCGGGTGCTCTGGTTTCCCCCACAGTCCAAAGATGTGCAGGTTAGGTGGATTGGCCATGCTAAATTGCCCATTAATGTCCAGATTAGGTTAGTGGATCATGGGGATAGGTAGGGGTGGACACTTGTAAATGGGCAGAGTGCTCATTCAAAGCATTGGTGCAGACTCAAGCAGAATGGCCTCCTTCTGTACTGTAGGGATACTATGATTTTATCCCATTGGTCAAGACAAATTTAAGCCCTTCTGTATTTAATCCCCTTCCCCTGCTTTTCTTCAAAATGTCCAAGCAATTCCCAACATTAGCATTAGGTTTTATTCCATAAACAATTCAGAAACTGAACAGTGTTCGATGATGATCAGCCTGGCTGGGGTCATGTACCAATGCTCCAACATACTGAGTCACTGAGTGCTGTCTGCCCTCTCTATCATTCCCCATACCATGTTTTATTCCTCATTTGCATTATCATAGGAATAAATATTTTGAATTTATAAAGTCTGTTTCATAGTCAAAGCATTTTCCACCAATTAAATTACATCTGAAGTGTAGTTGGTTTTAACTTAGGAAATGGGGCAACCAATTTGTGTACAGAAAACACTCTCTCAGTACAATATTCCCTCAGTATAGTATTCTCTCAGTACAGTATTCCCTTAGTACAGTATTCCCTCAATACAGTATTCCCTCAGTACAGTATTCCCTTAATACAGTATTCCCTCAGTACAGTAATCTCTCAGTACAGTATTCCCTCAGTACAGCATTCCCTCAGTACAGTATACCCTTAGTACAGTATTCCCTCAGTACAGTATTCCCTCAGTTCAGTACTCTTTTTGCGCAATACTCTCTCAGCACAGTAATCCCTCAGTAGAGTACTTCTTCAGCTCAGTACTCATTTAGTTTAGTACTCTCGCAGTACAGTTTTCCCTCAGTACAGTATTCCCTTACTACAGTACTCCCTCAGGACAGTATTCGCTCAGTACAGTATTCCCTCAGTACAGTATTCCCTCAGTACAGTACACCCTCAGTACAGTATTTCTCAGTACTGTATTCCCTCAGTACAGTACACCCTCAGTATAGTACTACTTCAGTACAGTACCCTCAGTACTGTATTCCCTCAGTACAGTACTCCCTCAGTTCAGTACTCCCTCAGTACAGTACTCCCTCAGTACAGCACTCCCTCAGGACTGTATACCCTCAGTGCAGTACTCCCTCAGTACAGTATTTCCACGTACTGTACTCCCTTAGTAGAATACTTCCTCAGTACAGTATTCCCTCAGTACAGTATTCCCTCAGTACAGTGCTCTCTCAGTAAACATTCCCTTAGTGTTGTACTCCCTCAGTACTGTACTCCCTCAGATCAGTACTCCCTCAATACTGTACTCTCTCAGTTCAGTACTCCCTCAGTTCAGTATTCACTCAGTATAGCACTCCCTCAGAATAGTACCCCCTCGGTACTGTACCCCCTCAGTACAGCACTCCCTCAGTACTGTACCCCCTCAGTACAGCCCTCCCTTCGTACAGAACTCTCTCAGTACAGTATTCCTGCAGTACAGTATTCCCTCAGTACAATATTCCTCAGTACAGTACTCTTTTAGTTCAGTAATCCCTCTGTACAGTACTCCTCATACAGCACTCCCTCAGTACAGTACTCCTCAGTACAGTACTCTTTCAGTACTGTACTCATCAGTACAGTATACCCTCAATACAATATTCCCTCAGTACAGTACATCTCAGTACTGTATTCCCTCAGTACAGTACTCCCTCAGTTCAGTACTACCTCAGTACAGTACCCTCAGTACAGTAATCCCTCAGTACAGTATTCCATCAGTACAGTACTCCCTCAGTACAGTTCTCCCTCAGTAAACATTCCCTTTGTGCTGTTGTCCCTCAGTACAGTACCCCTTCAGTACAGTACTATCTCAGTACAATATGATGTGTTAGGCAGGTTGGTTCGACGTCGACTGCAACTGGATGCAGGGAAGCTAGAAACAAACGTCTGACACCGGAGATGATCCAACACTGTTTTATTTAACCATGAACTGCTGTAAATGTTCAGCTGTGGGTTGACACTCTACTAATCCTACTGATGACCTCTTACTGGCTCGACCAGACTTACTAGCTACCACATGGCAATAGTGCCCACTAACCTGTGCACTCCGACTGTCTCAGTATCTGGGTCCCGAAAGAGCCGGAGTCTTAATGCCTTGTGGGCTTTATAGTGGTGGTGTCCTGTCTGGTGATTGGTTGTTCTGTGTTGTGTGTTCATTGGTCATCCTGTGTGTCAATCACTGCCTGTCTGCATCTCGTTATATACATGAGTGGATATTATGATACAGTACTCCCTCAGTACTGTACCCCCTCAGTACAGCACTCCCTCAGTACTGTACCCTGTCCGTACAGTACTCCATCAGTACTGTACTACCTCAGTATTGTACCCCCTCAGTACAGCACTCCCTCAGTACTGTACCCACTCAGTACAGCACTCCCTCAGTACAGAACTCACTCAGTACAGTCTTCCCTCAGTACAGTGCTCCCTCAGTAAACATTATGTCAGTGCTGTGCTCCCTCAGCACAGTACTCCCTCGGTAAAGCACTGAAGTGTTCATCTAGATGAATTCTCTGGAGCGAGTTTTTTGTTCACAATGTGCTGACTCAGAGAGAAGCATACTTACCCACTGACTCATAGAAATCACGGTCCCATAGAATTATTCAGTGCAGAAGAAGAGTCAATTGTGCCTGTGCTACCTCTCTGGTAGAGCTATCTAATTAATTGCACTGGCTTGTTTTTTATCCACAGTATCCGATTTTTCTTTTCAAGTATTTATCCAAGCCACCCAGGCCTCCCCGCCAGGTACCCTCTTGCCGCAGCCCACCCATCAACATGATGCGTGTGCTCCAGCGCAACCTGTGCCATCATGTTGGCTGGGATGAGTAAGTGTGGGGAGTGGAGTGCCAATATGGGGCTGCAGCTTGTCAGCCTCTCGAGTGCCAATCCCGACCCCAGCGAATTCAACACAGTTTCTAATTGGAATCAGTTGGTGTCAGAACTTAGGGAGGAATTCTACGTCCCGCCACAGCCGTTTTCTGGTGCAGCGCGCCCCTGCTGACAACGGGATCCTCCGTCCCGCAAGACGGACAATGGGATTTCCCATTGTGGGCACCCTCACGCCATCAGGAAATTTGCAATTGTGATTGCACTGCCCGCGAAATGGAAGATCACGCAGGGAGAATCCAGCCCTTAATCTCTGAAACGGATACTCTCACTCCATATTTCTATCAATAAAGTCAAAAATTCAGTACGCTTTTTTTTTTAAAAACAGCCTTCTCAATTTGTCTGACCATCTTCAAGGATTTGTATAGCTAAACCCGCAGTTATCTGGCTCCTTTCTCCCCAATTAAATTTTACCATTTACTTCATATTCTCTTCCATGATTCTTCTTGTTAAGATGTATCACTTCATGCTTGTCTTCTGCACATCTCCCTTTCACCAATCTATGTCCTCCTGAAGTTTGTTGCTATCCTCCACCAGGGAGGTGGTGGCATAGTGGTATTGTCATTGGACCAGTAATCTGGAGACCCAGGGTAATTGTTCTAACCCCCACGAAGACCACGGTGGATCTTAGATAGATCTCCCCGTGGGGTCCATGGAGTACGAGTTCCCGTATTGAGTGGGTGGAGGTTTGCCCAATAGGGACTCAGTAGCAGGACCTAAATACTGTGTTCCAAAACCGGACCGATGGTCCCGGGTTGGGATGATAACGTTGGACGCCGCAGCTGTGACTTCTTTTCTGTCCAAGAATAAACCTTTGTTTTTCCTAGCTTGGCCTCTGCTGAAGTTATTACAGTAATGGTCTGGGAACCCGGGTTCAAATCCCACCGCGGCAGATGGTGAAATTTGAATTCAATAAAAATCTGGAATTAAAAAATCTAATGATGACCATGAAACCATTGTCGATTGTTGTAAAAATCCATCTGCTTCACTAATGTCCTCGAGGGAAGGGAATCTGCCATCCTTACCTGCGGCAAGATTCTCTGGCATCCCAGCCGCGTGTTTCTTGATGGTGGGAGGCTCTGTTCCCGCCACTGCAAATGGGAATTTCCATTGAAGCCATCCCACGCTGCCGGGAAACCCATGGGCAGGGGTACGCTGCCAGTCGGATCAAAGAAGCCCGCCGCCAGCGAGAGGCCGGAGAATTCAGGCTTACACGTAACTCCAGACCCACAGTAATGGGGTTGACTCTTAAGTGAAATGACCTGGCAAGCCTCTCAGTTCAAGAGTAATTAGGGATGGGTAATAAGTGCTGGTTCAGCCAGAAACACCCACATTAAATGAAAGAATTTTAAAATATCGTTGTTTGCTACATTTATAAATTTTGCATCACCTGTAAAGTTTGAAGCCATGCCCAGGTCATTCATATATATCAATACGAGCACCCAATCTTAATAGTGTTCCCTGGGAAATGCCACTGTAGGCACTCAACCAATCTGCTCACTGCCCCTCTCCACCTTCTGTCCTTTAGCTAATTGTGTATCCGGTGATCACAGTCCCTTTAATTCCATGGATTTTATATTTCCCAGCAAGTATGGTACTTTACCAAACAGCTTTTGAAAGTCCACACAACATCAACCACACTCCTCTTATCAACGGCCTCTGTTACTTCATCAATGAACTCAGTCAAGTTAGTCGAACATGGTTTGCCTTTCACAATCCTGTGCTGTCTTTCGTCTATTAACCCACACTTTTCCAAATGCAATTATTTTTGGTCAATGACTTGATTATTGTCCCCACAAGTTTCCCCACCACCGCAACTGATACTGTCTATTTCTTTGTTCAGCTTATGTGCTCCCATAAGGAGAGGGTGAGGACTTGAGAGAATGAATCATTTCTTGTTGGTCGAATGCAGCCCTGAGTGCTCAGCTCAAGAGTGGCACTGAAGAGATCTGGCAAAATGCCACATACCCAGTAAATCACCAGAAATGTGGAATCGCTCCCATTGCTGCAAACAATTGCTGTACTCAGGAGGTTCAAATTGCTTTGTAACGTACATTATGAAAGAAAAGTTTTGAGGATAAAAATTGAATAAATGGAAAGCACTGATTTCTCCACAGGCCAAATTCGACATCGTAGCACATAATCCTACAATGACGACATCGTGTATTGCGAAAAAGGTCAAGCCATATAATATCACTTGCAGCAGCAGCTGTTAATATGCCTTCTGGGAAATTAAAGGAACAATCACAGTAATATAGCTGTGTGCTTAACTGAATGTTCTCCAGGTTGACCTCAGTGTTAAGGGTACTGGGCTATTATTATGAACAAATAATTGGCCAACTAATACTGACTGGTGACAGGAATTTTTAAAAAAACATAAGTTTAATATTCATGTTTTATTCAACTCCCCTACCTAACAATTATCCAGTGTTCATGGATATTTCATGCCTTCAAAAATTAACAAAGGATTAATTCTTTCTCACAATATGGTGATAACAGATTTTATCAGTACTGGAAGTAAAAAAGGGATATATTATCAGCCACATCCGGAACTCAGTTCTAACGGCCTGTCTGAGATGTGTTTTGTGCCCAAGGTGATGAAGAACGAATTAAGTCATTGCAGGGGAATTAAGTACTTCTTTCTCACTTGCATGTTCATCCGGAAACAATTCAGGTACAGACTAGATGCAGAGTGAAGCTTCCCATTCAGTTTCCCCGGCATAACCTCAGAGGAGCAGAAGAAATATTCGACGTTTGTGTAGCTACTGCAGCTATCTTTCTGGCGTTTCTAAGTGACGCACCAATTTGGGGCAAACTATGAGCTGGATGCGAACCCATTTCCCAGGGTGTGAAAAATCAGAGTGCTCACCCAGAGCATCAGATAGTCCCAGGACGCCATCTGTGGATCTTAGGGATGCAAATAAACAGAGAAGGGTGTCGTGTTTTCCAAAATTTCATCCATGAAAGCAATAAATTTCAGTGTGCAGGAAGTAATTACAACAGGGAGGGAAAGATATGGGCAAATGACAGCCACTGTGAATCCTAAAATTTGCAACGTTCTTATATCCTTTTCACCACAGAACAGCCCTTGAAGCTAATTTCCCCCTCTCCAGCATTGTGACATTTACCTTTGTTGTGTTGCATTATTGTGTCAGTTACAACTGATACCAGACTTGTTCCCTGCATGTATCCAAAGGTTTGTGTTCAGTTGTTTGTACATTGTCAATATTAACATTTTTGAAAGTATGATTGGGATGAAATAATGCAGCACAGAGACACATAATTCTGGCCAGCCAGTCAATGCCAGTGTTTAAAGTCCACTTTCCACCAGCTGTAAAATAAGTTGGAATTTTGTCCTCTGGAATTCCACGATGGGGTGCTTTTCCCGCTGCCTCATAGAACATAGAACATAGAGAAATACAGCACAGAACAGGCCCTTCAGCCCACGATGTTGTGCCGAACTTTTGTCCTAGGTTAATCACAGTGTCCAAAATTCTATGATAATCTAAGGGCAATTTATCATGGCCAATCCACCCAACCTGCACATCTTTGGACTGTGGAAGGAAACTGGAGCACCCAGAGGAAACCCACGCACACTCGGGACACCACTGGTAACTGGGCTCCAGGCTGAATATTTGCCATCCACCACCACTCTCTGACTTCTATTGGTTAGCCAGTTCGTTATCCAACTGGCCAAATTTCCCACTATCCCATGCCTCCTTACTTTCTCCATCAGCCTACCATGGGGAACATTATCAAATGCCTTACTAAAATCCATGTACACTACATCCACTGCTCTACCTTCATCCACATGGTTGGTCACCTCCTCATATCAAAAACCAGTCCTTCCAAGAATTAATTACTGGGTGGGTGAGGGCTGTAGGTGAGGGCTTGACCCCGGGGTGGGAGTCCTCTGTCTGTACCGCCCTTTCCCAGTCTGGACAACCTGAAGAAACAGGGGGGGTTGATAGAGATACCAGGGCAATATCAAGAAGCAGTATGAAGAGATGAGAAGGGCCTGGGTGATCAGCAATGATATTTAATGATAGTTCTCAATAAAACTGGGAGAACCAGTGTTTGAGGATCAGGGTCAGTAAATGTAACACCCGAGAATATCGCAAGGAAGTAACACATCTTGCCCTGGTGCTTACAGTTGACCCAATTGACCCACAAGGCATGGAAAGTTTAGTTGTCTTGTAATTCGGAGGCCTCAGACTGATCAAGGTTAAGATGGTATGAGAGTCAGAAATATCTGAGATCAAGGCTGGGATTTTCCTGTTTCCACATTGCCCCCCCCCCCCCCACCCCCGTCCCCCAACTTTACTGTGTGACTGCAAATTCCCAGTCAATGGACCCTTGGATGCCCTGTCAAATTTATCTTAGTCGAGCAAGCCAGCAACACCCAAGTCCCATGAAATCTTTTTTTTTAAATAGTGACAGTTATTTTTTTTTAAATAGTGAGATGAGGACAAAACTACGAAAGGCAGGAATCAAATTAACGCTGCGGTTGAGCGCAAGACACTTAATTGTCTGAATAATTACTTCCACCAAAGAAGGCATGAATGACATCTCTATTAAAAAGAAAGAATCAAATTAAAATCCATCAAAAGAAATGGGAATTCTAGATGAGCAGAGGCCTCAAAACAATGAAATTCCCTGAAATAGGTGGTGTTCATGGCAGAGAGCTGGAAGAGGCGCTGAATGAGATTTGTGAAGGACAAAGAACTGATATCAGCAAGTATCAAGAGATTGAAAATAGACCATTGTGCTGCCAATATTAAAAGGAGGTGTTAAACAGATGTAGGCAACTAAAGTTTACTTAGCCTCACTACATGCCATATAAAATAATTGTAATCTGTTAAACAATCGCCAATATAGATTCAGAAGGAGTAAATCCGCCTTTGCAGCCTTCTTTACTTCCAGGGAGCTAATATGTCAAGTGGACTGTAGAACACTTCACAATATGGTGTATCTAAGCTTTCATAAGTCATTGACATGGTCCTGCACAACAATCTATTAATCAAAGCTTTGGAGATTCAGCGTCAATCCTAGGAATCAATATGACATTGGTTGAAAGATAGACAGTGATGAGCTTAATAACAACTTATTAGAGTTGTTATATTAAATGGGAATCCCAAGGGTTCAGTATTGTAACCATTGCTTTTTCCTTTACATTAGTAACCTGGGACTGGATTCTTCTTCCAGGGGTGAGAAACAGAAGTCTGGACTGTCCAGTCGTCCCTGCAAAGTCTTCCTAACTAACATCTGGGGGATTGTGGCAACATTAGGCGTGCTGTCCCACAGACTGGTCAAACAACAGCCTGACGCAGTCATTCTCACCGAATCTTACCTTGGAGCATATGTCCCAGATTCTTGCATCACCGTCGCTGGGTATGTCCTGTATCACTGGCAGGTCAGACTCTCCAGAGGTGGTTGTGGCACAGTGGTATAGAGCCGGGAGAGGGTGGACCTGGGTGAGCATTCATTGAACTCCGGGAAATCTCGTGGTATTGGGAGTTCAAACATGGGCAAGGAAACAATGGACATTCTCCAGTACGAACTGACACCAGTGGAAACAACAACAATTTGCAATTAGATAGTGCTTTTCATGCAGACAAATGTGCCAAGGACCTTACATAGTCCAGCATACACAATCTCATTATTATTTTTAATTCCCACCTCAGATGGAATTGTATTCAGTAAAATAAAGGGTCCTCACCATCAAATTCAATTTAATGGGAATTTGGGAAGGATGTATAATGAGGGGGGGGGGGGGGGGGGGCTGATCCACTCTCTGTTTTGCACCCCACCAAAGCCAAATTTCACCCCCTGTCTCAGTCACAGCAACACACATACAGTACTGCCATCATCACCCTCCAGGGCAAACTCAGCTGCTGTTCTTCTCGTGGCAAAATCTCTCTCTGTCAGCATCTATCCACCACGTTCAAAATGGGACTTTTCTCTTGACTTGCTGTCTTTCTTTCCGCCATCCATCACATTCAGCGTTCTGCCACCTGGATTCTATCCCACACAGTATTAAGCCTAATGACCGTCGAAATCCTTACCAACCTGCATTGGTCTGAAATTTTATCTTGGCCTCTCCACTCCTCATCACTGGCACCCCCTCCAACCCCATTCTCTTCATCTTCAGCTCTTCCAACTCTATTGCATTTTTCTTCTTCCCTCTCTTACATTAATCAGTGGCAAAGACTTCAACCACCTTGTCCACATGCATTTGGGGTAGGATTCTCCATTTCAGAGACCTATGTGTTGATGCCAGGACAGAATTGGTGGACTTCTATGACAGCACAATTGGCGCTGGTCCCGGGGGAATTCCAGAACCGTTAACGGGTTAGCACCGGCGCCGTGTGGAACACAAGCGATTCAAATGAAAAACAGTGTCGGATTCACTGGGGTCGGGATTGGCACTCGGAAGGCTGTATGTTAGCACTCTACACACACACTCATCCCAGCCAACAAGATGGCACAGGTTGCGCTGGAGTGCACCCATCCTGTTGATGCATCGGCTGGGGCCAGAGGGCAACTAGCCGGACTCATTTGCGACTCGTGTCATTAAGTTCACAGTGAGCAGTCAGTCAGCGGCATGCCCAGGCGCATGGCTGCCTTGCAGGCTGCGGCAATGGTGTTCCATACCCATACACCCCGACCCCATAACCCACCTCCTGGCTGCCTCCCGCTACTCCCCCTGGCCCTGACAGAAACCTCCCCCACCCCCGGCCAATGGCACAAATGTCAGCACACTATGGTGATGTTGGACTCTTCTCATATGCCCTTTCTCCCCCTTAGCAGCCACACTTTTGTCCCCGATTTTTAAAACCACAAGCAATACTCGCTGTCAGTAATTCCTCCTGGCGGAGGTGGAGCATCACAGGAGCCCTGGAGAATACCAGGTCAGGCCCACTAATGATATGCCAACGGCGTTTACTGTACGTGCGGAGTAGAAAGCACTAACACCACTGTCGAGACACCGGAGCATGGCATTCTGTCGGGAGCCCGGTACCAGCCACGATTTTGGCCTCACGCGCCATTCTCCGTCCAATCGTGTTTCCTGATTCCAGCGTCGGCTGGTGGAGAATCCTGTCCTAGATCTTTCTCTTTAAATCCTGACATTTTGCTACATTTTTCTTTATTTTCAGAAGCCTCCTTCAAACCTACCACGTTGACTCCTATTACCCTAACTCCCTCATTTATTCTCAATTCTTTTTTTTTGGAAATCTTTTTGTTGGCATTTCGCATATTTATTAACAGTTGTTGTGTACATACATTACATTTTTCTTCCCCGAGCTAATTTACTTCATTGTACAGAAACGTTTATTTTGTCCTTCATTTAACTGACTCTGTGTACATTTTGTTGCCCTCTGGATCAGTCTATGGCTCCCCTTTTCCTGTCATCCCCACCCCCTCCCATCTTCCTCCCCCCCCCCCCTTTGGCTTCAGCAGCCCTCCTCTTCTCTTGTAGTTTCCCCACCTTCCTGCCCCCCCCCCGGGTTGCGCAGTCCTTTGGTTCCTCTTCTATCTTTTATTTTTATTCTTAGCTTACTCCTCGTTGCTGGCCTCAAACAGGTTTTGGAACAGGCCGACAAACTTCTCCCAAGTATTCAGAAAGCCTTCATCTGACCCTCGGATGGCATACTTAATCTTCTCCAGGTGGAGAAATTCCGAGAGGTCAGCGAACTAGCCTGCAGCTTTGGGAGGTGCTGCTGACCGCCAGCCGAGCAGGATTCTCCGGCGTGCGATTAGGGAAGCACAAGCAAGGTCATTAGCCCCCTTTCCCATGTGTAACTCTGGCTGCTCAGATACCTCAAAGAATTGCCACTATTGGGCATGGCTTCACCCTCACCTCTACAACCTTGGACATTGCCTTGGAGAAGGCTGACCATAACCCAGCAAGTTTAGTGCATGCCCAAAACATTTGTCCTCCACCTCCTGAAAGAACCTGCTCATCAGGTCGGGACAAGGTACGCTAACGGTCGAGGACTTCTATGTAGGACGCAGACAGGCGACACTGGACGAACTGATGAGGAAGTGGAAACCAGCAAAAGGACAGGAATTGAGAAACCTCTAAATAAAATACTTCCTCCGCAAAGAGACAGTAGCGTACCCCGGGACCCCAGAAAGCGCACTATTGGAGGACCCGATAGGCACAAACAGCGAGAAGGGGGGGCTATGTGGGAAAATATACAGACAGCTACTGGACAGACCTCGAACACCACTGGATGGGACCAGACAAAAATGGGAGGATGAACTGGGGAGAGAGGTAGGGTGGGGACTCTGCAGCAAAGCACTGAGCTGGGCTAACTCCATTTCCTCCTGCGCAAGGCTCAGCCTAATGCAGCTCAAAGTGTGCACCTGACCATTTATTCTCAATTCTCACCCTACACTTCAGATGCTTTGCTGTATTAAAAGCCACATGCTCTTGAACTTGCTGAAAAGATGTTGATGTGTGAAGGACTTGCCATTTTTATTACGCATATCAGCCAACAACTCGTGGTGAGGAAGAGATGCCTGGGAATTGTGAATCATCACAAGTTGCTGGATGAATCACCCAACCCTACCATTAGTTTTATAATAACAGTAGCTTACTTTTAACCTCCCCACGCGTTTCAGGAATTTGCTACATTTACACATTTATTTCCCATTAAACTCTCAATAGAAAGTTGGCTAGTAATGATTGGATCCTACTGCTGGTACAATAATACATTCTGTTGTCGCTACACAGTGCTCTGCCTCAAAAACCTTTTTCTCCAATCACCCCAATTCTGGGGATGAATCAGGGCCATAGGTAAGCCCATTGGCGGTGGGAGCAAAGAATTGTGATTCTTAAAAATTCTTAAGTGTAAGAGAGAACAGGATTTCATGATGAAGTCACCAGTTATCGACAAATAAGGGACTTCTGCGTGTTTCCCAGGTTTGGCAGCAAATTTCCAAATGGCGGCAGTACCCTCGTGAAGGAGAACACAAAATGGCGGCGGTGCCCTGATGACAAAGGAGAACACAAAATGTCTGCGAGGTCAGAGAGCTACTAAAGGACTTCTCATTCCACAGCGGTGTGTTGCAGTTTGGGAAAAGGGCGGGAGGAGGGAATTATCGCTGATCGGGAAGCCGAAGAATCTTGACTCTTGAAAAAAAGTTTTCTCTGTCTTCTTGTTTCTTTTCGTTCTACTCCGACTCAGGCTCCACATGAGGAGGACACCGAGTTGGGTTTGGTCTACTGACTGAAAGTAACAACAGCGTTTCTGCCTGATGGGATTAAAGTGAGGACTCCAGGACCGGCTAACCTGGACATTTAAAACAATTATCTTACACTGCAGACTGCTGACTTTGCTTGGTTGAAACTAAACTTCCAGAAAGGATTCATTGGAGTTTTCTGCCTGAGTTTGAACTCATATTGTTTCACTACTTCCAGACTCTTGTGTCACTGGAGCCTCTCTGGTGGGTTTTCTCAGTGCCTTAGCTTCTGGAGTGAGGTTGTTTCGGGACAATAAGCGTGGAAGGTGCATTTTTCTTTCATTCTTCAACAATGCATTGAGGATATGGGTTTTTCTTATCGCTTTCTGCCACCATGATAGATCCTACTGCTGATATCAAGATATGTTCCGTTGTCACAATGCTTGTAGGATACTGCTTGGACACCATGAAACGGTCTTGTATAAATTACAATGAAGTCTTTATCAACAATAGTTAACTCAGTTAACAATCACAGTAGGTTTGGAGAGGACTCCACACTAGGTCCTTACACATTGCTACTCATCTCTAGGCTGGCCCTAGTTTAAGTCATGTGCCTTCTCGTGTCACCGTGTGGCCAGTACTGTACTCGGTCTCATGTTAACACATCAGGTACCAGATCCTTCGACTGCAGTAAATAGCAGCCCTTTAATGGCATGATTATTATTAATGACAGCTAATCAATTTTTCTAGCCCAGAAAATGCACAGTTTAAAGTGTGGACTGTCAATCCTTCAATTAGTATATTGTTGTTGGTGATTTTTAAAATGTTATATTTAAAAATTAACATTTTTTCTTGTTTTTCATTCTGTCTTTACCTTTAAAGACTTGCATTCCAACCATTCTTTGCATTCCAATCTGTAATTATCTTGTAATTGTGTCTCTCCTATATATGCTGCGTTTGTAAACCTGCCTCCACTTCACCTGATGAAGAAGCAGCGCTCTGAAAGCTTGTGATTTCAAATAAACCTGTTGGACTTTAACCTGGTGTTGTGAGACTTCTTACTATTAGTAACAAAGTAATAGCTTTCCATTTAACAGTTAAAACAGTTCATGGAATCATATCATAGAATTTACAGTGCAGAAGAAGGCCATTTGGCCAATCGAGTCTGCACCGGCCGTTGGAAAGAGAACCCTACTTAAGCCCACGCCTCCACCCTAACCCCATAAATAAAAGAAAAAAAACTTTAATTTTCTATCTACACCTGCCACTATATATTCCATTAAGCAACCCAATACAGTTCAAATGCCACTGATAAATAAAGGTAGCAATCAGCAAGGGCACTTGCTGCCCTGTGCAGAGAGGGAGCCTTTCAGGAAAAACCTGAAACTCCTTCTGTCTTGTCAGACTAAAAGCCTATAGCAAACTGCAAAACTACAGACAGACCTGGCTCCTCCCATTAATTTCATCATCTGTATTACTAGCATAAGGCATTCCCAAGCCTGCTCCCACTAAGAAATCCCATGATTTGCTCATCTAGGACTAAACACAATCCCTCATTAATTATCGACACCCCAGGAAACCTCCTAAACATAAACAATATTCCATTAGCCATCTATGTGTAAACAAGTAAATGGTTAAAATCAATGATTAACTCACCTTTATGAATTGGTAATCATAGTTTTAGCAAACACAATGCCTGTATGTGTTTTAAACCAGGGTGTTTAGTAATATTATGACAAAAAATATAAAATATAATACATAACAATTCTTTGCATTCATCACAGACTCTGATTTATCCTCGTTCTCAGTCTTCCCTCTCTTCATTTGTCAATCCTTAAGTTTCATTGATGAAGGAGAGACATTGGTCTTGTTGTTCACTAAGGTCCTATATGCTTTGTTGCCTTCACCATCTTTATATCGACTTACACCTCCAGTGGCAAAAAAGGTGTTGGAGCTAAAGAATGCAGGAAATTAAACCAAACTAGGTGCGCTATGAGATACACGGCTCGAGCAGGGAAGGAAAGCTAAAGGAATCCTTACCCAGTATTGCCTACAGGTGACGTCAATGTGGTTGAATCATAGAATTTACAGTGCAGAAGGAAGCCATTTGGCCCATCGAGTCTGTACCACTCTTGGAAAGAGCACCCTACCCAAGCCCACACCTCCACCTTATCCTCATAACCCAGTAACCCCACCCAATACTAAGGGCAATTTTGGACACTAAGGGCAATTTATCATGGCCAATCCACCTGAACTGCACATCTTTGGACTGTGGGAGGAAACCAGAGCACCCGGCGGAAACCCACGCACATACGGTAAGAACGTGCAGATTCCGCACGGACAGTGGCCCAAGCTGGGAATCAAACCTGGGACCCGGGAGCTGTGAAGCAATTGTGCTAACCACTATGCTACCGTGCTGCCCACTGTGCTGGTTGACTCCTAAATAGCCAAATAATCAACCAGGCAAAAAATAAATGTCAAGGCAGAATGGCTTGGTTGGTAGCACTCTTGTCCCCAAGTCACAAGGTTCTGAGTTCAAGTCCCACTCCACGGCTTGAGCACAATAACCAAGGCTGACACTCCAGTGCAGTACTGAGTCGGGGCTGCCCTGTAATGGGGCATTAAACCGAGGACCCATCCAGCTGCCAAGGAAGACTTAAAAGACAATATGGCAGCATTTCAACAGAGAGCAAGGAAGTTATCCATGTTACCCTTGTCAATATGTATCCCTCAGTCAACATCAGGAACAAAACACAGCTTATCTGGTCATTATAATCTTTATTAGTGTCGCAAGTAGCTTACATTAACACTGTAATGACGTTACTGCGAAAATCCCCGAGTCGCCACACTCTGGCGCCTGTTCGGGTACACTGAGGGAGAATTCAGAATGTTCCATTCACCTAAAAGCACGTCTTCCGGGACCTCTGGAGGAAACCGGAGCACCCGGAGGAAACCTACGCAGACACTGGGAGAACGTGCAGACTCTGCACAGACAGTGACCCAACCTGCGGATCGAAGCTGGGTCCCCGGCACTGTGAAGTAACTGTGCTAACCACTGTGCTACAATGCCGCCCACAACACAATATGTGAGATCGCTGTGTACACATCGGCTGCACATTTCTTACATTACAACATTGACCACACTTCAAAAGTATCTTCTTAGCTGCAAAGTTCTTTGAGTCTTTTAAGATGGTCATGGAAAGCACTCTATAAATGACAATCTTTTGGTTCAAGACATTTTCCTGATGGGCAATAAATTCTGGCCTTGCCCTGCCATGTCATGAACGAATAAATTTGAAAAACAGCGAATGGCATTGTTCTGTGGTCTGCAGAGGGACTTGGGAAAAGCATCCCTTGCCTCAAGCCACTAATGCCACTCATTTACCACCACTGTACTAACCCCCTCAAAGCCCGCAGGGATCTCCCCGTGGGACTCGTGGAATACGGGCATCCTTGGAAGTGGGCAGAGGCCTGCCTAGCTGGGATTCATAAGAATCCAGTGTATATGCCGGCCGGGACAGGGACCATCACGTTGGCTGTCCCAATGGGATTGTGCTGTGTAAAAGTCTGCCATTGACAGACTTTTTGTGATCTTGATGAAAACCAGCACTCACCGTAGCGTTCGGCTTCCTGGGTCTTCATTGTCACTAAGATTAATATTGCTGTCACTTGCATCACTGTTGTATAAAAGAAGACAACAGTTTCACTTAGCATCAAATGTGCAACCTTTGTGTTAGTTCATTTTAGATGAAAACATCCCTAATTCTCCGCCTCCCCAACCGTGTGTTCCTCGACGGAATGCTGTTGCCGGAAGTTGGACGGGGAGGGCCCTGACAGGGCTGAGGGAGGGAGTGACGAAGGTGACCAGGGAATGGGCCGTGGGGCCAGGGTGGCCCCCATGGGTGTGGGGTGTCCAAGCACGCACACCCTCTGTGCTACCAGCCCACCCAAGGACAAGGCCCACAGAAGCCCTTCCGGGGGGCACCAGGCGGGAGTCGCGGATCTCCCACTGCCGTGGGCAGCACCAACTGATGGTACCCCTGGCACCAGGGACAGGCGGCAGGGCCAGAGGCCCCTTCAGTGCCGGGCACCGACGGGGCTAATAATGTCAAGATGGTGGAAGTGGTGAGGGAGACATGTGGCGGCAGGGTCCGCAGTGCCAACCGGGGCTACCATGTAGCCCATTGGACCTGGCTGGCACGGGTTACACAGCATGCTGACGTGTCGGCCTTTCACCCCCTGAAGATATTGGAATTCAACCAGCAATGGTGGCCTTCATGCTAGTTGCCGTAGCCCTGGAGATGCACTGCAGCTGTATGAGCTAGAGCTGCTCGAGGAGGACACTGCAGCAGTGGTGCTACCCCAGAGAAACAGGAGGCAAGCGGTGAGGATGGAGAGCCAGCCACCAACAGGCCGAAGAGGAGGAGGTGCAAAGGAGGCACCACATGAAGCCTCGTGTGTACCGACAGTGTCTGTTATTCGAGGACCAGCCGGACCAGCATGCCTTCCAAGACTCCGACTAAGCAGGTGCGATATATCTTCCAGATCATGACGCACCTGAGACCATGGGGAATTGGGGGTGGAGCTATCCAATGAGGCTCCCTCGTCATCTGCCGCAGCCAGTCCTGGTGACCCGCTCTTGTCACGAATAGGGTCAGCATGCTCTCGGCCAGGGAGCACAGGGGGTGAACCACCTCCATTTGGGACTGTGCCACATCTCGCTGCGACTGTGCCACTACCTTCTGGGCTTGTGCGACAACTGCCAGTGATTGTGTCACCTCCCTCTGGGGCTGAGCCAACTCCCTCTGGGTCTGCACCATGTCGATGAGCAATGGCACTGACATTCTCAGTCATGGCCTGCTGGAGCGGTGGTGTGGGGGATAGTGGAGCAGGGGTGTGGGTGAGGTGGTGGAGCGGGGCTGTGGGGACGGTGGTGGAGCGGGATGTGGGGGTGGAGCAAGAGTGTGAGGGTGGAGTGGGAGTGTGGGGGTGGAGCGAAAGCATGAGGGTGGAGTGGGAGCATGGGGTGGAACGGGAGTGTGAGGGTGGAATGGAAGTGTGGTGGTGGTGCGGAGTGTGGTGTTGTTGGTGGAGAGGGAGCGTGGGGGTGTACCGGGAGTGTGGGGGTGGAGCGGGAGCGTGGGGGTGGAGCGGGAGCGTGGTTGTGGAGGGGAGTGTGGGGGTGGAGCAAAAGTGTGTGGGTGAGAACGGGGTGCGGGGTGGTGGTGGAGCGGGGGTATGGGGGATGGTGGAGTGGGAGTGTGGAGGTGGAGCGGATTGTGGGGGTGGTGGTGGTGCGGGTTGTGGGGCGGTGGTGGAGCGGGGGTGTGGGGGGGTGGTGGAGCGGGTGTGTGGGGGGATGGTGGAGCGGGGGTGTGGGGGTGGTGGTGGAGCGGGGGTGTGGGGGGGTGGTGGAGCGGGGGTGTGGGGAGAATGGTGGAGCGGGTGTGTGGGGGGGTGGTGGAGCGGGTGTGTGGGGGGGTGGTGGAGCGGGGTTGTGGGGGGGTGGTGGAACGTGGGTGTGGGGGGGGTGGTGGAACGTGGGTGTGGGGGGGCTGGTGGAGCGGGGATGTGGGGGGGTGGTGGAGCGGGTGTGTTGGGTGGTGTTGGAGTGGGGGTGTGGGGTGGTGTGGGTATGGGGTGGTGGTAGGGGGGGATGACATACATGCCATGAGGAACCGCAACTTAGCGGGGTCTCAGTTCCTTGCCCAATGCCGACCTCTGCCCCAGCGACTGCCCTTTCTCTGGGTCCTGCGGCCAAGTCCAATGCCTTCTGTTCTGCTGCAGTGAGGGGCCGGAGGTCCAGGGTCCCCCTCCAGTCTCCTTCTTTTGGTGATTGCGGATGGCCTTCTCCTGCAAGGGGCGGGGGGGAGGAGACAAAAGACGCACAGTGTTAGATAGTCCAATGCCTGAAAGGGGCACAGTCTGGCTGCTCACCCTGGCCATCCTCAGGTGGTTGTGCAGATTTTTTCTGCACTGCTGGCCGGTCCTCGCGATGTTGGCTGCGATGAGTGGGCATGAGGAGTGAAGTGTGTTCGTGGCGCTGCAGCTTGTCAGCCTCCTGAGTGCCAATCCTAAATCCGGCAAATCCCACACCATTTCTCGTTGGAATAGGTCTTGTTCCACGTGGCGCTGGTGCTCGCCCCTTAACGGTCAGTGAATTGGCTCAGATGTGGTGACTGTTTTGCTGTCATAGAACTGCACTAATCCTGCCCCGGCATCAGCACAGGAACGGAGAATCCAGCCCCATGTATTTGCCCCATAGAACCCTCATCATTCTCAATATCTTGCTCATAGCATAAAGGCAGATGCCTTCAAGTCTACATCGAGACTCTCAACATGTATGGTGACAGTAGGCCACAAGTGACCATGACATTCCTATCCTCCAGCATCTAGTTAGGTGATGTGTTCTTGGTACTTTGGTGATTCCCTCCTGCAGTGGAATTTACTGATTCCTTTGGAAATGGTTACCTCTCATGCTGTTGTAGGACAAACTGTTAACATCGGCAGCGCCGGATACTGATGTAACACTGGTGCAATGTCACGCGGTTAAGTGATTGCGATCTGGGGGGAAGCAGAAATACTCCTTCGTGAAGCGTGGCTGAGGTGGGCATAGTACTGTAAATGAAAAAGAATAGTTTTTACGAGCTATAGTCTAAAATAGGGCAGCAACGGTAGCACAGTGGTTATCACAGTTGCTTCACAGTGCCAGGGTCCCAGGTTCACTGTCTATGCGGAGTCTGCATGTTCTCCCCGTGTCTGCGTGGGTTTCCTCCGGGTGCTCCGGTTTCCTCCCGCAGCCCAAAGGTGTGCAGGTTAGGTGGATTGGCCATGCTAAATTGCCCTGTCTCCAAAAAAGGTGGGGTGGGGTTACTGGGTTACGGGGATAGGGTGGAAGTATGAGCTTGGGTAGGGTGCTCTTTCCAAGAGCCGGTGCAGACTCAACGGGCCGAATGGCCTCCTTCTGCACTGTAAATTCTATGACTCTATGATAGCTTCCAGAGGGAAACAGACAAACCTTAAAGAACCTCATCTGGACCCGAAAGTCAAGACGCAACAGTTGTGACCAATAGTCATCCCTGGCTGCACTTAACAACCAAAACTAGGGTTAAAAAGGTATCTGGGAACCCAGTGTGCCTGCCATGCTCTGCAGCTGCAGCAACCTGATGCTTGTAAAGGGAGACATTTCTTGCTTTCAGAATAATAAATTCCTGCTCACGCTAGGCCTTTAAAATAGCTCGGCGAGTCAGACCCAGCGATGGTGGGAATGCTGTAATTGCTGCTATCATTGGCCCTGATGAACCCTTGCCGAATGCCAAAACCTCAAATAACGTGAGTTATGGAATGGCACGGTGGCATAGTCGATTGGCATGTCAAGCCATTGGTAGTGGGCAAGGATCTGGGATTCTCCAGATAGTCTCAGGAATATTAAATAGAGAGACACCGGGGAGAACAAACCCATATCCTCGCAGAGCAGAAGGAAGTGTCTACCCAACCTGTGCTTATGTGAATGCCCGCGACCAGCTAAAGGGCATGGAAGCAGGTCGTCCTCCCCACAACAATCGGCAGTGTGTAGCAGACCTTGAAATATAAAGACATTCTTTTAAAATGAGTTAAAACAACAAACAATCTGAGCTCCAATCAGCAGTGACAAATGGCAAAGAGGATGATGCGGCGGGAGAAGCATTTTTTTGCCACAATCCATTGCAAAGAGTAGATATTCATTACATATTTCCATTTCAGTCTACAAAGAAAAATGCTGTAAACATCACTCCCACATACTGACAGACGTCTGGTCTATCTGCCACCTATTTACATTGGGCTGAGGCCACATCCAGAATGATTAAACCTTCGGAGTTGCCTGTTCCATCAGGTTGACAGCTCAATGTTGCCCTCAAGTGTTCATTTGTATAAGTTGAACAGTCTGAGAGGGACAGATGAAGTCAGAAAAAGAACTGCAGTCCTATAGCATTATGGATGCACGGTAGCATTGTGGCTAGCACTGTTGCTTCACAGCGTCGGGTTCCCTGGTTCGATTCCCGGCTTGGGTCACTGTCCGTGCGGAGTCTGCACATTCTCCCTGCGTCTGTGTGGGTTTCCTCCGGGCGCTCTAGTTTCATCCTGCAAGTCAGAAAGACATGCTGTTAGGTGAACTGTCCAAAGATGTGCGGGTTAGGTGGATTGGCCATGCTAAATTGCCCATAGTGTAAGGTTAATGGGGGGATTGTTGGGTTACGGGTATACGGGTTACGTGGGTTTAAGTGGGGTGATCATTGCTCGGCACAACATCGAGGGCCGAAGGGCCTGTTCTGTGCTGTACTGTTCTATCTATCTTCTAACTGGACATTCTGAATTCTCCCTCTGTGTACTCGACCAGGCGCTGGAGTGGGATTTCCACAGTAACTTCAGGGCAGTGTAAGCCTACTTGTGACAATAATAAAGACTATTATTATTATTAAAAAGCATGCAGCCACTGTCAACGCACTCGCCTCTCTCTACTTGTAACAATAACAGCCAGGTTGATTACTGTGTTCAGAAGGTGTCAGCCATGGCTCAAATATTTACTCTCACTTCTGAGTCAGGAGATGGTGGACTTGGGTCCCATTCCAGAGACAGACGACGGAGTTGTCTCATGGACCCGCCGGCGAGGTCAATGGCGGGGCGGGCGGAGGGAGTAGAATTCAGCCCCAGTCCATAAAACTGGGGCAGCACGGTAGCATGGTGGTTAGCATAAATGCTTCACAGCTCCAGGGTCCCAGGTTCGATTCCTGGCTGGGTCACTGTCTGTGCGGAGTCTGCACGTCCTCCCCGTGTGTGCGTAGGTTTCCTCCGGGTGCTCCGGTTTCCTCCCACAGTCCAAAGATGTGCGGGTTAGGTGGATTGGCCATGCTAAATTGCCCGTAGTGTCCTAAAATGTAAGGTTAAGGCGGGTTGTTGGGTTACGGGTATAGGGTGGATACGTGGGTTTGAGTAGGGTGATCATTGCTTGGCACAACATCGAGGGCCGAAGGGCCTGTTCTGTGCTGTACTGTTCTATGTTCTATGTTCTAAATCAGTTTCACTCCAGCGTGAATTTCCCACGGGACGTTCCACTGCTGCCCGCCATGACGGATTCAGAAACCCGCTGGAGGTCGGTGTGAAACCGATTTGCATTTCGCTAATGGGATGCAGACGATGGCCCAAATCCGCCCTCCCCTCCCCCAATTCTCCACAAAACCGGCAAGAAAACATGCCAGTCCTGAACACGTCTGGAACAACGGGATGTCGGGACTCACCTGAACCAAGCCTGGGGCTGCCTTCGGAGGTCGGGATGGAAGCCGCTGGCAACCCTGGAGCCCGGAGCACGACACCAGTGGGTGAAGGAAGCATCTGCAGGTGAATCTTCCAGATTTAGTGTCATCATGTGGGTCCACCTTCAGCCTCAATGTGCTCTTGGAGATCTATAGGATTCCTACAATGCAGAAGGAGGCTATTCGGACCATCAAGTCTGAACTGACCTCTGAAAGAGAACCCACCTAGGCCCACACCCCCGTAACCCCACCTAACCTGCACATCTTTTGACTCAAAGGGGCAATTTTTACCCTGGCCAATCCACTTAACCTACACAGCTTTGGATGCCAAGATAATATTTTGAGGAACAAGACTTTACTCTTAACTAGTAACAAGAAGAGTTGGCTCCATTAGTATGCAGGCTTAAAAACTATCCGCTCTCTTTTAATCTTGATTTGTGGTTCCTTCCTTGCCACTTCTTTTCAGACAGGTAGACTCATTGTATATGTATTAGAGCAGTCTTGTCGGGAAATCCGGAAGGATTATGCTGATTTATAATCTAGTCTCGCCAAGTTCTTGTCTCTCGTAGTGGACTGGGAAGACATCTTGCAGTGTCCTTGTAACAATTTTAAATAGTCTGACTACTTAGCCTGCCATTCCCCTCTTCCCCCCATCACCACCATCACCAACCCCACATTTCTCCCATCCTCTCCTGAAAGTGCTGACTCACACTGGGACGTTGTCCCATCTGAGCACTCTGATATTTTGACCGAGCTGACACTATTTTGACGTGAACCCAGACAGTAAGGGCTGTGATGTAATCTGACTATGGGCGACGTGATTGTCACCGGCTGGATCGGAGGCATGGCTAAAAAAAAATTTTTGTCCTTCGGCCTAGACCAAGGTCACTGGCACAAATTATAGCTTCCCCGGCTGAGACTTGCTAACTTAGCGCAAAGATCAAACGTCACAAAGGCTTCCTGGTGTGTGTGGCTCCGTATTTGCCAGGCAGTGTATTTTTCCATTCAGCCATCAAAGGAGAGTCTGTTATTTCTGCCGGGGTCAAAGAGGCTGTTTAGGTTTCTCAATTACCAGGCCGCCTCAGTTGCTTGGCTAATGACAGATCTCCTGTATAAGTTTTCAGCAATAGTTTATGTGTTCTGTATGGCAGGCATTTTTTTTGCAGCTCAACTGAAGAGTCCTGCAGAAATCGGGTGTTGATGGTTCAAAGTGAAAAGTGCTGCAGGAGAAGGAAGAGAGAGAGAGAGAGCAGCCATTACTGCAGGATTGGCTGTCGGGGTGGGGAGGGAAGGGCGCGGTGGCTGTGTCGTTACCAATCTTAAATTTGGCTCGAGATTTTGCCAGTTTTGTTATTTTTTTTAAGAGCCACCAACATCATGAAAATATGTTTGGCAAAAGTTTCTGTATCATTTAAAATTGCACAGATGCAATGATAGAATGTCTTTCAAGTTTCATGATCCTTCTGATGTGCACCAGCCAGGACCATGGGTTTAACTTTAAGGTATTTGCTGGGCCGTTCAAGAGAGAAGTCAGGAAACACTTTCTTCACTGAAAATGAGAGTGGAAATTTGCAACTTTCAGCCCGAAAAAGCTTTGGATGCTGAATCGATTGGAACCTTCAAACCAGGGATGGACAGATTGTTATTCGGTAAGGGTACCAAGGAGTACGGAGCAAAGTGGGTCGAGAAAATAGAGTTAAGGTGCAGATCAGTCCTGAACTAATTGAATGACAGAGAAAGGACCTGAGCAGCTGAGGGGCTGAATGGCCTCAGAATATTCTCATAATCCTAAGTAAGACTGGCAAACTTGGAACACGAATTACGTCTTGGGCCTTTGTAATATTTCCACGGTTCAGTAATACACGTCCAAATTATTAACAGATCTCCTCCAGTATGGTCAGTCCACCTACCCTACACATCTTTTTAGATGGTTGGGGTGAGACCCATGTGGACATGAAGAGAATGTGCAAACGCCACACGGATAGTGATCCGGGTCAGGGTTCGAACCCGGGTCCTCCGCGCCATGAGGCAGCAACCTCCAGTATGTTCTTAAAAGAATGGAAGATATTCAAGTTCCCCTCCAAGCCACTCACCATCCTGACTTGTAAATATATCGCCCTTTCCTTCACTGTCGCTGGGTCAAAATGTTGGAACTCCCTCCCTAACAGTACTGCGGATGTCCTTACACTACATGGACTACAGCAGAACATAGAACATACAGTGCAGAAGGAGGCCATTCGGCCCATCGAGTCTGCACCAACCCTCTTAAGCCCTCACTTCCACCCTATCCCCGTAACCCAATAACCCCTCCCAACCTTTTTGGTCACTAAGGGCAATTTATCATGGCCAATCCACCTAACCTGCACATCTTTGGACTGTGGGAGGAAGCTGGAACATCCGGAGGAAACCCGCACAGACACGGGGAGAACGTGCAGACTCCGCACAGACAGTGACCCAGCGGGGAATCGATCCTGGGACCCTGGCGCTGTGAAGCCACAGTGCTATCCACTTGTGCTACCGTGCTGCCCAGCAGTTCAAGAAGGCAGCTCACAACACCTTTTTAAGGGCAATTGGGGGTGGACAATAAATGCTGACCTAGCCAGTGACGTCCATATACCATGAACAAATATTTTTTTAAAGTGTCTGAACCCGAGACATTTGTTTCCCCTAATCCCCCGGGATGACCTTCAATGCTCCCCAAAACCGACAATTCGGATTGCTGATAGCTGGCTGATTTACAAATCAGCTGAAGAATATTGGGAGGGGAGGCCGGTAGGTTTTACTGCAGCTACATTTGGAACGTCATTAATTTTTACACAAAATTATCAACAGCAGGAAACTGCGCTCTGGGCAATAAGTTCTTTCAGTCTTATTATGCTCTCCACATATTTAACCATGGGTTTAACACAGCAGTTAATCATCACCGCTAGTTAGCCAACACACCCCCAATATAAACCAATTATTCAGAATCCATTAAATTTCAGTTTAGTTCTTATAATCCAACATTTCAGATGCGTCACGGATTTAGTTAACTATTAAGTGACCCTCCTTAACCATTACTTCTTGTGGTGCCTTATCGCCTTCGCTTCCTTTTTCCAATTTTGCTATTTTTCCTCATTATACAGGTTGCCAACTCTGGTTGAACGCATTCCTGGTGATTTCTTCACATGACCTCCTGCATCCAAACGGATGAGCACATCTTTTTTTTCCAAACAAATCCTGCCCCAATATTTGCAGAACTAATAAAGAAATATTTGAAAGACAAACTTTTTAAAAATACCCTTATGATTGCAGTTTTTTACTGCAATGTCCGCGAGATCAATTGAATTCTGAGAGACTCCAGGGCAATTTTGCTGGCAGCTTTTAACAGATTGAGTGCCTTGGACCTTCATTTACTTTTCACAGTTAAAAACAAACTGCCAGGGTATTCGATGAAAAATGAAAATGAAATGAAAATCGCCTATTGTCACGAGTAGGCTTCAATGAAGTTACTGTGAAAAGCCCCTAGTCGCCACATTCCGGCGCCTGTCCGGGAATCGAACCGTGCTGCTGGCCTGCTTGGTCTGCTTTAAAAGCCAGCAATTTAGCTCAGTGAGCTAAACCAGCCCCTAACGCTGTGGTCACCTTTTACCCTACCAGGGCACCACGTAAGGTCATAAAAAGCCCTTAACTATCCGAAGTAGGTTGACTCAGTCCTTATTCAAATGTTGTAGATTGAAGATCCACTGTTGAATTCTGCTCATGTGGCAGGGTTTTAACTTCTCGACGTGCTAGTTGGAGGAACCCAGCAGCACATGAGAAACTTAGACGTTCCAAAAGTGCGTTTGTCAGTGTTTTTTTTATCGCAGCTGAAACATTTGCGTCAGGTTCCTGAGGTTTCCTGAACAATTAGTGCAAGTGGACAATTAGCAAACTGTAGCTGTCTTTTTTTCTTCATTCGTGGGATGTGGGCATCACTTGGAAAGGTGAGCATTCTTTGCCCATCCCTAATTACCCATGAGAAAGTTGAACCGCCTTCTTGAACCTCTGCAATCCAAGTGCTTTAGGTACACCCGCAGTGCTGTTAGGGAGGGGGTTGCAGCCCAGTGACAATGCAAGAAACTGTCCATTTAAAAGGATCCTGTTTTGACGAAACTTGAAGCAATGTGTAAGTATTCAAACAGAACCGGAACCTGGATCAATGGACTTACTGTCACAAAGCAGCGCCACATTTCACTAATACCTCCTGAGGGATCATGATGCTGTGGACAGCAAGGAGATTTTGTTCTCTTTTGATAGGAGGAAAAAGCCTATTGCAGAGACTAAGGTGTGGTTGAGGAGATCAGAAGTAGTAGTGTGATGCCACGCTCCTGAAGACAGTGCCAGAAGAGGTTCAATGATCTAAGCAGGACAGGAAATGTAAGTGCAATGGCACATTCAAGTATTTACTGATGTCTAACCCCAATTCTAGCCCCGTCCACACCCCCCACCCCACTCTGTTTTTCTAAGCCTACACCTGTGCATTGCTCCTCTTACAAAATTACCTTGCAGGTGCAACTATTCCTCTCTGTCTTTGCACCTCCTTGCATCCCCATCTGACCGTTCACTGTCTCCTTATCTTAATGCAATGTCACATCTGGTGGTCCTCCAACCATCTCCATGTTAGCCAACTGAGGGACCGCTATCCCCCACTAGTGGCCTGCACACTCAGAATGTCACAGGAAGCAGGACTGATGAAAGTGTAGCCTTGGCTGTTCGGTGCCCCTCTAAAGTGCAAAGAAAACCTGCCCTTTAGCCCCCAGCTAACAGGGGAGCTTTGACAAAGAGTCATTGGACTCAAAACGTTCACTCTTTTCTCTCCCTACAGATGCTGCCAGACCTACTGAGATTTTCCAGCATTTTCTCTTTCGCTACAAATCTCACTTACAGATCCCTGGAAGGAGCAAGAGGGATAGAATGCAAGGACAATGCTGAACTCTACAGCCACGGGCAATATGTTTCCCACCTGGAAACAATTCTTCTTGCAGGAGGCTGTAAAAATATCCATGGTTACTGTTACATTCTAGTGCATTGGAATGATTGAGTCAGTACACCAAAGAACGTCTCGTTCGTGACTAGATAAGATTTATTAAATTACAATAACGTGGGTAGAAAACACTACTAATACTACTAATGAACTGTAAACTATTAACAACTAGAATACAAGAGCTAATACAAAACACGACTATCCATGATGACTCCTCACTCAGACTCCCCAGAGGTTGCAGTGTCACGTGATGTACTCTTACTTCCAACTGCCGGTTGGAAGTCTTACATATTAACAAATAGAATTGCTTATGCATATTATTGCACGCCCTTTCCTTTAGATTTTAACAGAAATATAATATACATCATTTCAACCAATTATCATACATATGATATGTATAATATAACAATTCAGATGATTTACAATTAAGGTGTTCACTGCAGATCCAGTCTGTCAGGCTTCTTTCGATGTCTCGTTGACCTACTAAGCTTTTGTTGATCTGCCGAATCTCCTTAACCTTCTTGTGGCTCTGAAGATGCGTTTGTTGGAACTGCATGACTCTGTGCCTTTTCAGATTGTACACTTGATTCTTGTTCAGGTTGCATTGGTTTGGATAGACAGACGTTGGATAGACCGACGTTTTCACACACATCATCTGCTGACAGCAAAGTGACAGGTTGCTGAATTTTTAACAAAGCTCTTCTGTTCTTCCTGAGTACCTGCCATTGTTCTGTGATGACTGTGTAGGATCTCAAACCTATCTGCTGTATCACTTTGGCACACTTTGACCAGCTAATAGGATCTTTCACCCTTACAATATCATTGGGTTCTAAAGGTCGTAGAGACCTGGTTGACCTGTCATAGTCTCTCTTCTGCTTCCTCTTTGGAGACTACAGTTGCTGTTTTATTCTGTGACTTGCTTGTTGGTTTGAAAGACATGGCAATGTTGTTCTTATCTTCCTGTTCATCAGTAATTGTGACGGTGCCAAACCATTGCTCAAAGGTGATGCTCGGTAACTGAGCAATGCCAGATATGGATCATCCTGACTGTCCATTGGTTTTTAAGTAATTGTTTTACTCTTTGCACACCTTTCTCTGCCTTTCCATTTGACTGTGGATATAAAGATACTTGAGTTCGCACTTCTGTGCAAATTCCCTCAATTCCTGACAATTGAAACATGGGCCGTTGTTACTGATGACAACCTGTGGAATGCCATGAAGAGCAAAGATAGCTTTATTATGTATTATTACATATCTGGCTGCCGAGCTGGATAACTGTGCCACTTCAGAAAAATTGGAATACATTACCAGTTCCACAAAGACTTTGTGGTGTTTTCAAGCTATCCATGTCTTTCTTTGGTGAACAGTTGAGCATTGAGATGTGTTCTTTTGATGCTCTTTGTTGATTAGTAGATTTTTAGTACTACCGTTTCCTAAGTTCTTTACTTCAGATCTTCAATTCGTAGATCACCACTCCTGGTACCATGATACGTTCTACTGCGTTGCAATGAATTAGTCAGTGCACCAAAGGACATCTAGTTCGTGGCTAGTTAAGATTTATTAAATTACAATAATGTGGGTAGGAAACAATACTAATTCTGCTAACAAACTGTAAACTGTTAACAACTAGAATACGAGAGCTAATACGACTATCCACGACGAATCCTCACTCAGACGCTCCCGAGGTTGCAGTGTCATGTGGTGTAGGCCTACTTCCACCTGCTGGCTGGAGGCCTAACATTTTAACATACAGAATTGTTTATGCATATCATTACAGCCACCTGATGTGAAACACTGAGCTTCCTGTAGAACTGGTCCTCAGTTGTGAGCAGGAAGCTAATTCTGTGCCTGTCGCCCCTGTGTTGAGGATCCCACCTTCGGTGAAATGGTTGCTGTGTGATCATCCCCTCGATCCTGTTGAGTGGCAGGTCTGTGAAGAAAAGGCTGCTGCTGGCACTGCTCTTGTTGCTCAATGTCAGGGGCAAAGCTAGGATTGCTGCTACTCAACCTGTTCCTCATCTGCAGTCAAAAGTTCATTCATTCAAAGACGTGGATGACCCGCTAAAAGGAGGGAGCAGAAACTGAGACAGGGAGCTCCCACACTGCATTGAAGGTTATTAGGCTGGGAAGTGCAGATCAAATGCACTAGACTAAGTGTTGGAAATCACCCCTCAGATGGTGAAGACACGCACTCAGAACAAGTCAATGCAGAAAGACTCTGAACAACCTTTTCTGTTCGGTAAGGGTGAGTGTGGATTGACTTTACGTCAATGTGCGAGCACAACTATGGGACATGTTGCCTGTGATGTTCCTGGAAGATGTCTGCCAGGCTTGCAGAGGCATGGTCCATAATGCTGACTGTAGTCTCTGCACTTTCCTAGTTTCTAGGGAGCATGGGGCATGTTACATGGGAAGGTCATCTACGAGGCAAACCATTCTGCGAAAATCAATGCAGCAGCATCAGAGATGATGGCGACCTGAGTGGATGATGCATCCAGATTTGGTACTCATTCATCTACCATTGCCCTCACACAGAGAAGAGAGCCCATAACCATCACGGGAGGTCCATGAGAGGTGGTTGATTACCCAAACTGGCACCACCTCACTTGACACTACCCCACCTGGCACCACCCCAGCTGGCAGTGCTAAACCCAGATGGAGGAGGACATGTGCAACCACGCCAACAAACAGGAGGCCAGATCAGTGGGCAAGGGAGAGGCCAGAGGTATTGTTGGGAGAGCGAGCATCCCGGAGACTGTTAGTAATAGGGGTGAATTTGTGAGAATGGAACGGGGAGTGGGATGGATGAGTGAGGCACAAGGGTTCAAAACATCTGAGCCATGCATCCAATGTCACATGTCCATGCCCAAGGTGAAGCTACGCTGACTCCCTTCCCCTCCTCATTGGACTTCTGCAGTCAGTCAGCTATTGTGATGAATGTAGGAGTTGTTATATGTTATATGTTATATCTGTTGCAGTAATGTTTTAAAAGTCTGGGTTAAGGTATATATTTGTTGCAGTAATATTATTAAAGAACCTAAATTAAGGTAGCGAGACTGTGCATCTGCTAAAGCTGTAATCAAAGAGTCATGTAATGATTGATTCCAACCACTTGCTTGGTTGTGTGAGGGCAATGGTAGCTGAATGAGTATCAAATCTGGATGGATCATTCCAAACACTTGCTTGGCTACAGATAGAGAGCTAATGGAATCATGTTTTGATTGCAGTGATTCCCTGGAGTGTAGATAATTTATGAGAGAGTGGTGTTTAGTCTTAACTAAGCAGGTCATAGAACTTAGTAGGTTATAGATTATGTAATCAATGGGTGGAGCCAGGTCTGTCTGTAGTTTTACAGTCTGTTGTTTGATTTTCAAGTTTTTAAAAAATAAATTTAGAGTACCCAATTCATTTTTTTCCAATTAAGGGGCAATTTAGCATGGCCAATCCACCTCGCCTACACATCTTTGGGTTGTGGGGCGAAACCCATGCAAGCACAGGGAGAATGTGCAAACTCCACACGGACAGTGACCCAAAGCCGGGATCGAATCTGGGACCTCAGCGCCATGAGACAGCAGGGCTAACCCACTGTGCCACTGTGCTGCCCCCGTTGGATTTTAAGTTGAACAGCAGTTTTGTCAAATGCTGTTAGGTTGAGCAGACATGTACTGGATCTGCTCTTGAAAGGAACTCTTTCCAAAGGTCTCTACACAGATAAGCAAGTAACTTGTTTTGTGAACTTTATTTATAAATGGTGTTTGAACTATACTGGGTTGCTTAATTGGAGTTTGTAGCTTGTATAGATAGTAGGTTTAAGTTTTTCCTTGCGTTTAACTGATAATTGTAAAGCTATTTCTTTGGTGTTGATGTGGTTATTTCTGTGCTTAAATTAAATATAAAAGATACCTATTGGTCAGAATTATCCTGGAGTGAAGTATCCTTTCCTCAAATTTTATTTTACAATTTTTTTTAAGTGTTTGGGGTTCTTGCCTGGCATCCTAAATAATGTTGAGGTCTGGTCCAGTATCCTAACGCTCTGCAGGTTATTCGTCAGTGCGAGCAGACATCAACCCCAGAGTCCAGCGCTGATCACCGAGGAAGAGGAAAGGACTTTGGAGGACGCACGGTCCCATCCTTGTTCCACACCCAGCAACAGCTCATACTTCAGTGGGTCTGTACGTCTCAACTGAAATCATAGTACAAACCCAGGAGGAGGGTCCTGTACAGTCACTGGACAGGAGGGGAAACCTTTCTGATGCTTGTCGGAGGCTGAGACAGTCAGGCCTCTGACACTCAGAGGAATATAAGACCAGGATAATGTTGCGCTCGAGGCAGATGGCAAGCCTCCAGAGTCATTCGTAAGGCAGCTGATGTTTGATATACAGCAGGAGTTGTGCTAAGATCTGCCGGAGATTTCACAAAGTGGGAAGCCCTTGCACAAACAGTGGAGGAGTCCATTCAGGCCATGAGCTCTGGGATCACCCTCTGTTCTGCTTCCTCCATTGAGAAATTGGCAACCCTCATGGAGAGCCTGACCCAGCAGTTAAATCAGGAGATTTATGGCGAACATTCAGAGCAGTGAGCCAAGCCAGTGATGCCCAAGTCCCATGAATTAATTTAATTAAACACTGAATAACTGGCAGGAATTGCCAGTGTGAGAAACGGTCAAGGCATCTTATGTCCAAACTGGATCCTCATTCACTTTAGGTAAGCAGGGAGGGCAACTGGTCCTCACACTGAGGGAAGTACAGAGGCTGTCTGTATCTGGAGGCTCCACTCAGGCAATCCTGATGGTGAAAACTGCTCCTCTACTCCTCAGTGACACCAGCATCTCTGACTGAAGCAATGGCAGGGGAGACTTCTGCCACCCTCACAGAGCCTGCATGGCCTCAGTTCTCCAGTGGACACCTGCCAAGGTCACCCAGGCCAAAAAGACATCAGGATTAGCAGCTTTCCTCTAGCGCAGCTGTAAACAAAAGGAAAAATCACGATAGACACAGAGCGGCCATCACTGATGTTCACTGAATGTGTAAGGCTGAGTGTATTTTAACCTGCTCTTTATTCAATTCATCGGTTATGATATGGCGTTTGATTGTTAATATGTGGGCTGGAGACCAACGCATATTGATAGGGGCTGCAAAGTCTGGACATCACCTCAAGAGAATCATAATCCCTTGAAAGAAATGTTGCCAGAGGTGAGCCTTTTGGGATGTGTTCAGGTCAGTTGTTGACTCCACACTGCCGTTTGTAAGGCCTTGGATGAACCATCTCATAATTAGGGCCTCTGCCATCTCTCTGGAATCCATTCAATGTTGCCCAATATGTCAC
The DNA here is from genome assembly GCF_902713615.1 of Scyliorhinus canicula. Lineage (NCBI taxonomy): Eukaryota > Metazoa > Chordata > Chondrichthyes > Carcharhiniformes > Scyliorhinidae > Scyliorhinus > Scyliorhinus canicula. The sequence continues at coordinate 37,933,897 of NC_052164.1, forward strand.
CATGGTCTATGATCAGCACCTTGTTCCTCCTCCGAATCATCACTCAAATCATCATCCGAAGAAACAGACTGGCCCTTTTACATCCTCAGCCACAAACGGGTCTTCACTTCTTCACATTGCCACCGATACAGAGTGAATGATATGGCTGTGACAGTCTTCTCAGGAGCTGAAGATTGTCATAATATACACACAAGTATATGATGGTGCACAGACAGACATTGATTGACACACAGGATGACCAAAGAACCCACAGAACACAGTAACCAATCACCAGACAGTTCACGGGCACAATAAAGCCAGAGGGCACTAGTTTTCCCGCTCTCTTGGGATGCAGCCTCTGAGACAGCCAGAGCCTGTGAGCAATAACACAAACATCCACTATGTGGTAGTAAGATAGTCTGGTCAGGTTAGCCTCAGATCTCCAGTGGGGCAGCACGGTAGCATGGTGGTTAGCATCAATGTTTCACAGCTCCAGGGTCCCAGGTTCGATTCCCGGCTGGGGAACTGTCTGTGTGGAGTCTGCACGTCCTCCCATTGTGTGCGTGGGTTTTCTCCGGGTGCTCCGGTTTCCTCCCACAGTCCAAAGATGTGCGGGTTAGGTGGATTGGCCAGGCTAAATTGCCCTTAGTGTCCTAAAAAATAAGGTTAATGGGGGTTGTTGGGTTACTGGTATAGGGTGGATACGTGGGCTTGAGTAGGGTGATCATTGCTCGGCACAACATCGAGGGCCGAAGGGCCTGTTCTGAGCTGTACTGTTCTAAAAAAAAACTCAGCATAGTGTCAACCCACAGTTTAAGTATGTTTAACAGTTGGTAGTTCAATAAAATCGAGTTGCATTTCTCCAAGTGTTGGAAGCCTGTCTCTCTCACTGCTATGGTAAACGCAGTCCTCGCAGACCCAGCATCCCCAACACATCATGGTACCAGTGCGTGATGTTAGAGTTTGACGGACCTACTTCAAGATAATCTGCCTTTTACCAGCGATCAGCCATCCGGTAACACGGACAGCGTCCGCCCTCCCCCGCAGCTCTGCATCGCCGGCAACCTCGGTGCAAGCTGGAAGATTTTTAAGCAGAAGTTTCAGCTGTACCTCGAAGCCACCGACCTCAAAGCCGCTTCGGATGCCAGAAAGATTGCTCTCTTCCTCTGTACACGCTATCCACATTTTGAACTCCCTCACCTTTGCTGAAGGTGAGGACAAGTCCAAGTTCAAAACAGTCCTGCTGAAGTTCGACAGCCACTATTACATTGAAGTCAACGAGAGCTTTGAATGCTACGTGTTCCAGCAGAGGCTTCAGGGTAAGGATGAACCTTTTCAGTCCTTCTTAACCCATCTCCGTATCGTCGCCCAAGCCTGTAACTACGGCTCCACTTCCGACTCCATGATCCACGACCAGATCGTTTTCGGGGTCCATTCCGATCCCCTTCGCCAGCAGCTCCTTAAAGTGAAGCAGCTCACCCTCGCCATCGCCATCGAGACCTGCGTCTTACATGAGCACGCTACTAACCAGTACTCCCATATCAAGGCGGCAGAGTCGGCGCGGCAAGGCCCCCACAATGTGGAGAGGGTGCAGGCCGTAAAACAGCTCCAGGGCCTGAGTCTGGATGAGGGCAGCCATTTTGCACGCTTTTCCCGGGCTCCTGCGCATGCGCGCAACAGCTGAGGAGACGGCAAGGCTGAGGACCGAACTGCGCAGGTGTGCACATCATTCGACCGCACCATGCATGCGCGGTGGCGCACGGTGCGTCCTCATGTCGGTGCCATGACGTTCAACAACTGTGGCTCCTCCCACTTAAAGCAGCCATGTCCCGCGAAATCTTGACGCTGTCTCCAGTGTGGCAAGCTTGGACACTATGCAGCCCTGTGCAGATCTGCTCAACTGCCCACCTCACATCGGTCCCAGCAGCAGCGCAGGAAAGTCTGGTCCGTGCGGCAACCCGTTGCAGAGTCCGACTCCGACATGGTTCCAGATCCAGACACCGAGGATCTCATATCCCCATTCCGGGTGGGCATCATCACCAAGCATACGATGCTTTCCTCAAAAAAGGCCAAGCCCTCCCAGCGATGAGCATTGATCCGGACGGCGAGTGGTGTGCCACCCTTACGGTCACCAAATCTCGCATACGCTTCAGGCTGCACACCGGCGCTTCAGCGAACCTCATATCGCAGTCTGACCTGGACAACATCCACGTCAAGCCAAACATCCTTCCATTGGCTTGCCAGCTTCTCGACTCCAATGGCAATGCCATTGCTGCCAGTGGCTCATGCCACCTTGTGGTATCACACCGTTCTTTAAGAGCCACCCTACACTTCGAAATTGTGGGGTCCAACAAAGCTTCCTTGCTCGGTGCTCAGGCCTGCAAGATCCTGAACCTTGTGCAGAGGGTTCGCTCCATGTCGCCCGCTGAGGCATCAGCCTCACCAGATGCCAGCTTCCGCATCCAGTTAAATGACATCATTGCACGATACCACAGCATCTTCGAGGGTATGGGCACACTCCCCTACACGTACAATATTCTTTTGAAACCGAATGCCACACCTGTGGTTCATGCACCCCGTCGGGTGCCGGCACCCCTTAAGGACCGATTCAAGCAGCAACTGCAAGACCTCCAGGACCAGGGCGTAATTTCTAAGGATACGGAACCCACGGACTGGGTTAGCTCCATGGTTTGTGTCAAAAAACCGTCAGGGGAACTGCGCATTTGTATCGACCCCAAAGATTTGAACTGTAACATCATGAGGGAACACTACCCTATCCCAAAGCACGAAGAGCTCACCTGCAAAATGGCTCGCGCCAAATTTTTCACAAAGCTGGATGCCTCCAAGGGGTTTTGGCAGATACAACTCGACGCATCCAGTCGGAAGCTCTGCACTTTTAACACCCCGTTTGACCGGCATTGTTACAACCGGATGCCCTTTGGTATCAACTCCGCCTCGGAGGTATTCCACCGAATAATGGAGCAAATGATGGAGGGCATCGAGGGGGTGCGAGTGTACTTCGATGACATAATTGTCTGGTCCATGACTCCGCAGGAACACATCGATCGCCTCAAGCGAGTGTTCCAGAGGATCCACGAGCATGGTCTCCGACTCAACAGAGCCAAATGCTCGTTCGGTCAAGCAGAAATAAAGTTCCTCGACGACCATATTTCGCAGTTCGATGTGCAGCCAGATGCAGATAAGGTGTCGGCGATCAATGATATGAAGACACTGGAGAACAAGAAGGCAGTCCTCCGCTTCCTGGGGATGGTCAACTTCCTTGGGAAGTTCATCCCCAACCTTGCATCACACACCACAGCTCTCCGCAATCTTGTAAAGAAAATCACCGACTTCCAGTGGCTCCCCGCTCATGAGCGAGAGTGGCGTAAACTCAGGGCGAAACTCACAAAGGCATTCTTCGACCCTGCCAAGGAGACGAAGAGCTCCACTGATGCGAGCCAGCGGTACTCCCCCAGCGCAACAAATCCTCCTCCTGGGCCCGAGTCGCATATGCATCTAAAGCCATGACATCTACTGAGCAGCGCTATGCTCAAATCGAGAAAGAGTGCCTGGGCCTCCTCACGGGGATTGACAAATTCCATGACTACGTGTATGGAGTCTCCAAATTTACGGTCGAAACGGACCACAGGCCAGTGGTTCACATCATACAGAAGGACCTCAACGATATGGCGCCACGCCTACAACGCATCCTCCTCAAACTTAGACGCTATGATTTCGAACGGGTCTACACCCCGGGCAAGGAGCTCATTGTGGCCGATGCACTATCTCGCTCCATCACCACGCTGTGCGAACAGTCGGACTGCGTCTGCCAGATCGGTGCCCATGTTGAGTTCTGCACATCCAGCTCTTCGGCCACTGACGAAAGGGTCGTGCAGATTCGTCGTGAAATGGCCAGGGATCCTCTACTCCAACGTGTCATGCGCATCTCACAGACGGGTGGCAAAAGGGCCAGTGCCCACAGTTCTACAATATAAAAGACGATCTGGCAGTGGTAGATGGCATACTGATGAAATTGGATAGGATTGTCATACCACAAAGTATGAGGGAGCTCGTCCTTGGCCAGCTCCACGAGGGTCACCTGGGGGTGGAAAAGTGTTGCCGGCGAGCCCGAGAGGCAGTATATTGGCCTGGCATCAATCGGGACATCGCCAACACTGTCCCCAATTGCCGAACGTGCCAACGGTTCCAGCCGGCTCAGCCGAAAGAGACTTTGCAGCCACATGAACTGGTATCGCCTCCATCGACTAAGGTTGGCATTGATCTCTTCCATGCACAAGGCCGGGACTATGTCCTCATTGTGGATTACTTCTCTAACTATCCCGAGGTAGTCAGACTGAATGACCTCACATCAGCAACAGTCATCAAGGCATGTAAAGAGACCTTTGCCCGTTATGGTATTCCACTCACGGTCATGACTGATAATGGCCCGTGTTTCTTCAGTCAGGAGTGAACCGATTTTGCCCGACGGTACAATTTCACGCCCGTCACTTCGAGCCCCCACTACCCCCAGTCAAATGGGAAAGCTGAAAAGGGGGTACACATTGTCAAACGACTGCTGTGTAAAGCGGCTGATTCGGGTTCAGATTTTAACCTGGCGCTGTTAGCCTACAGGGCGACTCCTTTGTCCACTGGCCTGTCCCCAGCACAGCTGCTAATGAATCGCACACTACGGACGCGGTGCCAGCAATCCACATCCCGGACTTTGACAATTTTCCGGTCCTGCAGAGGATGCAACAGTCTCGGGCCCAATGCAGGTCGGTGTACGACGCCCACGCCACGGATCTCCCTGCTCTCGTCCCTGCTGACCGAGTTTGTGTTCAGCTACCTGACAGTGGCTGGTCTGCCACAGCTGTGGTGGTCAAGCAGCAAGTGGCCCCCAGGTCAATTCTAGTTTGCATGCAGGATGGCTCCTTTCTTCGGCATAATAGGCGGGCACTGCGGCTGCTTCCACGCTCGCCACCTGAACGTGATACCCCGCCTCGCCTGATGATTCCTCAGGACGCACGCTTCCAAGAGGTCACCGATCTGCCTCTTCTTTAGTAGAGTTGACCTTTCAGGTCGATGGCCTTTCATTGGGTCTGTGTAGCGATGCTGTTTAAGGGACCTCTCTTTGTTGCAGTATCTGTTGACCAAACATCGGTGACCACACTTCAAATCGTAATTCATTGGTTGCAAAGTGTTTTAGAACATCTTTGAGGCTTCTAGAAACGTGGAATTCCTGGGGTTGGGAAATGTGATTGTCGTGATTCACTTTCAGACCATTCATTATTGAACAAAAAGAGATCTTCAAGAGCAGCCTCGTGTTTGCAGCTAATTCCAAAATCCCAAAGTTTGTGTTTCAGATTGCCAGCACTGGTCGGTCACTCTGAACCAGGCAGCTGTGCGATCACACAAGGATCTGAGCTTCATCATGTGACATCTTTTACCCTCTCTGTTTGTGTGAATAGTGTGAGGTTTCCTTGTGACCGTGAATGTCTGATCTGGTGGGAATGTAATTGGCCGGCAGACAGATTGATATGCTGTTAAAGCACTGTTTCCTGTCAGAATCAGGTGGAAGAGAGAAAAACAAGGTGAGAATTTAAGGAGTGGAGTATGGATGAACTGAAATGTTTGTTTTATTCAATATATTTTTGTATGAGTCATGTATGTGGACCTGGTTGACTGAGAGGGAAAGAGCCATACATGAAGGGGGGGGGGGAAGTGTTGGGCCTGTTCACCTTGGGCGCTAGCTCTCACGAGAGGGCCATAACGGGACATGCGCCGGCGAGAACTCAGAACGCGATATTCCCGAGAACTCAGAACGCGATATTCCCGAGCCCTCCCACTGATTTAATCAGGTTCACGCCCAGCGAGGACCATAAATTCATTTAAATATGCTTAAATAATTAATCACCATTGATTCCAGGGACATCAAATGTCGCCCCCCCCCACCCCACCCCATTATAGGGGGTTATAGGGGGGCACTATCTGGCAGGGTGGGTCCTTGGTGTACGCCGCGACCGCTGCCGGTTGTTGCCGTGCGCGGGAGCCTGGAGTTTTACCCGGCGTGGCTGCGAGTCCCTCACCAGTCCCAGAATCAGTGAGGGTTCGGCGCCGATTCTGGCATCGTAAAACGCTACTGTTTCCACGCCAGCGTCGACACTTAGCCGCAAAATGGGGGAATCCTGCCCTACTTCTGTGATAGAGGGGAGGGAAATATTAAAACAATCAGAAATATCTGGCTTTCCCTTCCTGATTACATAAGCAAAGAATTTTTAAAAAGAACTCTGAGTGGCACGGGCTGTGCAGGTAACAGCTGTGACAAGCCTGTTGCATTGAACTAAGTTGGAGGTCGAGGCGAAAGTGGTCCCCGTTCCTCAATAATATCAAGGGTTATGGGGTTAGTGGCATTGAAATGTCCGATCAGCCATGATCGTATTGAATGGTGGAGCCGGCTCAAAAGGCCGAATGGCCCACTCCTCGTTCTTTGGCCCTAGTTTCTGCCTCGCATTAAACTTTCTGTACCAAGATTTATTTTTCCGGAAACTTATTTCTGCGTGCAGTTTTGTTTTATTTTGGAGAGTTGGTTTAACGTCTGTCTGGTGTTTTTGATTCTGATCTCTGTCGCTGGTGGTAATGCCAACCGTGCATGCATGCTGCTAATTCGTAACCTTGGCAGCGGGCAGGGTGTGCAGCTCAGTTTAAGCAAAAAAGTGCTGAAGACGGCTGCTTTAACCTGAGCGGATTCCCAAATGGAGTCGGGATCCCGCTGGTAAAGTTGTGGAGCTCGTGGTCGCCTCCGGAACCAATGGTTTTATTGCAGTGCTTACAATGTTTAGTCTAAAGATGGGAGCAGCTGTGTGGAATCTACCTACCTCCCAGCAGTCAAACAAAGAGTAATATTAGCCGCCTTGTTACCATGGTGCCGCTGAGACAGTAGCATTGTGTAATCAGGGAATAACTGCTGAGAAACCCTCTCCAAAATATTGACAATTGGATCAATAAATTTCTCTACCACTGTTTTCATTATTTTAAAAGAGAAAATGGGTCAAAACAGCAAAGAGATGAATTTTTAACTAAAGCGCTAAAAGACATTTGAAGCTGTACTATCAACCCTTCGAGAACAATCAAAACCTGAGTACAACTGCTCAAAATCCAACTTGTACCGCCTCTGATGTCAGGAATAGGCAGCTGCACTGATGTAATAATATAGAGAAGATTATCAAATTCTTGATCAGATTTTCTGCTGATTGCTGTCGACTAGATCATGGCATCTCGTGATGAGAGCACATTAAATGGGGGTTTACAGCTCTACCAGATCTTCAGATATGGGTAAACATCACCAGACAAACGATTAGCACTGCTGTAGCTTACATATATTAACCTGAAACCATCTCCCCTGACAGTAACCTCAAGGGGCCTCATTACCAACGATGCTGCCATAAGGAACAATTGTATTTTCTGGGAGGGGGTGGGCAATCGTTATTTTAGGAAAGGGTCCCTTTAGTAACTGAGGAAGCCAGCAGTAGTGGAACAAGGATTTATTTTGAGCTATGCACAATACTCTGCCCACGGCAGTGACTCTCCACAATCCAATCCCCGTTGGGACAACCAACAACTCCAGGCCCTGCTTTGGGCCGACTTTTATGTGTAAGCATAACAAGCCCCAGCTGGGTGGCCTCCGTCCCTAGCTCATAGATTATCATAGAATTTATAGTGCAAAAGGAGGCCATTCGGCCCATCGGGTCTGCACCAGCTCCTGGAAAGAACACCCTACCCAAGGTCAACACCTCCACCCTATCCCCATAACCCAGTAACCCCACCCAACACTAAGGGCAATTTTGGACACTAGGGGCAATTTATCATGGCCAATCCACCTAACCTGCACATCTTTGGTCTGTGGGAGGAAACCGGAGCACCCGGAGGAAACCCACGCACACACGGGGAGGATGTGCAGACTCCGCACAGACAGTGACCCAAGCCGGAATCGAACCTGGAACCCTGGAGCTGTGAAGCAATTGTGCTATCCACAATGCTACCGTGCTGGGAAGCTTGTACTCCATGTGTCCCACAGGGGATCGACAACGGTTTCCCCGTGGTCCTCGTGGGGTTATGATAGTGCCCTTTATTAAAAGAATGTTTTGTGATGCTGGATAGCAGAAGAATGGAAACTGTTGTGTTATGTAATTTGGAATAACACAAGCTGCCACTTGATGCAGTTTTGAGTAAAAGATGCTCCAGACTTTGAAGTGAGTTCCATGTGTTTTATTGAACTATTAGCACAGTTCTCAATGAGTTTGGCTCTCTGCTAATCTAAATGTAGTAACTCAGTCTAACTGAGCCAGCCTTGCTCTAAACCACGTGCTGGGGTGCGATGCTGAGGATCCACCCTGTCTCACTCTGTAGATGTTGGTCTGTGGAAAGAAGCGAGGTGTGAGTGCCTCATCCCTTTTATAGTGACATACCACCCCTGAGTGTCCTGACTGCTCATTGGTCGTGTCCTATTCTATGTGTTCATTAGCTGCATGTTTGCATATCATGTCAGAAACAATCGCAAGAACATTTTTGGAGCAGGGAGTCAAGCTTTTGGCTTCCCTCTGGGATATCATTCGGAGTTCTGTTTTAAAAGAAATAAAATTGAAATAAAATGCAGCACGTCAACCAGCATCAGAGAGTTGAAAAGACAAACTTGCTTGCCCCTCTGCCTCCCCGCGCTAATAGGTAAAATGTAAGATTCCATTACCCTGGCAGCATTGCCTGAGCCACTTTGCTTTGGAGGTCTTGATCATTACGCAGTTTCGTGAAGGAACCTGATATCCACTGGGATCTGAGGAAGGGCCTGAAACGCACCTCGCTTTTCTCTTTCAGATTCTGACTGACCTCATCTGCATGTCTCGAGTTTGAAATCAGAGCAAAGCCAGTCCCAAAATCAAACAAGTGAAATATCTTCACTCTGAAGACCGCTGGGCTGCCAGGTCCACCGATGATAACAAATCCGTGGGAGAGAGATTTGAGAATGAAGCCGTAAACTTGTTTGAAGAGAGAGAGACAGAACTGCTGTGGCTGTCAAGGCTCGGCTTGTTGTGCTGAATGGCTTCGGCCTGTTTGCATTTCCTCCACTGTCAACATTAGCTGTTTTGATTTGTATTTTATCCCTTGGTGTCCCGGAATATCTTAGAGTCCATTATAAAGGATGTGGTAGCAGAGCATTTAGAAATACATAATATAATCAAGCAGAGTCAGCATGGCAGTTTGATGGCACAGCAGTTAGCACTGATGCCTCACAGTGCCAGACACCTGGGTTCAATTCCGGCCTTGAGTGACCATCTGTGTGGAGTTTGCACTTGGTCCCTGTGTCTGTGTGGGTTTCCTCCGGCTGCTCCAGTTTCCTCCCACTGTCCAAAGATGTGCAGGTTAGGTGGATTAGCCATGTTAAATTACCCCTTAGTGTTCAAAGGATTAATTTTAGAACATAGAACATAGAACAGTACAGCACAGAACAGGCCCTTCGGCCCTCAATGTTGTGCCGAGCCATGATCACCCTACTCAAACCCACGTATCCACCCTATACCCGTAACCCAACAACCCCCCCCTTAACCTTACTTTTATTAGGACACTACGGGCAATTTAGCATGGCCAATCCACCTAACCCGCACATCTTTGGACTGTGGGAGGGAACCGGAGCACCCGGAGGAAACCCACGCACACAGGGGGAGGACGTGCAGACTCCACACAGACAGTGACCCAGCCGGGAATCGAACCTGGGACCCTGGAGCTGTGAAGCATTTATGCTAACCACCATGCTACCCTGCTGCCCCTAGTGGGGACTGCCCCTAGATTAAGTGGGATTACGAGGCTACGATGGGGGGTTGTGCCTAAGTAGGGTGCTCTTTCAGAGGGTCGGTGCAGACTCAATGGGCTGAATGGCTTCCTCCTGTACTGTAGGGATTCTATGATTCATGAAGGGGAAAACATGCCTGTCAAATTTATGAGAAGTCCTTGACGTAACAAGCAGGGTAGATAAAGGGGAAGCAGTAGACATAGTACACTTGGATTTCCCAAAATCATTCAATAAGTTACGGCACAAAAGGTTACTTAATAGGATAAGGGTCTATGCTCTTGGGGTAGTATATTAGCATGGATAGAAGGTTGGCCAATTAATAGAAGACAGAGAGTTGGGATAAGAGGGGCATTTTCAAGATGGCAACCTGTAACTAGTGGACTGCCACAGGGATCAGTGCTGGGGCCACAATTATTAACAATATATTTTAATAACTTGGATCAGGGAAGTGAAGGTATTATTGTCAAGTTTCAAGTTTCCAAACATTGGTTGGAAGGCAAGTGGTGTAAGTCTACAGAGGGATATCGACAGATTTAGTGAGGAGGGGGAGGAAACTTGGCGGATGAATATAATGTAGGAAAATGTAACCTTATGCAGGTGGGAAGAATAAAGAAGATGAATATTATTTAAATAGAGAAAGACTGCAGAAAGCCATAGCACAGAGGGATTTGAGGATCACCTGCATAAATCACAAAAAGCTAGCATGCAAATCGAACAGTTAATAAGAAGGTAAATGGATTGTTGGCCTTTATTTCAAAAGGAATGGAATATAACAAGAGGGAAGTCTTGCTAAATCTATTCAAGGCATTAACTAGACCTCAGCCGGAATACTGTGAACATTTTAGTCCCCTTATCTAAGGAAGGATATACTGGCATTGGAGGCAGTCCAGAGAATAATAATAATAATAATAATAATCTTTATTATTGTCACAAGTAGGCTTACATTAACACTGCAATGAAGTTACTGTGAAAAATCCCTAGTTGCCACACTCCAGTGTCTGTTCGGGAGTGAGGGAGAATTCAGAAGGCCCAATTCATCTAAGAATCACATCTTTCGGAACTTGTGGGAGGAAACCGGAACACCCGGAGGAAGCCCACGCAGACACAGAAAACCTGCAGACTCCGCACAGACAGTGACCCAAGCCGGGAATCAAACCTGGGACCCTGGAGCTATGAAACAACAGTGCTAACCACTGTGCTACTGTGCCACCCATAGATTCACTAGGTTGATTACGGGTATGGAGAGATTTTCTTATGAGGATTGAAGGGTAGATGAATGAGAGGCAAACATATTGAGACATATCGGATTCTCAGGGGGCTTGCCAGGGCAGATGTTGAAAGGTTGTTTCCCCTTGTGGGAGAGTGTGGGACCAGAGTCAATGGTGAGAGTACGGGGTCGCCCTTGTAAGACGGAGATGAGGAGGAATTTCTTCTCGCAGAGGGTAGTGAATCTGTGGAATTCTTCATCGCAGAGAGCTGGAGCGGCTGGGTTGTTACGTCTGTTCAAGGCTGAGATAGATAGAATTTTAATCAGTAAGGGAATCCAGGGTTGTGGGGATAAGGTGGGAAAGTATCTCAGATCAGTCATGATCTCATTGAATGGCGGAGCAGATTCGATGGGTCGAATGGCGCGCTTCTGCTCCTGTGTCTTATGGTCTTATGGTCAGTGAAAAAAAATATGGTGATGGATATTTGTGGATTCTGACTCTCCTTCCTTCATACTTCGGCCTTTTGTTCCTTCATACCCTCGTGTGTCCTTTCTCCCTCTTGCTGTGCAATGCAACCTCTTTACAAAGTTAGGTCTGGAGCACTGAAATTTCAGTAAATGATGTTCAGTTTGAAGTTAACAGGATCTCTGCCTTAAACACTCCATTTATAAAAAGCTGACAAGTGTCATTACAGCTGAGGTGAGGCAGAGATGTCTCTTTTCTGGTTCATTCACAGGCCATTACAGATTGATGGTGTGTTAATAACAAAATGGCTGCTGTTTGTGTTCCTTGTTTTATTGGTCTGTCTCAATATCTAATTCCTAACAGATTTATATACTGCTGCATGGTTCAGGCACTCACATTATTTACCCGATCCTGTTGCAGCAATTCTCCGTGAAGTGTAATTTATTCCAAGAACTCTAAAAATAAATGAGGATTTTTTTCCCCCCTCTCTTTCTCATGTCCGTGTTTTTGGAGTAAGTCCAAATCTATTTAATGAAGTCACTGTTACAGTACTGACAGCTGTCACATGACCCTGACAGGAGTCTATGCTCTTATGGCTGTTCACATTACCAGGAGCAATGGTATTCTAACTTGCTCCAAGTTCCATTCGCCCAGAAGACGAACCTATATTGGCTCCTGATCCAGCAACACAATCCTTAGGCGGCATTCTCCCACCCTGGGATTAAATCCCCTGACGGGTCAGGAACATGGAGTGTCTGATGGGGGCATTGGGGGAGCGGGGTTTGGCAGGGGAAGAGGTCACCCTCATGCGTGCAGGCTTTGGGGAGAGGGGTGACCTGTTATTCCTATGGTGGGGGGCGGGGGTGGGGGAGGATGCCCCTACTTGTTACCGAGGTGGGGGGGGTAGGATGTACATTGCGGGGAGAAGGGGGCTTCCGATGGACTTTGGGGTCATCTCATTTATGCACTTATTTATCTGACCCCTATCAGACACCCCATCAGACCCCCATCAGTCAACCCAAGAGACTCCCCATCAGACCCCACCATCAGATCCCCGATCAGAGACCCCCAGACTCCTTTCTGAGGCACCTCCAGCGATCTGCATCAATCACCCCTGGATCCTTTCAAGAGCAGATTCAGTATACATGGGATTCTCCAGCCATTGGGATTCAATTTTCCTGGCAGTGCACCCCTGCCAGCAGGTTTCAGGGTATGATGGGAGATCTGATGAGGCACTCTGTTGGGGGGGGTCTGCTGGGGGGGGGTCTGATGTGGGCCTCTGATGGGGGGGTTTGATGGAGGGTTTAATAGCGGGGTCTGATGGGGGTCTCTGATAGGGGTCTCTGATGGGGCGACTGATGTGGGTCTCTGATGGGGGTCTCTGATGGGATGACTGATGGGGGGGTTTGATGGGGGGTTTAATAGCGGGGTCTGATGTGGGTCTGATGTGGTTCTTGATGGGGGTCTCTGATGGGATTGACTGATGGGGGGGTTTGATGGGGGGTTTAATAGGGGGGACTGATAGGGGTCTGATGTGGGTCCTAATGGGGGTCTTTGATGGGAGTGACGGATGGGGGGGGGTCTGATGTGGGGGAGAGATTTGTATTTGTACGCTGCTCCCAGCACCAGCGGAGACCAGTCCTGATTCTCGGCTGGCAGGAGCACTGAGTCTGCAGAACAGAGAATCCAGGCCATAGATTCACACCCGTCATTCACACTGATAGGCACACACCCACCCACACCAATGTACCTATACCTATAGACTCGCTATTTGTTAACTTAGGATTGGTCGAAGCTCAGAGCTACAAGAAAGGTATTTTGAACATTTGTATTGTTATCCTTATTATTCATTCTTCCAGTTTTCCTTTCACCGTTTTTATAAAAGGATTTTATCACCTTCCTACTTTTTTTCACTTCTGTTAACCGAGAATTGATCTACTTTCTTCCCCTTCACTGACTTTTGAACTTACCAATGCATTTCTAGTAATTTGTTTCAGATTTCCTGGGTTGGATTCTCCGTTGCCTGACGCCAAAATCGGGAACAGCGATCGGGTGGAGATTAGCTCCCGATGCCGAAATCGCGACAGGCGCCAGATTGGAGCCGAATCGCGATGCTCCGCCCCCTCCAAAACTGCATCATTGCGACGCACATCGTGCACATTTGCAACCACTTTGCACCCCATTAGCGGGTCACCCGAGATGCTTTGCGTCCGATGGGCCGGAATCCCGACTGCGTGGTCCATGTGTGCTGTCAGTGGTCGTGAACCTGCCGTCGTGGCTGCGGAGAGAGAGGGCGTGCGGACAGCGTCCATCATCGCCATACTTTGCCGACATTCGTGTCGCCGGCCTTGGGGCTTTTGCCAGGGTGGGGGGGAGCAGTGGGGGGTGGAGATTAATTGGACAGGGACGGGGTCCAGCAGAACCAGGGCCATATTTTTGGACGCGATCGGTGTGTATAGGGGGTTAAGTCTACGCGTGGCTGCAGCTTGTCAGCCCTGCGCGTGTCCATCATGGACGTGCCGATTCTCCCACCGTTTTTCACGTGTTCTGCGGGTGTTCCACGCGACGCCGGTGCTACCCCTCACTTGGTAGTGAAATTGGTGCGGGTGTGGCACTGCTTTTTCCGACATGGAACTCCACGGATCCGCCGTTGGCATCAGCACTTAGCCTCAGGAACGGAGAATACAACCCCCTGCTTTTGCACTTTCTCTCCATGCTACCTCTGTTACTACCATAACCACAGGTTGCCAACTCTGGTTGGTTGACCAGCTTTCTACATTAGCTGGAAACAAGCCAACTCTTCATCCGCCCCCCCCCCCCCTCCCCCCCCACCCCCCCAGTGGATTCTTGACTGTCTAACGGCCTTATTTCCCCAGTATGAATACACATTCCCCATCTCCTCATGAACAAAAGTGGTCAACGGAAACGAGAAACACATTATTTTTCCAACCATAATGATCTTCCTCCCGGTTTGCTCGGATTTGTGTCCAGGGGATTAATATTTAATTCCTGGAGGCTCCAGGAAAATCCTGCAGGGTTGGCGTTCCCTCTCATGGCTTGGCATGAATGTCTTGAGACCTCCCACTTCCAGCCACACACAGCAAAACATTCACAGCACTGGCACCAGTACTGATAACCCACTGGTAACAGTCGGAGTGGAAAGTTGAGTGATCGCAGGGCTGTGCATATCACTGAGAACAAATTGGATCCAAATGTTTCCTAGTTACATAAGTTTCCTCAGACAAAGTTTGCCTGGCTTTCTTAAACTGCTTGACTTTTACTGGAATCCCTTTCATCCATTTCCAGCCCCTTGCTATTTTCTATGATGCTGTTTCTCCGAGCCACCATTGTGAGTGCAATTACCCGTGTTTGAAACGGTAACATTACATTTTTGGATGCTGATGGGATTCCTGCTGAAAAAGGTGGGTTTTATTTTCCTCAAAAAGGTGTGCCAGCAAACAAAATTGCTGGAGGGTCAAATACTTCTCTCCTAGTTGAAGAGTCGATCATTTTGTTTCCACTAATTAATAATCTTTATTGTCACAAGTAGGCTCGCATTAACACTGCAATGAAGTTACTGTGAAAAGCCCCGGGTCGCCACATTCCGGCGCTTGTTCGGGTACACAGAGGGAGAATTCAGAATGTCCAAATTGCCTAACATCACGTCTTTCGGGGCTTGTGGGAGGAAACCGGAGCACCCGGAGGAAACCCATGCAGAATGCAGCCACGGGGAGAGCGTGCAGACCCAGCACAGACAGTGACCCCAGCTGGAATCGAACCTGGAACCCTGGTGCTGTGAAGCAACATTGCTAACCACTATACTACCATGCTGCCATGGGACTATGGGGCGGATTTCTCCCAACCCCCTCACGGTGGGCTTGATGGCGGGGAGGAGCAGAGAACAGGGCGATAGGCAAAAAGTTGGAAACTCGCTAGCGTACATTTACAGTGCAATTCTCCCATTGGTGGGTCGGTCAGCCATTGGCTGGTGGCGTGAATGTCATTTGCATCTCACGAATGCTCATTAAAACTGGCAGGCCTTCCATTCTTCCGGCACATCAGTGGCAAACCACGTCAGCATCAAACACGATTGCTCGACAATGCCGTGCACAAGGCGGTCCCCAGTTGACAAGGGACTTTGAGGTGAGTGCAACAAAGACTTTCTACTACAGTGTTGCGATGCTCCTGAAACACTGTACCCCACTCTGCCGTGCAGACCAGTTCCTGCCCTTCACCTTCACGCCGACCTGGTCTTCATGGACCCTCCTGTGTCACTGTCTCGGATCGGTGCAGCGCCTGGGTTTGAGGGGTGGTTGTTGAATCAAAGGACAGACTTCTTCTTGAGGCTGCTAGCCTATTCCCTCTGGGTTGCTGACATCCTGCGCGGTCTGATGAAGGCAGCTAGGCTGGAGAGAGTGATATGATGTGCTCGACTGGTGTTTAAATAGGTTGCTGGCACCTTCAAACCTGTCAGCTGAGTGCAGGCAGACACATCAGCTGCCAGGAAAGTCAGACGGGAACTCGCCTGTGATTAATTAATGAGATTCCAAACGCTGAAGCTGACATGGGATCCCGCCATTCTGGTCGGTAGGATCGGCCCCACCAGAGCCGCCCGTCATCGCACTTCATCTCAGAATGGGAGTATGCTGCCAATGGAAGAATTGTTTTACTCGGGCGTGGGGCACTGTCGTGAAATGGCCACAAGAGGTCAGTGATTATTCAGTTAAGAGAAAATCTTTAATGCCTTATAATAAAGACAAGGGGCGCGATTCTCCCCTACCCGGCATGACGGGAGGTCCCGGCGTAGGGGAGTGGCGCCAACCACTCCGGGGTCGGGCCTTCCCAAAGGTGGGGAATTCTCCGCACCTTTGGGGGCTAGCCCCGCGCCGGAACGGTTGGCACCAGAAGACTGGCACAAAAAACTGGCGCCCCCGGCAGCGGGGCTGGCCGAAAGGCTTTCACCGGGCGGCGCATGCACGATGTGGGTTTCTCTTCCACTTCCGCCATGGCGGAGGCCGTGGCGGCCGCGGAAGAGAAAGAGTGCACACAGGGCACTGGCCCGGAGTCTGAGTGGGAGGCCCCGATCGCGGGCCTGGCCACCGTGGGGGCACCCCCCCGGGGTCCGATCGCTCGTGCCACCGATCCCGCCGCCACCAGAGGTGGTTCAAACCTCAGCGGCGGGAGTGGCCTCCCAGCAGCGGGACTTCGGCACATCGCGGGCCGGAGAATCGCCGCAGGGGCCTCGCCGATCGGAGTGGCGTGATTCCCGCCGCCACCACTTCCTGGGTGGCGGAGAATCTCTGCCACGGCGGGGGCCGGATTTGCAGCGGCCCCAGGCGATTCTCCGACCCTGCTGGGGGTCGGAGAATTTCGCCCAAGGCTTGTATATATTTCTCATCACGCTCTCAGGACATCCCCAAGTCCATCACATCAAATTAATTACCATTTGAAATACAATCACTGTCATTACCTTGGCAAACACCAATTAATTTGTACACAAAACATCATGGAAACTGTGACATGTCTCGCACATTAGGAACTATTCGGCGGGTATATAGATACATAGAAGATAGGAGCAGGAGGAGGCCTTTTGGCCCCTCGAGCCTGCTCCGCCATTCATTACGATCATGGCTGATCATCCAACTCAATAGCCTAATCCTGCTTTCTCCCCATAGCCTTTGAATTTAATACTACCCCTAATTTCCCTTGCAAGCCATGGGTTTGCCACAGTTCCCTTTCTACTCTTGTGCCAAATAGAAATAAACAACTTTTGGAGTTCATCTATTCATTCCTTGAATGTCAGCCGTTGTCCTTCCTTTCAGTAATGTTTCCCAGTCCATCATAGCCAACTCACGGCTCATACCATCATAGTTACCTTTATTGAGATTTAGACCTTGGTCTCAGAATCAACTACCTCACTGTCCACCTTGATAAAGAATTCTATCATATTATGGTCACTCATCCCCAAGGGTTCTCTCACAACTAGATTGCCAATTCATCCTTTCCCTTTGCACAACATCCAGTCCAAGATGGCCTGTTCCATTGTTGGTTCCTCAATGTATTCGCCCAGAAAACCATCCCGTAAACACTCCAGAAAATCCTCTTCTATTGTACTGTGACTAATTTTACTCACCCAATCTACATACAGATAAAAGTTGTTCCTTTATCACGGGCATCTCTGATTTCCTGTCTAATGCTGTTCCCAACGTTGTCACTGCAGTTTGGTGGTGTGTGTACCACCCCCTACAAATGCTTTTATCTTAACATGACCCATACAGATTCCGTATCACCTATGCTAATATCTTTCCTCAATATTGTATCAATATCTCCTTTAATCAACAATGCAACTCCTCCACCTTTTCCTCTCTGTCTGTCCTTCTAAAAACTGAATAGCCTTCAATGTTTAGTTCCCATCCTTCGCCACCTTGGAGTCACATCTTTGTAATCCCAACTATATCCTACCCCTTTACATCTATCAGCTCCAAACATTCAGGTACAAAGAGCGCGATTCTCCGCAAATGCGGAGAGTCGTGAAGGCTGCCGTGAAACCGGCCGTGTCTCACAGCAACCTCCGCGCCCCCTCCCGGGACCCGATTCTGCTCCCCGGTCGGGGCTAGCAGCGGGGCCCCGTGAACTTCGGCATCGCGGGCTTAACGAATTTCGCTAAGCCCGCGCGCAAAAGTTAGCGACGGCTGATGCATATGATGACGTCAGCAGCGCATGCGCGGATTGGACGGCTCCAACCCGCGCATGCGCGGATGACATCATCACGCATATGCTTGAAACCCGCGCATGCGCGGGCCGTTATGCCCCTCAGCCGCCCCGCGGACTGATCCAGCAGGACGGAGGAGTAACAAAGAGTGCGCGGGGTTCGTACCCGCTGCCCGTGATAGGTGCCCACCGATCGTGGGCCCATGGCACCCTTGGCACGGCCGTGGTGCGGCCGTGCCAATCGGTGCCATGGTTCCCCAGAACGGCACTTTGCGGCCGTTTTCACGAACTGTGAGAGCAGGTGTGTTGCAGTTCGTGAAAACGGCCGTAAAGGCCTGGGAAATCGGGCCATCGGCCAGGGGAGAATCGCTGCTCGCAGTAAAAAACGGCGAGCAGCGATTCGTGTCGGGGGGCGGGCGTGGGGGGGGGGGGGGGGGGGGGGAATAGCGGGAGGTCGGGAAAAATGTCGGGAAGGCCCTCCCGCTATTCTCTGACCCGTCGTGGGGGGCGGAGAATCGCGCCCAAACCCTTTTAACGTTCCTTGCCTCGCCCTACTATTTTTTTGTGTCCTTATCTGATTCTGGCCCTTGATTTCCCTGCCTACCACATTTCCTATTTACCTTGCTGTTTTTTTCTCTTGTTCTTGATTCCACCCGCTCTGAATCCTTAGATAGGCTCCCATCCCCTAGGATATTCGTTTAAACCCTCCCCGACCGCTCTGGTAAGTACCCCCATCCCCAACTACATCAATCTCCGTCCTGCCCAGATGTAACCCATCCAGTTTGTACTGGTCCCACCACTTTCAGAACAGGTCCCAATGCCCCAGGAATCTGAAACCCTCCCCCCCATACCATCTCTTCAACCACTGCAGAGTCTGAGCCTGCAGTGTGATCACCTCTCCATATGTGCTATCCATGATACTTTCCGCCTCGCAATGCACAATGGCCCCAGCTCCCGCTCCAGCTCCGAAATCGAGGCTTCCAGGAGTTGCAGCTGGAGACACTTCCAGCAATATATCCTGCTGTTTCTACTCTGATTTGCACATGGAACTGGTGGCAATCCTGAGGTCCCTACCTTTAAGGCCTGACTTCTCAACTTTTTTCCTAACTCCCAATATTCTGCTTTTAAGACCTCATCTTTGTTTTACCTTTGTCGTTTGTACCGATGTGTGCCACGACCACTGCCGGTTCACCCTCCCCCTGCAGAATGTCCTGTAACTGCTTCGACACATCCTTCACCCAAGCACCAGGGAGGCAACATACCATCCTGGAGTCTCGTTTGTCACCACAGAAATGCCTATCTAGTCCCCTTACAACTAAATAACTAATGCATTCCCACACTTTTTACTCACTCCATCCGTAGCAGAAACCAATCATGGTGCAACATATTTGGCTGTTGCTGCTTTCCCCTGAGAGGTAATTCTCCTCAACGCATCCAAGGAGGTCTATCTGTTTTGCAGGGGAATGGCCACAGGAGATTCCGACACTGCCTGACTCGATCTCTTGTTCTGCCTGGTGAGCACCCATTCCCTTTCTGCCTGCAGAGTCTGAGCCTGCAATGTGATCACCTCTCTGTATGTGCTATCCATGATACTTCCGCCTCGTAATGCACAATGGCCCCAGCTGCCGGTCCAGCTCTGAAATCGAGGCTTCCAGGAGTCGCAGCTGGAGACACTTCCAGCACACCTGTTGGTCCTGGGAACTGGAAATGTTCCTGGTCTCCCACATGGTGCAAGAAGAGCAGACCACGGCTTGACGTTCTGACGCCATGTCTTACCCTCTTCCACTGGGGTAATTGTGCCCATCTCTATCATTCAATACACCTTAATGATGACATTTTGCTTCATCGCAATCAGTGTCCTCTTGGCACACATACTGTCGGCGTGACCAAGTCATCTAATCTCATCTGGTATATAACAGGTAGCTTGCTGATTGTCTGACAGTCAAAAATGTCTCTGTATCTTGCCATCTCTTGCCATCTTGCAAGCTGCTCTTGCTTATGTATTTGCTTTGTTTGGCTCCTTGTTCCGCACTGTAACCAATCACTGTTTGTCGATGTACCATTTGTCAATGTTCTCTGTTGATTATTCTCTTTGTCTACTATGCACGTACTGTGCACATTCCCTCGGCCGCAGAAAAATACCCTTTAACTGTACTTCTATACATGTGACAATAAATCAAATCAATCAATCAATCAACTCAATCAATCAATCCAGGGCCTGTGTTGCACAGCGTGGACTTCTGGACCAAGTTGAATGACCCCTAACAAGATGCAGTCCCAGAGTCCAGTCCATGGCTGGAGATTTTGATCCACAAATTGGAAGCCGAGTTTCCCTGTACACTGTGAATTGTGGCCACTGCCTCGGTGGTGATTGTCTGTCCACCATAAGCCATCAGGTCAGGCTGCTGGTTGAGATCCATTGTTTCCTCCGGGTCTATTTCTCACAGATTGTTTCTGGATCAAACATTACACTTTGCCCCTGTGCCAATTTTGACTTTTAACTTGGAATTGGTTGAGATTATCTGTAGTGTGATCCCAGACCAGACGTGAACAGTGGCTAGGATACTGGACTGAATATTATATTTTAACTTTGTAAGACTGTGCAAAAGGGATACCGCTCTCCAGGAGTGAAGAAATAAGGATATGGTATATTAAAACCAAACTTTATTACTCACGCAGTATTAGAATATCTTTAACATCACACCAGAATATAACTTACAATTACCCTTTAAACAATTCTACTCATTACAGTGAATGCAATATCCTTAATTGTAATCTTTATTCCCACTTAAATAACAAGGGAAAAAAAATCTCAGCTCTAATTCCACTCTTAAATGCCACTGGCACTCAGTAATACTTGCTTTACAGAGATGTTCTTTGAAAAAGAGAGATTTATTGGCACTGCTTTAAAGACAAGATCTGACTCCTGTCAGACCCATGCAGAAAGTCTGCTGGATGTCTTCAGAAGCTGTTCCTTGGCTTGTTTCAGCTCCCCACCACCCTTGTTCTCAGACAAGTCTGCACTTCTTTAAAGACTGTTACTCTCTTTTACCTGAACTGCAGAAAGCAAAACTGCCTGACTTGTGGTCACAGCTTCATCCAGAACTGCATTGACCGGCTTTTACTTCAAAATGCTTGCTACCTTAGCTGCACCCTATAATTATATCACCGTACCAAGCTGAAATCCAATTAATTCCACAGGGAATCACCTTAATCAAAACAAACTGCCATGAGCCCAAGCTTTTTATGATGCTTGGGATGCTTGATGCTTGGAGCGTGCACCCCCAGCTCCCAACCTTTCAATGTAGGATTTATTTTAAAAGATGTCTGCAGCAGTCAAACAGATTCTACCCCAGGCTTTTAATTTGTACTGCAGCAAATACCTCCGATACAATACATCTGAAATTCCTACAGTCATCACAAGTGTAGTGAATGTTTCTCTTTTTTGAGCGGCCGATGCCACACTTCTGCAATATAGTATATAATATAATATGCAATATAGTAGGCCAATTAGCCTAACCTCGGTTGTTGGCAAAATTCTAGAATCCATCGTTAAGGATGAGATTTCTAAATTCTTGGAAGTGCAGGGTCGGATTAGGACAAGTCAGCATGGATTTAGTAAGGGGAGGTCGTGCCTGACAAACCTGTTAGAGTTCTTTGAAGAGATAACAAATAGGTTAGACCAAGGAGAGCCAATGGATG
The DNA here is from genome assembly GCF_902713615.1 of Scyliorhinus canicula. NCBI lineage: Eukaryota > Metazoa > Chordata > Chondrichthyes > Carcharhiniformes > Scyliorhinidae > Scyliorhinus > Scyliorhinus canicula. The sequence goes on from NC_052164.1 coordinate 37,955,803, forward strand.
TTATCTATCTTGACTTCCAAAAGGCCTTTGACAAGGTGCCTCACGGGAGACTGCTGAGTAAAATAAGGGCCCATGGTATTCGAGGCAAGGTACTAACATGGATTGACGATTGGCTGTCAGACAGAAGGCAGAGAGTTGGGATAAAAGGTTCTTTTTCGGAATGGCAACCGGTGACAAGTGGTGTCCCGCAGGGTTCAGTGTTGGGGCCACAGCTGTTCTCTTTATATATTAACGATCTAGATGACGGGACTGGGGGCATTCTGGCCAAGTTTGCCGATGATACAAAGATAGGTGGAGGGGCAGGTAGTATTGAGGAGGTGGGGAGGCTGCAGAAAGATTTAGACAGTTTAGGAGAATGGTCCAAGAAGTGGCTGATGAAATTCAACGTGGGCAAGTGCGAGGTCTTGCACTTTGGAAAAAAGAATAGAGGCATGGACTATTTTCTAAATGGTGACAAAATTCATAATGCTAAAGTGCAAAGGGACTTGGGAGTCCTAGTCCAGGATTCTCTAAAGGTAAACTTGCAGGTTGAGTCCGTAATTAAGAAAGCAAATGTAATGTTGTCATTTATCTCAAGAGGCTTGGAATATAAAAGCAGGGATGTACTTCTGAGGCTTTATAAAGCACTAGTTAGGCCCCATTTAGAATACTGTGAGCAATTTTGGGCCCCATACCTCAGGAAGGACATACTGGCACTGGAGCGGGTCCAGCGGAGATTCACACGGATGATCCCAGGAATGGTAGGCCTAACATACGATGAACGTCTGAGGATCGTGGGATTATATTCATTGGAGTTTAGGAGGTTGAGGGGAGATCTAATAGAAACGTACAAGATAATGAATGGCTTGGATAGGATGGATGTAGGGAAGTTGTTTCCATTAGCAGGGGAGACTAGGACGCGGGGGCACAGCCTTAGAATAAAAGGGAGTCACTTTAGAACAGAGATGAGGAGAAATTTCTTCAGCCAGAGAGTGGTAGGTCTGTGGAATTCATTGCCACAGAGGGCGGTGGAGGCCGGGACATTGAGTGTCTTTAAGACAGAAATTGATAAATTCTTGATTTCTCGAGGAATTAAGGGCTATGGGGAGAGAGCGGGTAAATGGAGTTGAAATCAACCATGATTGAATGGTGGAGTGGACTCGATGGGCCGAATGGCCTTACTTTCACTCCTATGTCTTATGGTCTTATGGAATGATTGGGTTGATGGTGCCTTGGTCATTTCATTCAGTGATACTATAACTCACTGATCCTAACACATGTTCCTGGGAAAGTGACTGAGAGGGGTACTGCTGGCATAGGAGAGAGAGACTGCTGTCGTTTGGCAAATCTTCCACATTTGGCAAAATGATTCCACTTGCCACAGTGATTATACTTTTTACTCCAAATGCATATTTTTCTGCTCTCGTTGTGTCCACTGGATGTATTCGAACAGTTTCTGATTAGTAGAATAGAATGTGTGATGATCTAAAATTAGAGGCGTGATTCTCCGGCCTCCCAGCCACGTGTTTCTCGGTGGCGCTCCGGTATTCCCTGTTCCCGCTGCTGCTATGGGAATTCCCTTTGAAGCCGCCCCACCCCACCGGGAAACCCATAGGCGGGGGGGGGGGGGGGGGGGGGGGGGGTGATCTGCGGTGGGACCAAACAGCCGGACAACTCCGACCTATGTTTTAAAGTGAGGAGCATATTTCTTCCTGTTTGAATTTGCACAATGTAAACTTCCCGACGTTGCGGGACCTGCTGACTTCAGCGGAGTGTAGGTTTCAGACAGCGCTGCACCATAGAAGATGATCTGTCCCTGCTTGAATCTGTCCCAATTGTCCAGCACTTTCTCATCAAAGACAAGTGGGTCAATGGTTCGAAGTCCCTGTGCCACACTGCCAGTCCTGACACCGTGGAGTTCTGCACGGTTCGTTAAATCTGGCTCTGTGTTATTCTGCAGACTCTTCAGACCCCTGAGGGTGGTGGTGTGGGAGGGGGATTACGTTTAGCTCCATACAGAATGCCATTTTTATAGCTGAATTTAAACAGTAAATGTAATCAGGCTATTTGAGTAGGGAAGCCAGCATGAATAGGTCTGATCCTGCCACATAGGGTCGGGTGCTTTTTGGCGCCGCCTTTTTGGCCCCGATCTTTTGGCGCCGTTTTTTTGGCGCTCAGTTGATATGGCGCTCATTTTTTTGGCCCACCACGGTTTGGCGCCAAAGCATGTAAATAAATGGATTAAATTAAACAAGGATAAAAATACGAAACCTTTATTCTGGCATAAAAGAAAAAGAAAGTAATAATTAAAACTCAGTAATTTAATGTATTTCGTAATTGTGGGCTATACCACGCAAATATTCTAATGGTTCTCTCTCATCAAACTGGCGCACAATATTCAAAATGCGCTCGTCAGCTCTCACATACTTAAGAAGTTTTTGTTTTGGAGCATGGCCAGCAACCAATTGTTCATAATATGCCTCTCGGTTGTTTTGAATTTTTCTCAGTCCATCAATAAATTTCCATATAATGGGGTGGTGAACTCCTAATTCCGCATATACCTTTCTATGTGCTGCTTCTGCGTGATTGTTAGTTCGATCCTCTCCGTTGATTGTGCGATTGTACTGGTTCCACATCTCTAAAGGGAAAAGGGGGGGCCGCCTGCCATTGCCTCTTCTCATTGGTCGTCCTACGTAATTATCTTCAAACCAGTTAAGCAGCGATTGAAGTTCTACCGGCAAGTCTTCGTACAGGGTATCAATGTAGTTATCCAAGTAAGGAACAGGCACGAAGCATAAGGCTATGATCATTTTAGCTCTTAAAGCAATTTCGGAATCATTGTTATATAAAACCTGGCACCCAATCTGTTTAAGGTGCTTGTACACGTTATGAGCGAAATGGAAGAAACATCCTTGTATCGTTACTCCTGGAAAACATTCTTCCATTGCAGAAATAGCTGCCTGTTCAAAGTCACAAGAAATTCTTCCCGGATTTAATCCTGGGATTGCGTCATGAACCACCTGAAACATGCGTACATATGTTGCACGCCTTTTATTTGGTAATAAGGCATATAAAACTAGATGAACTCCTCCATGCCTTCTTCCCATAATTACATAAACCTGTGTAAATAACGGAGGAGATAATTTAAAGGTCCCATCAACATACCACACTTCAGAATCTAATAGAAACACAGTCCAGCTCTGTCTCCCAAAAATTAAAATTCTATCATCTTCATGACCACTGTCTGCTATTAAAAAGTTCTCACATTCACCATTGTTCTTCATATAATGTTTGTAATCATCGGGGATCACTAATTCACGAACATGAACAGGATTTGGAGGAACGAGGTTCATTTGATTTCTTCTTCTCCTTACAATTTGCTTCATTGCGTCTGCAGTTGGAAGTACTCCTTGAGCGGCTTGAGAAATATTTTCTGTACAAGAACTTAAAATTGCCGATGGTAGATCTTGACTCTCTCCAGCCCGGCGCTTTACACTTGTTTTAATTGCAGCTACTTCCACGCTTGCTGCTGAAGCACCATGGGAATGCTCGTTTATTTCCTTTATCACTTCATTGTTTTTAGTGTGTATACGGGGTTTGCACTCGTTCTTGTTTTCACATCTCCAAAACTTCATCAAAGTGTCCTTCTTGCTATGCTTGTCGAACACATATAGATATCCATTGTGAGAAAATTTAGGTTTGTCTTTCTTACTTAAAATACTTTCAGCCATTTCTGCAAACTTTACTGATTCTCATAAATTTTTATGAGAATCAGTAAAGTAAAATTAGACTTAACTACTTTTAAATTTTTAGAGTAAAATTCTAAGAGTATGTTGCGCTACAGAACTAGGTGGAATTTTGGTGGAACTAGGTACAGAACTACATTTAAAATGTTGGTTTTAAAAGTGGTTATTAAGTAGGTAATTAAGATTCGGCGCCAAATCGTTGAATGCCAAAACAATCGGCGCCAAACCAATTCAGCGCCAAAAAAACGGCGCCAAAAGATCGGTGCCAAAATGGCGGGGCCAAATGGTACCATTCCCGCCACATACACTTATAGCCTGGACCGTGGGGTAATTTTTCAAAGCAGGATCCCTGGTTTATGGTTGGCCCAGGAGGTGAGATCATTCACACAGATAAATGTTGTGAGTACACTTACATAAAAAACCCACCAGGGGGTGCAGTTGAGCTTTAAAGTGAGTCAACCCAAGGCTCAAACTTGGCAAACTGCGGGTGGAATTCTCCCATTTTGAGAATGGGAACGGGGGCAGGAGCAGGAATGCCGGAGTGTTTCGCACTGTGGTGACTGGTGGGAAAACACACCAAATCTTCCAGTTTCAACCTCATTAATTATGCACCTAGCTGTTTTATGCTGTATTCAGTGGCGGAGCAGGCCTGGGGGTGGGGGGGGGGGGGGGGGGGGTGCCTGGCTGACATATTGAAAAGACGCCTAGCATCACTGACCCACTATTGAGGAAAGAAGGTGGACCGCCTGGAAATGAAGATAGATCTCCGGGAGATACTGAGGCTGGAAAATGGACCTCCACCTCCTCCCCTCCCACCCCCCACCCTCACCCCCTCCCCTCCACTCCTCCAGGATGCTGAATCTGGTAATCCACCTGTAGATGCTTCCCCCACCCACTGGCGGCCTCCATCCTAAACACAGACAGCCACAGGCGTCATTCAGATGAACCCTGATATCTGCACGCTACAGTGTTCCACATCGGCAGAACCGCCGACAGAACAGCGTGAACCACTCCGGTGTTGGGCCACCCCAAATGTGTGGAATCCTCCGCACCTTCAGGGGCTAGGCCGGCGCCGGGGCGGTTTGCGCTGCGCCGGCTGGCGGGGAAGGGACTTGGCGCCACGCCAACCGGCGCACAAGGGTCTCCGCTGGCCAGAGCGAGATGGCACATGCACGGGAGTGCCAGCGTGTGCTGGCGTCATCCCAGTGCATGCGCAGAGGGGTTCGTCTCCGGATCAGCAATGGTACAGCGGCCGGTGGAGAGGAATAGAGTGCCCCCATGGCACTGGTCCCCCGCAGATCGGTGGGCCCTGATCGTGGGCCAGGCCACCGTGGGGCACCTCCCGGGGCCAGATCCCCGGCGGCCCTCCCCGGAGGCTGCCCGCGCAGCCAGGTCCCACTGGTCAGTACCTACTCTGATTTACGCCAGCGGGACCGGCGTAAAACGGGCGGCCACTCGGCCCATCGCAGGCTGGAGAATCGCCGGAGGGGCCGCTGCCAGCGGCCCACGACCGGCGCGCCGCGATTCCCGTCCCCGCCAAATCCCTGGCTCCAGAGAATTCGGCAGCCGGTGGGTGCAGGATTCACGCTGCCCCCCGGCGATTCTCCGACCCGGCGGGGGGGTCAGAGATTCCCGCCCATGGTGTGGGGCGCTGGTCCATCATCTGCATCCCATTAACGGGATGCAAATGAGGTTCACGCCAGCCTCTGGTGAGTTTTCCGTGCCACCATGGCGGGCAGAAGCGGAAGATCTCACTGTAAATTCCCACCGGCATATTCTCCTCCTGCCATATTCTCCCTCCCATTGTCCGCCATCAAACCCGCCAGCAGTAGCTTGGGAGAATTCAGCCCAAGGACTTGCAGTACAGCCTGAAGTGATTGTTTTGGGTTGTGGCCACCAGGCTGTTCTCGAGGCAGTTGATGAGACAGCAGAAGATAAGCGGTGCCAGGCGAAAATGTACAAAAGTACGATGCACAATAATTGCACCATTTTCAGTTGGGAGAACCTGGGGCTAACCTGAATCCAGGAAATGGGGCTCTCGCTCACTGAAGAGCTGCTGAGACCCCCCCCCCCCCCCCCCCCCTCCGTCGCCTCCTTGGGGGAAGGCCAACCGTCCAAACTGCCCTTAATGCGATTCAGGGCTTAATCGGCCAGCGAGAAGGAACTTCCCTGAATGGAGGATCCCGGGGCAGATATCCCATCACTCCGAGAGCCGCTAGCGAATCATTACTGTCAGCTCCACCTGGAGGGTGAGGTGGGGGGGGGGGGGGGGGGGGGGGGGGGGGCTGGTGATAGCTGCCAGCAATCAGAAGCCCAGGATCAGAATAGGGACTCAGGCCATTGGGTGAGTGAGAGTGGGATGGGGGGGCTCACAGAGAGGGGGGTTCGGTAACTTGGGGGCAGGGTTTCAAAAGAAAGGGCAGGGAGGTGGCTCTCAACGCCACCCCCCCCCCCCCCCCCACCACCACCCCTGCCTCGCCGTTCCTGATGCCAAGTCCCTCGATCAGGCACTGAGTGCCTGTCGTTTGCCCACTTAAGGAACTCAATGGGATGGACGTCCACGAGCCTTCCTGCCCCGGGCATATTCGGGTCAGAGGGGGAGAACAGCAGCCTCTCCCCCGATTAAATGCCCCTGCCTCGAAACACACCTACGAGGAGGGCACTCAATTCCGCCCTTTGTCTGAAAATGGCTGCAAACTTAAAAATAGTTTTGCCTTGATTAAAATCGAGCTGCAGTCTTGAATAAAGGTAAAAGTGGAGATTTATAGACGCGAGGTTTGCAGCAGTTGGTGTCAGTCAATGACTTTGTGTTCTAATGACATGCTGCTGCCAATCCCTGGCAGATCAGTAGGAACGAACTCCACGATTTAAATGTTTGTGCACAAAGGTGTGAAACTCAGTTCCCACAGTCACTGTGCGGTAATTATTGGTTCTCTGATATAGTGCAGGGTGTGACAGTGCAAGACTGCCCATCATCCAGAGCTGAGCCAGGACCGAGGAGAGCACAATGAACAGGCTTCTCACTGTAACTGCTGCTCTTGTATGTTAAACGGGGTCGCGCCTTTTAGCTTCTCGGAATGTTTCAGTGTTGCTAAATATATTTGATTCCTATTAAGGTCAATTTTTTATTCCAATGTTTCTGCCCTTTTCCCTTCTCTCTGAAGGTGCTAACTCAGCTGCTGTCAGCTGTCCTCTGGCAGCTTAAACCGTTCATTCTTCCTGTTCCAATCTCGGTGACCACCCAGCTGTGAAACGCAGGAGCAGGAAGAGGCCATTACACCCTCAAGTTTGTTCCACCGATCAGTGGGACCATGGCTGAGCCGCACCTCAAACTCTACTGATCTGCCTGTGCTGTGTCTCCGTTCATCCTGTAACCAAACAAACCTCCACTGGTCTCCATCCTGTCTTCTCCCAGTAACTAGACATGGAGACTTTTCAACAAGGGACACCAAATGGTCATCAAATGCAACAACCTTGAGTAGTTTTCGGCACCCGTCTCCCTCGCTGACACGTGGGAATCGCGCCCCCCCCCCGCGCCGATTCTCCGGCCCACGTTGGGCCGAAGTCCTGCCGCTGTCAGGCCTCTCCTGCTGACATAGATTAAACCACCTCTGGTGCCGGTGGGAGCAGGCGGCGCGAGTGGGCCCCAGGGTCCTGGGGGGGGGGGGCGGCGATCGAACCCCGGGGGGTGCCCCCACGGTGGCCTGGCCCGCGATCGGGGCTCACCAATCGGTGGGCGGGCCTGTGTCTTGGGGGCACTCTTTTTCTTCCGCCGCCACCACGGCCTCCACCATGGCAGAGGCGGAAGAGACCCCCTCCACCGCACATGCGCCGGTGGTGACGTCAGCGGCCGCGGACGCTCCGGTGCATGCGCGGACTCATGCTGACCGGCGAAGGCCTTTTGGCCAGCCCTGACGCCGTTCGGCGGGGCGCCAAAGGCCGTTGGCGCCAGTCGGTGAAGCGGGAGCCACTCCGGCGTGGGCCTAGCCCCTAAAGGTGCAGAGAATTCCGCACCTTTGGGAAGGCCCGATGCCGGAGTGGTTCTCGCCACTCCGGTACGCCGGGACCCCCCGTCCCGCCGGGTAGGGGAGAATCCCGACCCAGATGTCTGGCATGACTCTAATCTCCAGAAAAAACTGTGATTGTAGTGATCTCTATGTGCATGTCCATAAGGGGTTAATGTGTAATCAGTAGCACCACATGATCACTAGAGGGCTGGACCAACAGGGGTATAAAAAGCAACCACATTGTGTCTCTCCCTCTCTCTTGGGTGCACTGTGACCAGGGCAGTATCAGATTAGTTCAGATGGCTAGTGGAGTTACGTATAGTTACTGTAGTTAGATCTGGTTAACCTTATTACTAGTATCAAAGTTAAAGTAAAGAACTCATGCAATTATTGTTACAGTTATTTAATAAACCTTTTGTTACTACTGGACGAGTTTGAGTCTTCTTCATCGAGATTCAGAAGGCCTCATCATTAACCAAGGATTGAGTAGCACATGTTACCTACCACACAGGTAACAAAACAGTGATCACCAAAAATAGAATTGACTGAATGGAATCCATGTCTTCCTCCATTTTCCTCTAACTTTGATCCGATCCAGATTGTTTTAAGTTTGCAATGGCCTGTTTCTTTACACGGAGCACTCACCAACATCTTGTGCTTCTCACCAGATGTTTTCTGAGATGTGGATGGGCTTGGAACAGCTAATTGCTATCTTGGACTCCCAGCCGCAGTCACAATGATATCGAAAGAAAGTTGGATGAAAACAATCACACCATGACAAAGATGCTGCTTTTATACTCATGTTGACTTTATGACTAACAGGTCAGAGTTCTGGTGGGGGGTGGTATTTAATGGAGTCTCATCCATCAGCTGGAGAGCCAGCGAGCATCACCACCCTCGGGGAAGGCCTGCCTATGAACTGCCAATTAGGCACTTAATTAGCCATCATTGGGCCTTCCTCTGGATCAAGGACCCCCAGGGACAGAAACCTTGGCAGCCAATCAGGGGTTGGCAGTTGTGTTTTGCTCAGCTGCGCCTTCGGAAAAGTGGTGGCTGCTGCTGGTAACGCACCCACCCAAGGCCCAGAATTGCCGAGGGACCCAGACCGCAGGTGGGTGGTGTCGGGGGATTGCTTGGGTGGAGAACAGAGTACCATCAGTGTTGGGCAGAGGGCTCTGGATATTCAACATTTCAGATAACGCCAACCTGCACCTTTATATGGCATCTTCAATGTAGTGACGTTTCCCAGGATGCTTCAGAGGAGCCCTATGACCAAAATTTGACACTGACCCACACTGAGAGACCAAAAAAAAGTTTAGGAGACCAAAAGCTGGTCAAAGCCCAGTATCTTCACATTGAGGACATACTCCATCATGTTATCATAGAATTTACAGTGCAGAAGGAGGCCATTTGGCCTATCGAGTCTGCACCGGCTCTTGGAAAGAGCGCCCTATTTAAGCTCACACCTCCACCCTATCCCATAGCCCATCATCCCCATCTAGCTTAAGGGGCAATTTAGCGTGGCCAATCCACCTAACCTGCACATCTTTGTACCATGGGAGGAAACCGGAGCACCCGGAGGAAACCCACGTAAACACGGGGAGAACGTGCAGACTCCACACAGACAGTGACCCAAGTCGGGAATCGAACTTGGGACCCTGGAGCTGTGAAGCAACTGTGCTAATCACTTAGCTACCGTGCTGCCCCTACGTGGGGGGGGCGCTGCCAAGGGCCCCCGACCGGCGCGGTGTGATCCCCAACCCCGCCCAAAAACCGGCGCCGGAGAATTCGGCAGCTGGCATCGGAGCAGTGGGGCAGGTTCACGCTGCCCCCTGGTGATTCTCCAACCCGGTGGGGGGGTCGGAGAATCCCGCCCCTTATTGCAACAGATAAAGATACAATATATATCAATTTCTACATTCATTACGTCATCAATGCTCAAAATTCAGTCTCGCTTTGCCAGGGGCATTCAGCTCCAGCCACAACCAACCATGACCTTTGTGGTGACATAGTATTTTTTTTTTCCAGTTTGGAGCAATTCAGATGATGCGATACACAGACTTTGGTATTTGCAATTCATAATCCAACCATATAAATGTTCATTCCTTGCCCTGTACCATGGGCAGGGTTCCACGATCCTGGGGCTAAGTGTTGACACCGTCGTAAACACTGGAGCGCATTACGACTGCATCAACAGGCCCCAAGGAGCAGCGATCCTGCGCACACAGGGGGCTAGCACGGCACTGGAGCGACTCACGCAGCTCCAGCTGCCGATATAGGCGTCAGGACGGGCACCACAGGTCCGCCCATTCCCCCTCCCCTCAGCAGGCTGCCCCCCGCAGCATGAACGCCGAGGTCCCGCTGGGTAGGACCACACGAGAACGACGCCGGCGGGACTCGCCCTAACTCGGCAGACACTCGGCCCATCGCGTGGGGAGAATTGCCGGGGGGGGGGGCGTTGAGCGGTCCCCGTCCGGCGCCGCGTGATTCACAGAATCAGCGGACTGGCGTCGGAGCGGCGCCACGAGATTCACGCTGCCCCCCCCCCAATGACTGTGACCCGGCGCGGGGTCGGAGAATCCCGCCCGTCCATGGACTTTATTGCCAACAAAACACCTTGGGGAATAAATTATGCCCACGTAGCGCCGCTTCCTGCGAAGACTTGCATTAGTTTCCTCGGGGCCAGATCTGTGCAAATCACACAATGTTCCTCATTGATATCACTGAATAAATCCCATGCAGTAACAGCTGGAATTGCTGGAACTCCGATGGGAAATAATGTAACTGCTCAAAGCGGCAATCCTCCCCCATCACAAAACCTTGTTAGTATGTGAAACTACTGAAGTAAACTTCGACAAATAGCACCAAGATGGAAACTAATATTAGAGTTTTGTAAAGAAAACCTGCAAAATGTTCAAAAACACCTTTAAAATGTACCTGACCGCATTATGTACATACAGATTTGCCAATAGCAGTAAAAGATACTAACAGGGCGTAAGCAAGACACTTCACTCCTGACTGCTATCCAGTGAGTGCTACTTGGAAGTGCGAGTGTGGATGTCAGTTAAGGATAGGGCCAAACTCAGACACTCCCTGCCTAAGTGAACAAGTAAAGACTGGGCAGACGGTAGGGTTCCAGTTCTCAGAATTGGAATCTGGCAAAAGTCAGAAGTACAAAATGTCTGGTGCATTTCTGTTAATCCCTCTAGACTAAGGATCAGTGAAATGTTTTGCAGTTAACTGGCAGCCCCACAGACTCTCCACCAAAATCTAGGAGGAAGAGAGAAGATATTAAGCTACACAAAATATTGAATAGTGTAGTCTTGGTAAACCCACAATTCGAAGGAAAGCAGAGAGTAATGTCAGAAGATATACATATCATTGAGAGAAGAGTATATTTGAGGCAGAAATTAGAAGAAATCTTTGATTTGATGATTAGAGACAGAGTCGAGGGATTTTATCGGGCGCTCTGATTCCCAGCCACGTTCCCAGTGATTGTCCTGCAACAGTTTAACACTGGGAGCAATGTTAATTGCTTTAAGGTGAGATTTCTTCCCCTATCTTGGGAGGAAGTCACGCTTTCAAAATCTGCTGACCAACCAGATTGCCAGAAGCTCTGTAGCCCCAGCATCGCCAGGCAGGAATGATGGCCGCTGCTGGAACTACACGCTGTCCCATTGAAAAGGGGCCCAGACTCAGCTAAGTAAGCAAGAAACTATAGGCCAGTTAGCTTGACATCTCTTCTAGGGAAAGTGTAAGAATCGCTCATTAAGGAGGTTACAGCAGAGCACTTAGAAAAAGTCACGGGAAGAGTCAGCACGATTTTATGAAAGGGAAATCATGTTTAACCAATCTATTGGAGTTCTTTAAAGGACTAACATGCCCTGCAATAAAGGGGAGCCTGTAGTCGTACTGCACTTGGATTTCTAGAAGACATTTGATAATGGGTCACATCAAAGATTATTGAAGAAGAGCTCATGGTGTAAGAGATAGCATATCAGCCTGGGCAGAAACTTGGTTGGCTGGCAGGACGCAGAGATTATTCTGATTGCAGGATGTGGTGGATGAAATCCGACAGCGGTCTGTCCTGGGGGCTCAACTTTTTACAGTTCACATCAATGACTTAGATGAGGGGAGCAAAGGCATGGTAGCTAAATTTGGAGATGACGAAAAGATTGGTAGGACAGGATGTTGTTAAGAGGACACAAGGAGGACGCAGATGGATATAGATAGGTTGAGTGAGTGTGCAAAAATTTGGTTGACAGAGTATGGTGTGGAAAAATGTGAAGTTGTTCACTGTAGCAGGAAAAACTAAAACAAGCAGTGTATTACTTAAACAGAGAATGATTGAAGAATACCGAGGGGCTGAAGAATCTAGGTTTTCTGAGTCACAAAAAGTAAGTAAGAAGGCTACCATAGAACATACAGTGCAGAAGGAGGCCATTCGGCCCATTGAATCTGCACTGACCCACTTAAGCCCTCACTTCCACCCTATCCCAGTAACCCAATAACCCCTCCTAAGCTTTTTGGTCACTAAGGGCAATTTATCATGGCCAATCCACCTAACCTGCATGTCTTTGGACTGTGGGAGGAAACCGGAGCACCCAGAGGAAAACCCACGCAGACACGGGGAGAATGTGCAGGCTCCGCACAGACAGTGACCCAGCGGGGAATCGAACCTGGGACCCTGGCGTTGTGAAGTCACAGGGCTATCCACTTGTGCAACCGTGCTGCCCTTTCTTAGGAGAGGAATTGAACATAAAATAAGGATGGTGTACTTCAGTTATAGAGGGCATTGCTAAGAACACATCTCAAATATTGTATGCTGTTTTGGTCTCTTAATTTAAGGGAGGTTGTAAATGCGATGGAGGCGGTTCAGATAAGGATTACCAGATTGATACCTGAAATGAACACCCTCCAACCCATGGCGGGGCGGGGGGGGGGGGGGTGTAAAGTTCAGCCCTTAGAGTCATTATGGTTTGAGAAACGTTTGGAATAAGCTGCTGAATGAGAAAATAGAGAAGAGGCATGTAAAATGAATTTGGGTGCATAACTAAAAAAGTTAGAATATTAGAGATTCAATGAACGAATTAGGGGCAGCCATCAGTTTCAGCTTTGAGAAAGTTGGGACTCAATGAATGTATTGGAACACGAAAGACCCACATCCAAAAACATTAACTGTGCTAACCAGCGCAGTGGTCAGCACAGTTGCTTCGCAGCTCCAGGGTCCCAGGTTCGATTCCCGGTTTGGGTCACTGTCTATGAGGAGTCTGCACATTCTACCCATGTTTGCGTGGGTTTCCTCCGGGTGCTCCGGTTTCCTCCCACAGTCCAAAGGTGTGCAGGTCAGGTGGATGGGCTATGCTAAATTGCCCTTAGTGTCCAAAAAAGGTTAGGTGGGGTAACGGGGATAGGGTGGAGGTGTGGGGATAGGGTGGAGGTATGGCCTTAGGTCGGCTGCTCTTTTCAAGAGCTGGTGCAGACTTGATGGGCCGAAAGGGCTCCTTCTGCACTGTAAATTCTATAAAAATCTGCAGTATTTTGTTTTTCTTTGGTCGAGTGAGTCTGGATGTGGTGGTTATTTTCTTGAATTTTAGTGATCATGTTCATTTGGTCAAGCAGCCTAGGGAGGGGAGGGGGTGTCTTTGAGTCAGAATACATGGGATCTGCCCCACTCCAGATATTCGAGCATGCATGAGTGTGGCACAGTGGCACAATGTTTAACACTGCCACCTCACAGCATCAGGGACCCGGGTTCAATTCCGGCACTGGTTAACTGTCTATGTGGAGTTTGCATATTCTCCCCATATCTGTGTGGGTTTCCTTTGGGTGCTCTGGTTTCCTCCCACAGTCCAAAGATGTACAGGTAAGGTGGAGCGGCTATGTTAAATTGCCTTTAGTGTCCAAAGATGTGTAGGTTAGGTGGGGTTACAGAGATAGGGTGGGGGAATGGGCCGAGATAAAATACTCTTTCGGAAGGTCGTTGCAAACACGATAGGCCAAATAGCTTCCTTCTGCACTGTCGGGATTCTATGGATTCTAAGGGGAAGGGTTATTCTCAGCAAATATTTCAGGCTGTACTGTGGGAGTGCTGCACTGCTGGAGGTGTCGCCTTTCAAATGAGGCATTAAACTGAGAGACTGGCTACGGCCTTGGGTCGATGTAAACAACCCCAGAGCACGATTTAGATAAGAGGTGGAAAGTGGCTCGATCTCCTGGCCTACATTAATCAGGAAAACAAATCACCTGCTCATTGATCTCGCTGTTGTTTGTCGGACTTTCCTGTGTGAAAACTCTTCTTTTTCTTCCCTGGTATAGATTCTGCTTTGCTCTGTGGAATGATCTGACATGTTGACCATCTTTTTAATTCATTCACGGGATGTGGGAATCTCTGGCTAGGCCGGCATTTATTGCCCATCCCGATATTTTATCTTCATAATTTTCCACTTTTTCATCAAATATACACCCAACAAAAGATAATCAATAATAGCAAATACAATAGCAATCCCCCCCACCAGCATCCCCTTCAACTTACCCGCCCCCCCCCCCCCCCCCCCCCACCCACCCCCCACACATCCTATATTGTCCATCCCTGGCTGCCCTTCAGAAGGTGTTGGTGAGCTGCCTTCTTGAACCACTGCAGTCGCTGAAGTGCAGGTACACCCACAGTGCTGTTAGGGAGAAAATTTGAGGATTTTGCCCCATCGGCACGCCAGTTAGTGACTGACAAAACGGAGCCGGTTATTTCAACAGCTTTTTTCTGAACCACAGTGTTTCTTCGTAATGTGGAAATCTGTGGAATGTGAAAGCAATAACTTGCTGCCACTTCATGGGGGCTTTCTGCTATTTTTACAAATACCGCATTATGAATGATCATAAAGACTTAATAATTGAAGTAACTGTGGGAGAAAGCTAAATGGAGAGCGGCAAAAATATTAAAGATTAAAGATGTGGTTTAAGCATAAATTGGTCAAAAGCAGATAGAAAAATGTGGAGGCCACCTCCATGAAACTCAGGATAGCTTTGTGGAGGTGGCAATATGCACTGAAAAGCCCACTAAAATACTTGGCAGCCAATTGAATGAAGTGTGGTCACAGTTGTAGGAAATGTGGCACCGAGGTTCCACGAACAGGAATGGCCAGATAATGGTGGCTGACCAGATATTGGTGAGGGTGAGGCAAGTGAGGGTCAGAGGATGCACCATGAGGTTATGTGCCAAATTTACTGGGCCAGTTAATCTGTCATGTTTGTTAATCTGGCTGTGCTTTAAGTGATCCTGATTGGAGGTCCCACATTGGGCAAGATGTGGGAAGAATTCACTTCCTCTTCAAATGGTGTCATTTTAGCTGCCCATCTGGGGGGGCCGAAAAGAGGTGGAATCTTGTGCCCTCCCCCGTGGCAGGTTTGGTGGTGGTGGGGCATTTAAATGGGCGGGAGAGTGGCGAATAGGGACCCGTCATCGTCCTACCTCCACCCGGATTAAGTCTCTGGCAGAAAGGCCTGTGGACATCCTGCCGCTAATTGAGGCCGTTAAGTGGAGCCTCATCCCACTGCTCCTGGTATTAAGCCAGCAGTGAACGGGGGGCCTGCCATGCGAGGAGCATGACAAGCAATACCCGGGGCCGGATCCCTCGTTCAAAGACACACAACAGGAAGTGGGATTGATAAAAGCCACCCCGTATCCATGCTGTTGTCCTTTCCCCTGACCCACTCCCCACTGTCACTTACCTGTGCCTGAGTCTCTGAAGCCCTGGCTGGGTGTAGTACCAGCAGCAGCCACAGTGGCATTGTTGAGTACAGGAGAGCTGCTAGCCCGTGATAGGTTGGTAGTTCTTGGTGGGAAGGACTTCAGCCCCAGAGTCCATGATCCTACGGTGAGCGGGGGGGGGGGGGGGGGGGGGTCTGCCATTGGTCTGTCAAGTGCCTGAATGGCACAAGATGCGGCGACCCTTCCCTAAAAGATAAATGTGACTTGCGGGTCTCACTGCACTCCAGCTGATGGCTGAGACACACGTTGCCTCCATACGAATTCGCCAGTGGCCTCAGTTTAGCCTGACTGACAAATGGCACTTCTGGCAATGCAGTGCTCTATCAGTACTGTACTGAAGTGTCAACTCAGACAATGTACTCAAGTCCTGACATGGGGTTTAAACCCACAGAATTCTGAGAAATTAATTGCTAAAATGTTACCTCTAACCATGGTTGCAGTTGGCAATATAATCTTATTGAGAAAACAAAAATCAATTAATTAAACAAATGAGAGGGAATGAAAGCCCTGGTCCGCCACTGTAAGTTGAATAAAATGTCTGCACCCCAGCCTTCGCGATGCCCATTGATCACGGAAGGCCTGAAGCGTGCCGGAACGCGGTATGCTCCCTCCCCAAGGCCACCCGGCTACAAATAGACGTGGAACATGGACTCCCCTTGGCCACAGAAAAGGCATGCGGCCTGGGAACCAGCGAACCACCTTAATCTATGATTGCATGGCACCATTGCATGCAACAGTCTCCATACCAGGCCTAGATATTCATATATGTGTAACCAACAATCAGTGCAGTCACATGCACATGAAAGCATTCGCCATAATGCAATGTATTGTCCGAGGTCAGGAGATTTCTTTGCACAGTGGTCTGTTATGTAACAGTAATCAATATCAAATGAGTTTAATTCCAAACAAGTTAACTGGACTGCTTATAGCTTTCTCAAGAGTTTTAACTTTGAAAAGTGACTTTGTTATGCATCTGCTGCCTGTAATGTTCGGAACAGAGAAAACATAAACTTCAGCAGTTTAAGAAGACTTGGCATCTATTTTTAGCATCATAACTAATTAGATGTTATTTTGGTTTTGTTAGATTTAGGATAAGTTTATTTTTCAACAAGCAGTTCAACATAGCTTTGCAGGGAGCAGTACTACTTTGTTGCACTAATTTGAGGTAAAATATTGGAACCTTTGATCATCAAGTGTCAAAACAATCTCAGGTTCAGAAGTTTATACAACAGTAACTATACCTCAGAAGGACTTAATTGGCGGCAACTTGCATTGGAACACCCTGAGGTCATGTAAGGCTCTATATAAATGTAAGTTCTTCCCTTCAGCCAAGCAGGCAAAGAGGGCAGGTCTTTTCAAGCACAAAATTGACAGAATTGATCAGATATTTATCATTCAGCACAAACCTCATCATATTGGAATCATGTATGTCATTGCAGTATTCACAACAGATTATTCAGCTGGACTATCATCAACTAGGGACCAACTGCAAGGATATTACTGCTGTGCAATTAGCTTCTGAAACACAACCACAAGCTTTTAACCATGCTAAACGCTAAGTTGTTCTAGTAGAACAATGCATCTGTGCTGTGCAAATAAACCAGTGTGCAATCAAGATCACATAGCTGTGCAATCCTGGCCAGCTGTAAATTAACCACTTCACTCATCCATTTCTTTACAAGGGATTTATTTTTAATGTTTACAACTCAATAGATAAGAAGAATCAGTGCGTACTGGAATTAACATTGCCTGTTTGCTCTCTGCCAAGTTTGCGGAGAGTGAGTGCTCTCGTCAGAGACTCTCGGAGGGATGTGATCATTACTTCTTGGCCTCAATTTTCTGTTAGCCTCTGTGAAAATTACTTCTTGGCACACAAAGGCACTGATAAGATCAGTAAGACAATAATGTGGAATCTTTATTCATGGATGGTTCTGCCTTATATAGGCAGATCTTCACAATGCCAGCATACAGGAGTGTTGCCTGGCATGTTACATCACATGCCTTACACTACTGTACATTGGAAACATAACCACACTTCTTAAAGGTGGATCATAACAGTGACAATGGTAATACTGTCACACTTGGGCAGAACAATGCAGAGATCCAGAAGCCGCTGCCAGTGATCACATGCTGTTGAGGAATTAGCAGTGTTAGCCTCACTGTAACATTTCTTGAAAAAGTTACATTGTTAAATGAGGTGTAAATAAGCTTTTAATGACATACAAACTTTGTGATTCCCGCTAAACACCCTCATTGTCACTGAAAGCCAACTTCATATTTGTGGAATGGCAGATTTCTCCATAACAATAAATATTCCACATTTGTATTTATTTTAAACCTTATGTTTATTTTAGCTCCTATCTTAATCTAGTTGTAGTCGTTTATTTTACAGTTTGAAGATTTAAATTGAGAGGGAAAGATGCTAGGTGCTTTAACCTCCTGGTTTGCTATGTCTGAAGACTTTGATGTGATTGGCTGCTTCCTTTTTTGCCAACACCCATTGCAGCTGCATGTCAAGAGATCCCTTTCTGGGTCCATTGAAACAGACTTGGGAAAGTGTCAGTACGTCTGTGTTTGTCCTACATACAGTCACCATCCTGCACTGTTCTAGGTTTAATGCCATTTGCCATTGTTCCATGTTGGTCTAAGCGCGTAATTTCAAAATGTTTTGTTAACAATTGTAGCCTCATAGGAGCAGCACGGTGGCACAGTGGTTAGCACTGCTGCCCCACAACGCCAAGGTCCCAGGTTCGATCCCGGCTCTGGGTCACTGTCCGTGTGGAGTTTGCACATTCTCCCTGTGTTTGCGTGGATTTCGACCCACAGCCCAAAGATGTGCAGGATAGGTGGATTGGCCACGCAATTTAGCCCCTTAATTGGAAAAGAATTGAGTACTCTTAAAAAAAAATTTTTTAATCAATTGTGGCCTTGTAGCTGAAGACAAAATGTAAACTGTTGTCTGTTAGGAACATGTTAAGGCTGCTGCTGCTCCAAAATCACAGCAGGAAACATCACAGAATCCTTATAGTGCAGAATGAGGCCATTCAGCCCATCAAGTCTACACCGACCTTCTGAAAGAGCACCCCACCCTGGCCTTCTCCCTCATCCTATCCCCGCAACCCCATAACCTAACGTACACATCTTTAGACACTAAGGGACAATTTAGTATGGCAATCCACCTAACCTGCACATCTTTAGATTGTGGGAGGAAACCAGGGCCGGATTCTCCCCTACCCGGCGGGACGGGGGGTCCCACGTAGCGGAGTGGCGCCAACCACTCCACCGTCGGGCTAGGCCCGCACTGGAGTGGTTTCCGCTCCACCGATGGCGGCAAAACCGGCGCCAACGGCCTTTGGCTGAAAGGCCATCGCCGGTCCGCGCATGCGCCGGTGCATCAGTGGCCGCTAACGTCACCACCGGCGCATGCACGGTAGGGGGGGTCTCTTCCGCCTCCGCCATGTGGAGGCTGTGGCGGCGGCGGAAGAAAAAGAGTGCCCCCACGGCACTGGCCCGCCCACCGATCGGTAGGCCCCGATCGCGGGCCAGGCCACCGCGGGGGCACCCCCCCGGGGTCCAATTGCCCCGCGCCCCCCCCCAGGACCCCGGGGGCCTCCTCGCACCGCCAATCCCGCCAGCACGGAGGCGGTTTAAACCACGACGGCAGGATTGGCCTGTCAGCAGTGGGACTTCGAGCCTTCGCGGGCCGGAGAATCGCCGTGGGGGGCACACCAATCGGCGGGGCGTGATTCCCGCTCCCGCCGATTCCTGGGTGGCAGAAAATTCCGGCCACGGCGGGGGCGGGATTTACGCTTGCCCCAGGCGATTCCCCGACCCTGCGGGGGGTCGGAGAATTCCACCCCAGATCACCCGGAGGAAACCCACTCAGACATGGGGAGAACGTGTAAACTCCACACAGTCACCCAAGGTCGGAATCAAACCCAGGTCCCTGGCGCTGTGAGGCAGCAGCGCTAATCATTGTGCCACCATGCTGCCATTGAAGCAATTGCTGTTCAAAAGTCACAATATGCCATGTTTTAGCAATTGCACTCAAGAAATCTTACACATCTCCTGCTGCTTCCAAGATATATTTATTATTTGAATCTGTTGACTTACTGTTCGAGGAGATCCAGGCAGGCCAGCATTGCATTTATTGAATGATTAACCTGGGATGGACCAATGATTAAATTGAACAAACTTGGAATAGACTGACCGACTTCTCCATCCAAATGCTATGATCATGTTTTGTTTCCAGTTAGAAAGATAGAAGGTCCTTACTTGATCCTGTTGTGGGGTTCACTAATAAAAAATGAGAAAGAAACAACGTGATTTAGGCTCAAGACCTTTGCTTTTGGAGGCTCAACCTCTGTTCACGAGCACCCTTTTGTCTGGACTGAACAGGTTCCCTAACATAGTCATTTTCAAAATCGGGGTCGCAGCCCACAGGTGGGTGTTGGCAGGGTCGCAGGACCATGCGTCGCAGCATTCCCGATTGCGGGAAGCAGTGCTCTGTGGCCGGAGTGGCTTTTAAAATTGACGGCGGCGACTGGCTTCCAGAATGCTGGCCTTACTGAGCCTGCATGCCCGCTCATCAGTGCGCAGGCCTGGAGTCCAGCGGGAAAGACTGCCTCCTCCTGACGTCAGTGCGCTGATGAAGTGTTCCCCGACTGGAAGGGAACATTCCTGCCTGGTGATTGTCGCACGATGGCAAACACTTCAGCAGTCAAGGGCATTCAGCCTCTGATCTCCGGGTAAGCGTTCTCCAAGGCGGTCTTCAGGACACGCGACAACGCAGAATTGCCAAGCAAAAACTTATAGCTAAGGTCCGCACGCATGAGTGCAGCCTCAACAGGGATCTTGGATTCATGTCGCATTACATCCACCCTCCACCATCTGACCTGGACTTGCAAAATCCTACCAACTGTTCTGGCTTGAGACAATTCACACCTCTTTAACCTGAAATGATCCCTCTCCCTGGATCTGTAATGATTTGATTACCTGCAAATGCTCGCATTCCAAGCATTGTCCAGCATCTCTGACTGTCTATATAAACGTTTCTGGAACATACCTCTCCATTCACCTGAGGAAGGAGCTGCGCTCCGAAAGCTAGTATTTGAATCAAACCTGTTGGACTTTAACCTGGTGTTGTAAGACTTCTTACTGTATTCAGACTATGTGGCAGGCTTGATGGACAGGTAAGTTTTTATCCTAACACTCAAATTTTGACGTTTGTGAGGAGAAATCGTGGAGCAACCACTGGAGGCACTGCACTGCCCCATCTGTATTCAGCCTGCAATCCTCAGCAGCACATGATGCAACCACCCTCCTGCATGTAATGGTGAACCTGCAAATGTTTTTATTTTGTTTATTGAATTATATGGAAATAGATCCTTCCATCACATTCACAAAGAATCACAACATTTTTTTGGAGCAGAAGGAGGCCACTCGGTCCATCATGTCTGCACCAGCTCTCCAAATGAGCATCATGACTTAATGCCATCCCGTGCCATTTCCCCCATACCCCTGCACATTGTATCTGATCAAATAATCATCTCATGCCCTCTTGAACACCTCGATTGAACCTGCCTCCACCACACTTCTAGGCAGTGCATTCCAGACCCAAACCACTCACTGTGGGCAGAGGTTTCTCCTCACATGGCATTTGCTTCTTCATCAAATCACTTTCAACCTGTGCTCTCTCGTTCTTGATCCTTTTACGAGCAGAGTTTCTCCCCATCTACTCTGTCAGCCCCCTCAGGATTTAGAACAACTCTATCAGATTTCCTCTTAGCCTTCTTCTCTCCAAGGAGAACAATCCAAACCTCTCCAGCCTATCCTCATAACTGTTGTTTCTCCATCCTTGTCAACCTCTTCTGCACTCACTCCAATGAGTTCACATCCTTCCTATAGGGTGCCTCCCAGCCCTGTATGCAATAATCCAGCTGAGGTCTAACGAGTGTTTTGTATAAGTTTAGCACAATCTCTTTGCACTTGTACTCTATTCCACTATTAATAAAGCCTAAATACTACTTGGTTGCTACTGCATTGAGAGGTGCATCAGGCTGCTCAAAATTTACCGTTCCAGGGTAATCTGAAGTACTTTTTCAGGGCCAAAAGTGATCGCTTTAGGCTCCTTCATGAGTTTGTGTGATACACTGAGCGAAATGATCTGATCAGGGTAGCCATTATAGCACAGGATACCTTTGATGCTCCCAATCTCAGCATCAAGCTTACATGGTGAACGTATGGTTGGGAGTAGGTTGATTTGATATTAGTTTCAGATGAGTTCAGCACAACATCGTAGGCCGAAGGGCCTGTACTGTGCTGTACAGTTCTATGTTCTAAATGGCTCGGCCCTATTTGCAAAATTTCTCATAAGACCAATCATATAGCATGTGAAACTGTAAAGATCCCAATTCAGATATTGACCAGCGAAAGTAGGCTTACAGTAGTCCGTGATGGAGAACCGCCTCGCAGATTTCTCAACTAGTACATCAAGAAAGGGGAGTTCACCTCAATGTTCAATTTCAAATGCGGCTTTGAGTGTCAGATGGAGCCCTTTAGGACATGCTGTCATGGCCCCTTGGGCTATTGTGCTGTCAATACCAGCCCCATTTGATCCGGAGTTGCAAAACAAGTGAAATGAGATGTTATTTGAAAATACCTGAGGATCTTAGCTGAGCCCAATAAACTGCAGTCACCAGGTTTGTAAATTTAACACAAATAACCTTTTATTATTTAACAGTAATATAATTAAACTGAAAAAACTGCAACTGATGACCAAAACCCCCTTTCCTAGCCCCTCCCTTTCCAACTTGCCCACTCTACACACACAGACAGACAAACAACATAGAGGGAAAGGGTAGTGGAGAGGGGAGATAATAATAAAATAAAAGGATAAAAGATCTCTGATGCACTCGGATGGCTTCCAGTTAAAGTCTTTCAGGTGCTTGAACTTTCTTTTTGATTCTTCTTCCTTCTACATTTCAGACGGTTTTCTCTAGCAAGGCCGTCTAGTTTCTTTGTGGATTCAACATCATTTCAAATATATAGTAAAGATGTGCAGGCACTCACTTGTTTTAGAACAACAAGGCAGTCCTTTACTTCAGCAGCGAGTGAGAGCTCCTACTCTCTTCACGGTCTAATCACTCCTGCCCCGATCTCTCAGAAGCATCCTGCAGGAACCAGTCACTGACTGTTGTCAGCCAGAACACTGTCCCTGGCCAACCCATAGAGTTTAGTCCAACTTACTCAACCTCTCATCATAGGATAACCTGCTCATCCCACTTATATATTATTTGGCAGCCTCTTTGTGTCCTCCTCGCAGCTTGCGTCTCACTTTGTGTAGATACATTACTCTCAGTCTCTTCATTCAAACCATTAACATAGATTGCAGATAGTTGCTGCCCCAGCAATGATCCTTGTAGCTCTCCATTAGTCACATGCTTCTATGGCAATTAGAAATATGAGAGGTTATCTGATTAAACATACAATATTCTGAAGGAGTTCGATAGGATTAACACTGAGAGGTTGATACCCCTGGCTGGGGGAATCTATAAGATAGGGGCATACATAAGGACTGAAATGTGAAAGGATTATAAAACTTCAGAATCCTCTACCCCAGAGGGTTGAGGATGCCCCATCATTGAACATATTTAAGTCTGTGGTAGACAGATTTTTGGCCTCTCAGGGGATCAAGAGATATGGGGAGTGGACAGTGCAAGGGTCCTTCCTGTTTATTCCCTGTTTATTCCCTATTTCCCCATTCTTTTATTTTTGCCCTTATATTTTTGATCCATGGATGATTAGGGGCATCTCACTTTAAGCAGCCTCTACCTTTAATTCAAACAGAAGAATCCAAAAGGCTGCGCAGATTCAAACTGCAGACAGGCCGGCATCAGTGTCAGAGAGATGGGTTGGGACTCGGTTTGATTGATCGACTGGTGGCCAGTGGATTGGTCCAAAAGGCTATTCTCTGCCTGGTAACAGGTGATGATTGGATCTGATCTCACTGACATGCCTTTCAGAGTCCAAGGTTTGAGTTTGGTTTCAGTTTTGTTTCTGGCAGCACACTGAAGAGGTCCAGCTAATTCTCTCCAGAAAGATCCAGGTAACTTTCTCCAGAAGGCTAATGTGAGGGCTGACTCACCATTCAAACATTTTGTACAGGCTGAGTTCCTGGGACTACAGAGTCCTGCAGTCAAACCACAAACTGAAAGCAAAGTGTGGTGTGAAGCAAGGAAAAGCTATGAGTACCTGAATGAATGAATATACAAAGATCATTACAGGCTGCAAACCAATAATGTTAATCTGCAAGTTTATGGTAAAGGAGAGTGTGCTAAATACATCATCTGAGGTAAAGACATTTTCTTCCTTTCACTTCTGATTTTTAACCCTTTCCACTCCACTGTATTTGTTTGTCGTATGTGTGTGTGTATACAGGGTGGCGGGGGCAAGTTAACGTGGGTACAATTAACCAGTTGTATTTACAATTTACAATTAACCAGTTGTATTTACAGCATATTAAATTGCAATTCTTGTTAGAAATAAACAATAATTGTGTTTACATTTACAAACTTGGTGACTGTGATTATTGGGCAGCCAGGGTGCAAAGACCTTGGGTATTTTTTATAAGAATTATTGGTGAATTAGTTTGTGTTGTGACTCTGGGTCACGTGTGGCTGGAATTGACCACACGCTAGCCCGGGGTATCATAACAACGGGAAAGTGGTGTTGAGGCACAAGGGCAGTCATCTTCGTACTGACTGGTGGTGCATGCTGGGGGTTGTGTTAGTCTACTCCTGATCCGATGTCTCATATTCTTATCCATCTCCATAATTATTAAATCACCAACAATAATCACATCATGCCCCCCCCCCCCCCCCCCCCCGGACACACACACACCTTTGGCCCCTACTTTCCAATTGTCCGATCACAGCTTATAAATGAACTTAGAACATTTCTCCACCTTGTTACTGGAGCCTTCCCTATGCTCAACCTTCAAGGCATCCTACAAACAGAAAGATGTCCACCGTGTAAACCCGTTTGTGGCTGCAATTTGTATTTCAGTCTAAATTCACTCCATCTTTGGTCTGTGAACAACAATAACACTTTTATGCGTCTATCTCTCCATTCACTGTTACAGGCAGCAAACTTATAACTGGGTGAAAATCTTTCCAATGTCCATTTGGACAGACAGTAGAACTTGGCTAAAATTACTGACATGAAATTGTGTGGTTGCTGCTCGGAACAGACCAATCACTTTGAGGGATGAGAACGAACGACAGATTCAGCCAACCAGTCTCGAAACACGCAGCTGCCATTTGCCGTGTTACTTTGCATTGCTTCTGTGGGGTGCTGATCACTTTGCCAAAGCTCAGATGAAACTTCGGCTATTATTGTGATCACAACGCATAACTAAGGATTGGTCACCTGGCCGCTTTATGCCATGCTCATTTTTTGTCACTTATAGCAAGAACAGAACAGTCCACTATTTATATGGCACAAACCACGATGCAACCGTTCCACCCCCCCCCCCCCCCCCTCACCCCGCCACAACCACACCTTCCCTGCCCCCCAAGAACTTGGAACCAAAACCATTGTCAGCTGACAAAGACTCAGATTTCATTCAGTTTAACAGAAATATCGGCAAAACTGATTCACTAAATGCCTTTTTTGCTTTCCATAATTGGGCCTGAATTTCAGGCTTGTCGGCCACGCTGATTCGTCGAGCTCAGAAGCAGATGTAGAATCCACTCATGGGCAAGATCGCCCATTACGGCCCACCCAGCATGCAAAGCGTCCTCAGATAGGCCGGAAGAAGTGGGTGGGTGTGAAGGCAGGAAGGGATCAATAATGAACCAGTGGGGCTTTAAATACTCTGAAAGTAGCACCCTGAAAGCTTTTACGGGTTGTGTTGAAGGCTGTGGGAGCAGTTTCCACAGGATCAAATACAGTGGAGTGCCTAAGAACAGGCAATGGGGAGGCCAATCTCCTGGTACCCAGCTGCTACAAGATGGATGCCCTAGAGCTTGAATGTCTCTGCCGAGCTTGTTCCACTGGACATGGTGAGGCAGAAGTCTCTGAGGAAGGTAAAAGCGCATTGCACAAATGCGCAACTGGTGGGGAGAGCAAAAATCATAGGGTCACCGCAGCTGAAATTGAGATGTCAAAGCACCAATGCCCATTGATCCTCCACTGCAGATAGCACCATTACAAAGTTCTCCACTGTCTCATCAACCTGCCTAACGTGCACATTGACTATGTGACAATTGAATGTACTGATCTGGCCGAGATCCCTGAGGTTTCTGTCATGGAGGAGTTCATGAGAGCGTGAGAACTGCGTTAACCCTGAGCACCGAGCACGCAGCCTCCTACATTGGCAGAGTGGTGACTCTCATGGAGAGGCAGCAGCAGGAACAGAATCAGGGTTTCCTCGGGTTGTGCCCGTACCTGCAAGCCCACACACAGGCAATGACCTCAGGAGGCCAACGGCAGTCTGAGAGATAGATGAGGGGCCTGGCCTTCCTGCTTAGTGCCGGCCCATCAGTGGTAGCAGGGGGGTTCAAACGCACCTCACACTGGCAGTTGAGGGAACCTCTCGGGATGCTCCAGAGGAAAAAGACAGCTGCTCCAACTCTCTGTCAGTGACGATCACATCAGATGAGGAATGAGGCCACAAAGATTGAGGACTGTCCAGCTATGGGACTGGACCCACCCTCCCAAGCGCAGCCCACTCAGGCTCCACTGGCCAGAGGAGGACTGCCAGGGGTGTCAGTACTCACACAACAACAGAGACGGCAGAATGCCACCAATGCCTGCAGAAATGGGGTTGTGGGCGGTGCTGGTTGTCCGGTGGGGGCGGGGGGGGGGGGGGGGGGGGGGGGGGGGGCAGTATTGAGGTTGCGGTGCCCCACCATGCAGCACCCAGAATGTAAGTTTAAGGTGCGTTGTACAACAGGGGTTACCCACAGGTGATTTTATTTCCATTCTCATTGCAAAATTATCTTGATGGTGTCCTCATTAATATTAGAAAATGTTAAGCTTGTTTCTTGTTCTTTGAATATTACATAAACATTGAATTTGGTGTGATGGGCCTGAGTATGTGTGATGGTTCTTATGGGGGGGGGGGGAACGAGGGTGGTAGGAGCAAGCGCTTTGATCTTTATTGCCTCGGTTGCTGTTTGAATTTAGGCTCCTGGGATGGCACGTTACAAATTTCATGTACCGAGGCAGCGCTCTTGGCATGAGCTGGCCTTGTTGCATTGGCAGTCTAGTTGAAACTGCTCATTATCAAGGCCTCCCTCGTATCCCTGCCGCCCTGAGGATTACTGGCATCGGCCTGCAGTTCCGTATCGTGTGCCTCCCCAGTTTCCTCATCAGACCTATCAGTAGATTCATTCTCTGCAGCATCTGGAGCTGCCTCGCAATCCTCAGGCTCCAGTGGGCCCCTCCCCACCCCCCACCCTTGCCAGAGCCAGATTGAGCAGAAGGCAACAACTATCAGAAACACGTCCTCAAGGGAACACTGCAGTGCTCCCCTTGACTGGTCCAGGCATCTGAACCGCGTCTTCAACAGCCCAATAGTCCTCTCTACCGCTGCCCTTGTGGAGGCGCAACTCCTGTTGTACCTCTCCTCCACCTCTGTTCTCCACCCTGGGAGTGAGTCATGAGTCACCTTTTCAAGGGATGGCCCTTGTCACCCAGGAGCCATCCATGCAACTGAGCAGGGGCGATGAACAGCCTTGGCAACTGTGAGTGCCGCAGGAGATAAGCATCGCGTGAGCTGCCGGGGTGAAGGGCACAGACTTGCAAGATCTGCATCTGTATCTGTATCAGCAATCGCCGCATTGCCATGGCTCCCTCAGCTTGGCTGTCCTCGTCTGTCCATAAAGGATGAATATCATCACCCATCTGAAGAGAGTGTCAGTAATGAACTTGTAGCCACTGTGAACAGCAGATTGGGACACACCACTCAGACCCCCCCCCCCCCCCCCCCCCCCCCCCCCCCCCCCCCCCCCCCCCCCCCGCGGCGCAGTGACCTTCAGAGTTACTGGCATAGGGTGGCGACTCATGCACTTGGAGGCGATCTCCGGCCCAATCCTCTGGTATATGGTGGTGACAGTTTCCCTAGAGGTGGAACCTCCTTCGGCACTGGACCCTGGACATGCTGACGTAGCTGGAGAACTGCCTGTTCACTCTGGCTGCAGGGTCGCAGCATCTCCTCTGGACCCTTTCACTCCCTGCTGGCTCTTTCCCAGCACAGGTTGCTCCCTGGGATGCTGCCAGCATAGGGCTAAATCGCTGGCTTTGAAAGCAGACCAAGGCAGGCCAGCAGCACAGTTCGATTCCCGTATCAGCCTCCCCGAACAGGCGCCGGAATGTGGCGACTAGGGGCTTTTCGCAGTAACTTCATTTGAAGCCTACTTGTGACAATAAGCGATTTTCATTTCATTTCATTTTCATTTCAGCTGTCACCTGCCCTCCCTTCCTCTTTGGAGGAGGTCCGACCAGCTGAGTATGCAATTCCCATGATCAGAAATGCACAAGGCACTGTCTCATGGCACCTAAGGGTGCACACTCTGCTGAAACCTTGAGAAAGGTGGCAAGAAAACGTATTCCTAAAGAAAGCTATTCGCGCATGGAATGCCCCAGAAATGACAATAGAAACCTCTCAAGCCGCATGAATTTCACAGCAAAAAAAAAAGTCTAACCGAAAGAGTCTGGAGTCTTTTATCCCACCCTTGGATGAGAATGCAAGGAGGAGGTGTTGGCCGCCTGCCATGTTGCCAGTGGTGACTGCAAAATTTAACATAAAAAATAAATTTGCTTCCAGCGGGTAAATTAATGGCAATAATTAGCCCTCCAAGGTGTTGTTCTGGCCGCAGCCTCCTCTGTGATGCTGCCAAGTGAAGGGGCCGACAGCCCTCGATGTGGGGGGGGGGGGGGCATGTCGTCTTCTGGGGGTATGCTGGCTGCCTTAACTGCCTGATGGGCACAAGACGTGCCAAGCCTTCCTCCTGGGAGCCAGCGCGATTAACATGTCACTTTTACAGGTAGCAACCAAGACAACCACCGAGAATGGAAGATTTTGTGCCGTCACGCAGGAACGAGGGACTGACATGCAATCCAAAACTGTCCTGTGAGCTACTGTTTTATTTACCAGGTTTTTCCACACCAAAATATTGCTCTGTAATAAGGTCAGGAAGTATTTTGGAAGTAAACTACTGCTCCGTAATACAGATCTTGGCAGTGTGCAAAGATACACCTGCAAGTCGTTATGGCGATAGCCTTTACAGTTTAGAGCTAAGTTGAGCAGATGTCCATTGACCCCACAGAAAAGGGCCCGAATAGCCTTGTTCATGGAGAGCGGGAGTAGATATCTAACGTAAATTTGTATTGTGTCTCCATGAATCTGTGCACACTGGCCTACAATTTCGTTCACACAAAGAACAAAAGTTACTCTTGGGACCGTGGCTTCCTTTAAAAACAGGAAGTCCACCCCAGATGAAAAACACATTTATCTTAAGTTTCCAGCCAAGCAAATTTGATTCATCCGAGTTCCTTCCAGACGCTGCCTGTCTCATTTAAGTAAGCGTTTAGCAGAACTTGCATTGAACGTGAAATTACTAAAAGAAATGCCAACGACACATTTTGGAAACAGTTCCAATCAGTTTTTCGAATTTAGTATGTGTGATGCCTTCCCCTTTTTACCATGCCCTTGTTCTTTTCCTGTCTAATGCTGTTTTCTATAATATTTTGTAATTCTGATGGAGGTTCCACGTTGGCAACATTAATTCATTTCTTCTATCTCCACAAGTCAGCATGATGAGTACTTCCAGCTTTTTCTGTTTTTGTTTTAGGTTTCCACTACCTCCAGTTTTTAACTTTGTGCTTGAATTTAGCATTGTAGGACCATTAATATCCAAGTTGTAAGAATAGAGTCACTACAGTGTAGAAGGAGGCCATTCGGCCCATCGAGTCTGTAACGACCCTCTGCAAGAAATCCCATCCTATCCCTGTAACCTTTTGGACATGAAGGGGCAATTCAGAACAGCCAATCCACCTACCCTGCACATCTTTGGACTGTGGGAGGAAACCGGACCAACCGGAGGAAACCCACATAGAGACGAGGAGAATGTACGAACTCCACACAGACAGTGACCCAACGCTGGAATTGAAGTCGGATCCCTGACGCTGTCAGACGGCAGTTCTAACCACTGTGCCACTGTGCCACCTGCTATGTGTATACTTACTGGATTGGATGATTTCAGAACATTGAATCGTAGTACAGTATATCCTGGGTGGGTAATAAAACAGGAAGTGCTGGAAAAACTCAAGTGGTCTGGCAACATTTGTGGAGAGAGGAACAGAGGGCTGAATTTTCCAGCCCTTCCTGCCAGTGGGATTTTCCGGTCCTGCTGGTGATGGATCCTCGCAGCGGGTTCCCCAACTTTGGAGGGTGTGAGTCACACAAAATGTCGTGGACATCGGTGGGACCTTAAGATTCCGCTGTCAGCCAATGGTTGGTCCTCTCCGCCAGTGGGGGGGGGGGGGGGGGGGGGGGGGGGGGGCAGAAAATATGCCCAGAGTTAACGTTTTGAGTCCAATATGGGTAGCACGGCAGCACAGTGATTAGCACTGCTTCTTCACATCATCAAGGACCTGGGATCAATTGAGACCTTGGGTGACTGTGTGTCGTTTGCACCCTCCAGATTTGGGCTGTATTTCAATGGATCTCAAATAATTCAATTGCAGGACTTTCTTTTCTTTTGAATCCTATGTTAATTTTGATCAACATCCAACCAGAATCTCCAACTCTCCGCCTTCCACAGTTTCTGAAATCTGTCCCTCCCCCCCCCCCCCCCCCCCCCCCCCCCCCCCCCCCCAAGTGATTATCAACATGTTGCATGAGAAATTGTGGAGACAAATCTAACGCTAGTGAAAGCAAATCTCATGCATCGTGTAAGTTGCTCATTGGTAATCTCTGCTCAGAACTTCCATACCCAACATTCACAGATTAGGTATGGCAAAATCTAGATACAAAGTAAAACCCACCCGACTGCCTCAGGAATATACTGTAATCCAAACACGAGAAGATATAAATTCTAGCATTTTGAATGCCAACCATCTTATGGTCATCTCTGAATTGGATTGCTTTATGTTGTGGACCTTCACCCATTACAACTAGGTTTGAATTAGAACTATGATGTTGTTGCCATTACAGAGACCTGGTTGAGGGAAGGACAGGATTGGCAGCTAAACGTTCCAGGATTTAGATGTTTCAGGCGGGATAGAGAGGGATGTAAAAGGGGTGGCGGAGTTGCACTACTGGTTAGGGAGAATATCACAGCTGTACTGCGGGAGGACGCCTCAGAGGGCAGCGAGGCTATATGGGGAGAGATCAAGAATAAAAAGGGTGCAGTCACAAGGTTGGGGGTTTACTACAGGCCACCCAACAGCCAGCGGGAGATAGAGGAGCAGATAGTTAGGCAAATTGTGGAAAGGAGTAAAAGCAACACGGTTGTTGTGATGGGAGACTTTAACTTCCCCAGTATTGACTGGGACTCACTTAGTGCTAGGGGCTTGGATGGGGCAGAGTTTGTTAGGAGCATCCAGGAGGGCTTCTTAAAACAGATAGTCCACCTACGGAAGGGGCTATACTGGACCTGGTGTTGGGGAATGAGCCCTGCCAGGTGGTAGAAGATTCAGTAGGGGAGCATTTTGGGTATAGTGACCACAATTCAGTAAGTTTTAACGTGCTGGCGGACAAGGATAAGAGTGGTCCTAGGGTGAATGGGCAAAATTGGGGGAAGGCTAATTATAACAATATTAGGCGGGAACTGAAGAACCTAGATTGGGGGCAGATGTTTGAGGGTAAATCAACATCTGACATGTGGGAGGCTTTCAAATGTAAGTCGAAAGGAATTCAGCACCGTCATGTTCCTGTTGGAAGGATAAATACGGCAAATTTCGGGAACATTGGATAACGAGAGATATTGTAGGCCTCGTCAAAAAGAAAAAGGAGGCATTTGTCAGGGCTAGAAGGCTGGAAACAGCCGAAGCCTGTGTGGAATATAAGGAAAGTAGGAAGGAACTTAAGCAAGGAGTCAGGAGGGCTAAAAGGGGTCACGAAAAGTCATTGGCAAATAGGATTAAGGAAAATCCCAAGACTTTTTACATGTACATAAACAGCAAGAGGGTAGCCAGGGAAAGGGTTGGCCCACTGAAGGACAGGCGAGGGAATCTATGTGTGGAACCAGAGGAAATGGGTGACGTACTAAATGAATATTTTGCATCAGTATTCACCAAAGAGAAGGAATTGGTGGATGTTGAGGCTGGAGAAGGGTGTGTAGATAGCCGAGGTCAAATTGAGATCCAAAAACACGAGGTGTTAGGCATCTTGAAAAATATCACGGTAGATAAGTCCCCAGGACCTGATGGGATCTACCCCAGAATACTGAAGGAGGCTAGAGAGGAAATTGCTCAGGCCTTGACAGAAACCTTTGGATCCTCACTGTCTTCGGGTGATGTCCCGGAGGACTAAGAATAGCCAATGTTGTTCCTTTGTTTCAGAAGGGTAGCAAGGATAATCCAGGGAACTACAGGCCGGTGAGCCTTACGTAAGTGGTAGGGAAATTTCTGGAGAGAATTCTTCGAGACAAGATCTACTCCCATTTGGAAGCAAATGGACGTATTAGCGAGAGGCAGCACGGTTTTGTGAAGGGGAGGTCGTGTCTCACTAACTTGATAGAGTTTTTCGAGGAGGTCACAAAGATGATTGATGCAGGTAGGACAGTGGATGTTGTCTATATGGACTTCAGTAAGTCCTTTGTGAAGGTCCCTCATGGCAACTGGTACAAAAGGTGAAGTCACACGGGATCAGGGGTGAGCTGGCAAGATGGATACAGAACTGGCTAGGTCATAGAAGGCAGAGAGTAGCAATGGAAGGGTGCTTTTCTAATTGGAGGGCTGTGACTAGTGGTGTTCTGCAGGGATCAGTGCTGGGACCTTTGTTGTTCGTAGTATATATAAATGATTTGGAGGAAAATGTAACTGCTCTGATTAGTAAGTTTGCAGGTGACACAAAGGTTGGTAGAATTGTGGATAGCGATGAGGACTGTCAGAGGATACAGCAGGATTTAGATCCTTTGGAGACTTGGGCGGAGAGATGGCAGATGGAGTTTAATCCGGACAAATGTGTCGGATGTGTCCCATTTTAATAATGGGAAATGAGGAAATGGCTGAGGAACTGAACAGGTTTTTTGGGTCGGTCTTCACAGTGGAAGACACAAATAACATGCCAGCGACTGATAGAAATGAGGTTATGACAGGTGAGGACCTTGAGAGGATTGTTATCACTAAGGAGGGAGTGATGGGCAAGCTAATGGGGCTAAAGGTAGACAAGTCTCCTGGCCCTAATGGAATGCATCCCAGAGTGCTAAAAGAGATGGCTAGGGAAATTGCAGGTGCACTAGTGATAATTTACCGAAATTCACTAGACTCTGGGGTGGTCCCGGTGGATTGGAAATTAGCAAACGTGACACCACTGTTTAAAAAAGGAGGTAGGCAGAAAGCAGGAAATTATAGGCCAGTGAGTTTAACTTCGGTAATAGGGAAGATGCTGGAATCTATCATCAAGGAAGAAATTGCGAGGCATCTGGATAGAAATTGCCATTGGGCAGACGCAGCATGGGTTTGTAAAAGGCAGGTCATGCCTAACTAATTTAGTGGAATTTTTTGAGGACATTACCAGTGCAGTAGATAACGGGGAGCCGATGGATGTGGTATATCTGGATTTCCAGAAAGCCTTTGACAAGGTGCCACACAAAAGGTTGCTGCATAAGATAAAGATGCATGGCATTAAGGGTAAAGTAGTAGCATGGATAGAGGATTGGTTAATTAATAGAAAGCAAAGAGTTGGGATAAATGGGTGTTTCTCTGGTTGGCAATCAGTAGCTAGTGGTGTCCCTCAGGGATCCGTGTTGGGCCCACAATTGTTCACAATCTACATAGATGATTTGGATTTGGGGACCAAGGGCAATGTGTCCAAGTTTGCAGATGACACTAAGGTGAGTGGTAAAGCGAAAAGTGCAGAGGATACTGGAAGTCTGCAGAGGGATTTGGATAGGTTAAGTGAATGGGCTCGGGTCTGGCAGATGGAATACAATGTTGACAAATGTGAGGTTATCCATTTTGGTAGGAATAACAGCAAACGGGTTTATTATTTAAACGATAAAATATTAAAGCATGCCGCTGTTCAGAGAGACTTGGGTGTGCTAGTGCATGAGTCACAGAAGATTGGTTTACAAGTGCAACAGGTGATTAAGAAGGCAAATGGAATTTTGTCCTTCATTGCTAGAGGGATGGAGTTTAAGACTAGGGAGGTTATGTTGCAATTGTATAAGGTGTTAGTGCGGCCACACCTGGAGTATTGTGTTCAGTTTTGGTCTCCTTACTTGAGAAAGGACATACTGGCGCTGGAGGGTGTGCAGAGGAGATTCACTAGGTTAATCCCAGAGCTGAAGGGGTTGGATTATGAGGAGAGGTTGAGTAGACTGGGACTGTACTCGTTGGAATTTAGAAGGATGAGGGGGGATCTTATAGAAACATTTAAAATTATGAAGGGAATAGATAGGATAGATGCGGGCAGGTTGTTTCCACTGGCGGGTGACAGCAGAACTAGGGGGCATAGCCTCAAAATAAGGGGGAGTAGATTTAGGACTGAGTTTAGGAGGAACTTCTTCACCCAAAGGGTTGTGAATCTATGGAATTCCTTGCCCAGTGAAGCAGTTGAGGCTCCTTCATTACATGTTTTTAAGGTAAAGATAGATAGTTTTTTGAAGAATAAAGGGATTAAGGGTTATGGTGTTCGGGCCGGAAAGTGGAGCTGAGTCCACAAAAGATCAGCCATGATCTCATTGAATGGCGGAGCAGGCTCGAGGGGCCAGATGGCCTACTCCTGCTCCTAGTTCTTATGTTCTTATGTTCTTAAATGTGAGGTAATGCATTTTGGAAGGTCTAATGCAGGTAGGGAATATACAGTGAATGGTGGAACCCTCAAGAGTATTGACAGTCAGAGAGATCTAGGCGTACAGATCCACAGGTCACTGAAAGAGGCAACACAGGTGGAGAAGGTAGTCAAGAAGGCATACGGCAAACTTGCCTTCATTGGCCGGGGCATTGAGTATAAAAATTGGCAAGTCATGTTGCAGCTGTATAGAACCTTAGTTAGGCCACACTTGGAGTCTAGTATTCAATTCTGGTCACCACACTACCAGAAGGATGTGGAGGCTTTAGAGAGGATGCAGATGAGATTTACCAGGATGTTGCCTGGTATGGAGGGCATTAGCTATGAGGAGAGGTTGAATAAACTTTGTTTGTTCTCACTGGAACGATGGAGGTTGAGGGGCGACCTGATAGAGGTCTACAAAATTACGAGGCGCATCGACAGAGTGGATAGTCAGAGGCTTTTTCCCAGGGTAGAGGAGTCAATTACTAGGGGGCATAGGTTTAAGGTGCGAGGGGCACGGTTTAGAGGAGATGTACGAGGCACATTTTTTGCACAGAGGGTAGTGGGTGCCTGGAACTCACTGTCGGAGGAGGTGGTGGAAGCAGGGACTATGTGATTTTTAAGGGGCATCTTGACAAATACATGAATAGGATTGGAATAGAGGGATACGGACCCCGGAAATGCAGTAGATTTTAGTTTAGACGGGCAGCATGGTCGGCGCAGGCTTGGAGGGCCGAAGGGCCTGTTCCTGTGCTGTACTTTTCTTTCTTCTTTCTTCTTTGTTCTTTCTTCTTTGAATTGACCCACCTCATTTCAAGCAGGATCCTAAACAGCCATTGGAGAGAAGGAACTTTTACCAGGGTGTGATGAATG
The DNA here is from genome assembly GCF_902713615.1 of Scyliorhinus canicula. Taxonomy (NCBI): domain Eukaryota; kingdom Metazoa; phylum Chordata; class Chondrichthyes; order Carcharhiniformes; family Scyliorhinidae; genus Scyliorhinus; species Scyliorhinus canicula. The sequence continues at coordinate 37,991,185 of NC_052164.1, forward strand.
TAAGAAATTGGTATATATATTGTATTATTTGTATCTGTTGTAGTAATTGTTTTAAAAGCCTGCATTAGGGTGTGTATATCTGCTGCAGTAATATTTCTAAAAATCCCGGTTTATAAGACAGATAGTCTTTGTGGCTGGAGAAGGTGCAAATAAGATGTTGTAAAAGTGAGATCATCATCCTTTCAAGCCATGCTCATGCTTACAAGGAGATGCCTAATAAGTTTTTGTTATGTTTTCTGAGGAATTGAATATTAGAGACATTGAGCAGAATTCTCCGTCGGCCAATGGCAGAATCGCAAAATGCGATTGGGCGGAAAATCGGTTGTGAAGCCAAAGTCGTGGCAGGCGCTAGGTGCATGTCAGAATGCCATGGTCTGGTGGCTCATTTAACTGGGGCTGGTTTAGCACACTGGGCTAAATCGCTGGCTTTTAAAGCAGACCAAGCAGGCCAGCAGTGCGGTTCAATTGCCGTATCAGCCTCCTGAACAGGCGCCGGAATGTGGCGACTCGGGGCTTTTCACAGTAACTTCACTGAAGCCTACTTCATTTTCATTTTCATTTCATTTCGACAGCGGCACCAACATGTTCCAATCCGCACATACAGTAAATGCCGTTCATATATCATTAGCGGGCCTGACCCAGTCTTCTCCTGGGCCTCCATGATGCTACGTCTCTACTGGGCGGAATTACCGACAGCGAGGTTCACAATTCAGGAAACAGGGGCCATGGCTGATTAGGGAGAGATAGGAGGTAGGGCATGTAGAGGCGCGACTGTGGGCTGCCGGCCCTGCCTCCACCAATGGTACTCCTGGCAGCAGGGATGGGTGTTAGCGCCTGAGGCCCTTGAAATGAAAATTGCTTATTGTCTCGAGTAGGCTTCAATGAAGTTACTGTGAAAAGCCCCTAGTCGCCACATTCCGGCGCCTGTCCGGGGAGGCTGATACGGGAATATGCCGGACACCGACAGGGTCAGGGTGTGTTGGGCTGAATGCCGGGGGAACGACCGGAGGTAGGTGTGGGTATGGGGGGGGAGGCGGTGGATCTGGTCGGGCACAAGGGTACACACCATGCTGACATGTCTCACTGTCACCCCCTGCAGACAATGGACTTTGGAATTCAACCAGGAATGGTGGCCTTCATCCTAGTCACTAGAGCCCTGGGAGATGCATTGCGGTGGTACAAACTGGAGCTTCTCGAGGAGGACCCTGCAGCAGCAAACGGGGTGTGGAGTTGGGAAGGGGGTGGAGAGGGAGGGGGTGGGACACCAGAGCGTTGAGCACTGGCTGAACTGGGACCCTGGGCCACTTCCACGCCCAACATCACCCTCCCGCCCGCTGCCAGCGCCCCCTCTGCGGCCAGCCTACACCAGCCCATCCCTCACACCATTCTGACAGAGTACCAAGGCAGGATGTAACATCATGAACATGTCTTTATTGTGAACAACTGAGCATATACATATATACAGCTTGGTGCCCTTGCCCCTATCACTATCCTATGTACTGCACCGTGCCAACTTAACTAGTGTCTACCTTTCTGGCCTTACGGGCCCGATTGCTACACAGATGTGGATCCCCGGTGGTACAGCAGGAGTGAAGGCGGCCTGCTGTAGTTCCCGCCCTGTGACCTGGGTCCCCTTTGGCGGCTGTCTTCTGGGGTGACAGGGCCTGGATGGGCCCTGCTGCTGCTCGGGTGTCCCAGGTGGCATGGTGTCGCCCTGTTCTGCCTGCTGTCCATCCAATGCACCTGGGTCTGGAGGGTAGGGAGAGTCTAAGGCCCTGTGGTGTTCCTGAACCTCCCTGTGGGAATCACCAGCACAGGCCCCATCACCTCCTCCTCCCTCGGGGCGCCCAAAAACCCCCAGGCTACTGCATGGGTGGGAGTGCAAGCGGAGCTAACCCCTGAGGCTCCCCTGCCACCTGGCGCTGCCAGTCCTGCAGGCTCTCACCCGCCTCGACCAGGGTCTTGATGCTCGCAGCCATGGAGCACAGGGAGTGGACCACCTCCCTCTGGGATTGCGCCACATCACTCAGTGACTGTGCCAATACCTCTGGGTCTGTGCCACATCAGCCAGTGACTGCTCCACCTCCCACTGGGTATCTGCCATGTCGGTCAACACCTGGGCAATGCTGCCAATGCCCTCAGCTATGGCCCGCTGTGATGGGGCTATGCTCTGGAGCGCCATTGCAGTGTCCAGGTGGCCCTGGTGCATGGCTTCCTGTGATAGGGCAACCCTGTCTTAGGCCTCGGCCACCACCCACACAGAGTGCTCCAGGCCTTGGACATTCTGACCCATGGCCAAAACCTTTGCCTCGAAGGCCTCCACCACGGACTTCATCCGTGCGGTGTTGGCCTGGGTGGCGAGCATGCTCGGCACCACCTCCTGCTCCTCCAGGCAATTGGACTCCTCCAGCTGCACCTGCAGGTGCTGGACGGTTGTTGACAACTCCTCATACAGTCGTTGGCTCTGAGACTGCATCTCCACTATTGATGGACTGCCCTTTCCAGAAGCCCAAAACCAGTCCATGTGTGTGTGAAGTGGGTGCTTACATGTGGCTGAAGCTGGTCAGCATCTTGAGTGTCAATCCTGACTCCGGTGAATCAGACACTGCTTTTCATTCAAATCAGTCATGTTCCACATGGCATCAGTGCTAGCCCATTAACGGTTGATGAACGGTTAAAGAACGGTAGGTTTTTTACCCAGAGAGTAGTGGGGGCATGGAATGCACTGCCTGTGGAAGTAGTTGATTAGGAAACATTAGGGATTTTCAAGCGGCTATTGGATAGGTACATGGATTACGGTAGAATGATGGGGTGTAGATTAACTTGTTCCTAATCTGGAACGAAAGTTCAGCACAACATTGTGGGCCGAAGAGCCTGTTCTGTGCTGTATTTTTCTATGTTCTCTGTTCTAATTGCTCTGGGAACGGCACCAATTTTCCTGTCGTAGAACACCACTGGTTCAATCCCGGTTTCTGAAATGGAGAATCCTGCTGATTGTGTTTAAACTTAAATAAGTAAATCATGGGATTTGAATGAGATAAAAATGATGTAAGTAATGGGAGGAGCCAGGTCTGTCATAGGCCCTAGTTTCTGTTAGTTTCTGGAAGCTGTGAGCTGACAGCTTTTGCAGAAGGCTGTCAGATTCAACATTAATCTGACAGACAGGGATCTGAAAGCTGTTTACTGAAAGGATCTCTCCCTCTCTTTAAGCAGGCTTTTAAAATAATTCTTTAACCAGAGACCGACAAGTAATCAAGTGTTTGCTAACTTTATTTTGCAAACCTGTTGGACTTTAACCTGCTATTGTAAGACTTCTTACTGTGCTCACCCCAGTCCAACGCCGGTATCTCCACATCATGGCTAACTTTATTTAAAAGTGTTTTTTGATCTGTGATGGGTTCTGCTTGATTGGGGATAAATAAGGTATTGTTTATTAGTTATAGTGTTTCTTTTATTGTTAAGTACTGTTTAACTGGTAATTCTAAGCTATATTTATGTGTTATTAAGGTAGTTTAATACTGTTTTAATAATAAAGTTTGTTTTAATACACCAAATCCTTACATATGTGTGGAATCACTCCAGGAGCGAAGTATTCTTTCCTCATAGTTTTACAAATCAAAGAACATGATAGGGGTTCATGTCTGTATCCAAACAAATGTTGGGTTCTGATTTGGGATCATAATAAGTATTTTATGTTTCTTTTAATCGTGGTTCCAGATATGAAAGGATAGTAATTTAACCCGCTGTATCACCCAGTTGGTTGTGCTGTCCATCCTAGCCCTTGGCCATTATCCTGACATTGCCACAAAATTGACACATAATACAAGCAGCAGAAATATATTTGTAAAAACAAATAATCTGCATGATGGAGTTTGTAAATTTACAAAGAGCTGCAGAATGTAAAGTTGGGCTATTTCTTCAGGATTAGTAGCAACCAAAAAACGACATAAGGACTGTGCAAGTACCGTGTTCTTTCAATGATCTGCAGATTGGCCAAAATCTCAACAAATATGATTGATGTCAGCACATGTAATGACATTTACCAACATTATAACTGACAATCAAAATGATGACAAATGAACGTCTGTTACAGTTGTCTCATACTGAGTCAGTCCTGGGGACATGCCCATTTTCCACGGAGAATTTCAGCAGAGAATTATGTCTGTATGGATAAATATGCAGTTTGACTTTGTCTTTGTTAATGGACATAATACAGAAGGTAAATCAGCCATATTAGGATCAGTGCACGCTTTCACATTCTTGTCAATAATGCAGGCTGCCAATCGCATTATTGCAGTGCTGTTGGCGATGATAAATCAACCACAATTCGTCTGTCAAGACGAGATTAGAGAACAGACTTTCTTCTACTAACTCAAAGCCACAAGTTTTGTCTTTGAAATCCGGAGGCAGGTCTAATTGGTTGATGAATCTGGGTAACACATAAAGGACTTGCCTGAAATAAAGTACATGCATATACAATACACAAATAAGCTTATTTAGAAAAATAGACCAAGAAATAGGAACGCTATCATAAACCTCAGAGAACTGGATATCCTATCAGGTACAACAGGATAATTAGATTCTATTTGCACATTTAAATTAGGTTCATTCAATTGTAGACGTCATCACTTTAACTCAAAACAGCACAGCTTATCTGTTAGAAAGTGTAACAATGTTTTATTTTAGGTGTTTAACATTCCATTCCCACAGGCCTCAGCATTGCAAATATTTAGTTCAACCAGCCACAATTTCATATTATTTTAACTATGTTACTATATCTTAATGTTGATATCATCAATATTCATCCAAGTACGTTTTTTCCAGCTGCGCCAAACATGTTCAGGACTGTTTGATTGGATAACTGAGGGTTGGAAGATACAATCACCCATTGAATGACTTGTGTGGAGTGATTTGGAGGGGGGAGGTGTGCGGTGTGGAGAGAATACTTTACCACATGGGTGAGCAGAACACTGAGGTAATTTCTCAGTTTGATGGGACCTCAGTGATGTACTCGAGTCGTGAAGAAGTTCCAAATATCAGACTTTAATCAACGAGTTGTGTGCCCGGCAGTCGACTTACAGAGAAAGGCCGACTGCCGGGTCATACGGGTTCTTATACCCCGCCTCGTAGGCGGGACTACTTGCCTCTCGGCCAATGGGTGAGCAGTCACATGACTAGCCTCAACCAATCAGCAGAGAGGCACATGACCGACCTGAGCCAATGGGCAGCGAGTGCTCTGCACCAATGGCAGATAGGTACCGTAACCTCCTAGTCATACCACCGCACTTAGTGAGTTTCCCCTCCTTCGCTCTTCCTTCATTATTGTTCTCTGGACTTACTGTTGCACCTTCACGCCCCTCCCCCACCCACCCTCACTGACCAGCCACACCTGTCCTAAATGAACCATTCTTTTTCCCCTTCCACCTCTCTGACAATGGAAGGAATAGTTTTTTAAAAAATTATTTTAGGTAGTTTTATAATTTTTTACAGATAACCCAACAGATTTTCAAAACACTTGATACAGTACAGAATAAATATTTCAGCAAATGTAAGAACTGCGAGAGACAAAGATAAATTCAGAACAACTGTCCTTAAAAGCTAGTGCTTCTATTTATAGACCGGATCAGTCAGAAAATGGAGATGGGGGAAGGGGGGTGGACTTCAGTATGGCTCATAGGAAACCGTGCAGGAGCAGGTCAGACAAAACAGAGCCTAAAGATTTGAGATAGCGGTCTGACACTTTACCGAATGTATCAGACTTAGAATGGAGCACAGACGTCAGCAATTCCAGAGGAATACATTCCATGACTATTTATGCCCGTTTTGAATCGAAGAATACTTGTCACTGATCCAGGAGCAGAGGATAATTTTCTGAGCAACAAAATTTAGGATGTTATACAGCCTTTCTTCATTCAGATCAATAATACTCAGAATACTAAGACCCAGAATTAGGAACAAAGGATCAAGTTGTAAGGCTCTGCCAAATAGCCTCTCATTCTCTTTAACCGCACCAGACCAATAGGATTAAATGTTGACAGCTCCACACGCAGCGTATCTAATCACCCTCGAATACCAGGCACTTTAGGCACATTGGGAGTATGGCAGGATCCTACCTGTCTCTCAAACCAGGCATGATATGCAAGTGGTGCAGTCTCCTGAACTGAGTTTCCTCCATTCTATTGCAGACAGACATTTTATTGGTATAATCCCATATACTGCCCCATGTCTCTTCATCAATGTTAATTGCAAAGTCTTTTTCCCCAAGACTGCAAGGTAACCAAAGTACTAACACAGGATCTAGAACACAAGATACCATAAAACTTGCTAATTAAATGTACAGGCTCTTCAGAAATCAGGAGTCTTTTCCACCGGGAAGTAGAGGAATGAAGACATAAAGCTGTCTTGTTAAGGATAAGCTGCGGATGACTCCATTGGTAGGATCCTTCACTCCACCAGCTGTGCACCCACGCCCACGGGGATTATCAAAGGACTTAACGGAGTTGTTGGATATCACCCTCAGGGTCGCAGGGTAAAGCAGGGTACAATTCACTCCAGCTGCCTTTTTTAAAAATAGATTTTCAGTGAGAAAGTTTTTCCTATATAACACCATAAATCCATACTACACAATAAATACAATTCCACACTCAACTACCAAGCCCCCACACCCCACTCCCCACCACCCCCACCTCATACCAACAAAGGAAAATAACCCCAAAGGAAAACCCAGCCCGTCACACTCTCCCCTTACATCTGACGGTGATCAGCTCCCTGAAATAAGAAATGAAAGGCTGCCATCTCAAGTAGAACTCTTCTGTCAATTCCATCATGATATCCTTGACCTTGCATGTAAGGTGGATTGACCACACAATAAATTGCCCCTTAATTGGAAAAAATAATTGGGTACTATAAATTAAAAAAAATAAAAATATTTTTTTTGGAGTTCACGCCACTCCATCCCGCCGGGACACCCCCGCCCCGCCGAGTAGGAAAAATACAGCCCCTGGATTCCCAGATCACGGAAACTAGACCTAGCCAGACGGAAAGCCAGCTTCCCAAGATCGGCTCACCTCCCTGGGGGAAACACCGGAAAATATTTGTACTTGCCCAAGTTCAATTTATATCCTGCAAAGGAGCCAAAACTCTGAAGCAGCTTCATTATTTCCTCTACACTGGAGAAAGGACCATTTACATACAATACCAAATCATCCATGTACAAAGACACGCTATGATCACTCCAGCTGCCATGAGCTGTTTTCTAACTTCACTGAAGCCTCTATGCTTCTGCTGTGTCACCATCGAGAAGCACTGGCAAAAAGAGATCCTTGCCCTCTCGTGGAGCCAGCTTCTGCCACATCTCACCACCTCCAGAACCTTCCGGTGAGCTTTGAAGTTATAAAAGTGAATGATTACGGGCCTGGGATGTTGATTGTCCACAAGCCTCAAAGACAGGATATGGTGCGCCCTTTCCAACTTGAAATGCCGAGCCTTCACATCCAGCTTAAGGAAGCGTGGTAACCAGCTTTCAAAGAACTCAACAGGAGTTTTATCATCCACTCCTTCTGACAGACCGACAACCCAGGCATTCTTTCTCCGGCCTCGATTCTCCCAATCTTCCAGAATTTGTGACATACCACTGGTTTTCCCGGGATTGAATGTGAGCTTCAGCCGAGGAATCAACATTTTCAAAGTTCAGGATTCTTTCCTCCATTTCATCGAGCCTTTTATTAGTATTCTGCTACTAAGACTCAGGAGCACCTAGATTCTGTGTCAACGAGGAGAGTTCATCATCAAGTACTCTGAGATTGGTGATAATATTCACAGTCATCATTCGCAGCGCCTCAGCAAGCGTCGGTGAAGAGCCAGCTCGAGGATCAGGTCACCATGTTGAGAAGACGGCTCCACCCCCATTGCTCTGTTTTATCGCCAGATTTCACAGAATTCCTTGGCATTCTGTGAAATTTACTAAATGTAAAAGGGCAGCACGGTAGCATGGTGGTTAGCACAAATGCTTCACAGCTCCAGGGTCCCAGGTTCGATTCCCGGCTGGGTCACTGTCTGTGTGGAGTCTGCACATCCTCCCCGTGTGTGCGTGGGTTTCCTCCGGGTGCTCCGGTTTCCTCCCACAGTCCAAAGATGTGCGGGTTAGGTGGATTGGCCATGCTAAATTGCCCGTAGTGTCCTAAAAAGTAAGGTTAAGGGGGGGTTGTTGGGTTATGGGTATAGGGTGGATATGTGGGTTTGAATAGGGTTATCATTGCTCGGCACAACATCGAGGGCCGAAGGGCCTGTTCTGTGCTGTACTGTTCTATGTTCTATGTTCTATCTTTTCCCAATACTCCTAGTGGTGTTCCACAGGGATCCGTGCTCGGACCACTGTTTGTGATCTACATAAATGACCTGGAGGAAGGTATAGGTGGTCTAATTAGCAAGTTTGCAGATGATACTAAGATTGGTGGAGTTGCAGATAGCGAGGAGGATTGTCAGAGAATACAACAAAATATAGATAGATTGGAGAGTTGGGCAGAGAAATAGCAGATGGAGTGCAATCCAGGCAAATGCGAGGTGATGCATTTTGGAAGATCAAATTCAAGAGCGGACTATATGGTCAATGGAAGGGTCCTGGGGAAAATTGATGTACAGAGAGATCTGGGAGTTCAGGTCCATTGTACCCTGAAGGTGGCAACGCAGGTTGATAGAGTGGTCAAGAAGGCATACAGCATGCTTGCCTTCATCGGACGGGGTATTGAGTACAAGAGTAGGCAGGTCATGTTACAGTTGTATAGGACTTTGGTTAGGCCACATTTGGAATACTGCGTGCAGTTCTGGTCGCCACGTTACCAGAAGGATGTGGATGCTTTGGAGAGGCTGCAGAGGAGGTTCACCAGGATGTTGCCTGGTATGGAAGGTTCTAGCTATGAAGAAAGGTTGAGTAGATTAGGATTGTTTTCGTTGGAAAGACGGAGGTTGAGGGGGGACCTGATTGAGGTATACAAAATTATGAGAGGTATGGACAGGGTGGATAGCAACAAGCTTTTTCCAAGAGTGGGGTGTCAGTTACAAGGGGTCACGATTTCAAGGTGAGAGGGGGAAAGTTTAAGGGAGATGTGCGTGGGAAGTTTTTTACGCAGAGGGTGGTGGGTGCCTGGAACGCTTTACCAGCAGAGGTGGTAGAGACGGGCACGATAGCATCATTTAAGAGGCATCTAGACAGGTATATGAACGGGCGAGAACAGAGGGAAGTAGACCTTGGAAAATAGGAGACAGATTTAGATAAAGGATCTGGATCGGCGCAGGCTGGGAGGGCCGAAGGGCTTGTTCCTGTGCTGCAATTTTCTTTGTTCTTTGTCCTCCAAAATTCTTTTAGGGGATACTACAGAATATTAACTCCTGGATTAGACAAGCATGTACCGTGCAAACAGGATAAAGGAAGGATTACACGAAGAGTAGCTCCAGAGTTTATGGAAAAACTGCGAATCACTGGAATTCCCCCTTCGAAGAAACTGTTGTGCAGACTGAGGCAATGAAAACACAATGTTTGGGAGTTAAGAAAGGCCATCAGGCCCAAGAAACCTGAACCTTTTATGATAGCTCAATCAGAGCTCCCTACCACTCACTGGGAGAAATTATAGAGACAGGAATAATGATTTTATTATATACAATGGAAACATTTTCCCATGATTTCTCTATTCCACCTTTGTCCAGAAACGACTCCCTCTTATACTATCTGCTTTATTGCATGGTTCAAAAACCTATCCCACAATCCTATTACGCTTTGGGTGATATTTTTGACTTGATCCCTTTGCTACATCAAACTTGTTTAAGCATTCCATTTACAGATCAATTAGTAATTTTGCAGTGATGTTCATGATTTTTTGAGAAGCATTGACTATGGTGCAATGAAAGCACAGACGAGACTTCATTTGGCCCATGCTTGCCCACAAGACAGATTTGTTGATCTCAACCCTGCCATTCTGAGTAATATGCAAGTCGGAAACATCTTTCTGAGGGAGTTTAAAATCAAATGGAAGAGTTATGATCTGCCATACCACCATTCATGGGAACAAAAGCAGGCCCTTTGAGCCTAGCCTCTCGTTCAATTACATCATGGCTGAGCTGTACCGGAACTCCATTTATCCATCCCTTAGGGTGGGATTTTCCAGTCGTGTCTGCCATGAGACCAGAAATTACCGCCTGAGGTCAATGGATCTTTCAATGGCCTGTCAGAATTTTGCATCCCATCTCTGACATTTCCAGGGGTGGGCAGGACCTTAAAATGTATCCCTTAATTTCTGACCAAGAATGACTGTTAAGTAGGAGGTAATTTTAAGCAATCTATATTTGAATTTTTGGATATTAGAAATAAGGTAGAAGTTCAAGTTTAATCTTAACTTGTATTTCTGTGGTTTTGTACTGAGAAAGGATTAAAATTTCAGTTAGCTCATATTAAACAAAGGTGCCTGTATGTATGTGGGTTTTGGTCTCATTTCAATCCGTGCCTGCATTGTGATTAAAGGGTTTACAATGTGAAAGTAGACAGGAATAAAGAAAGACCAGGCTGTTGCTTAGCAACTAGAGCCCCACACTGAAAAGTGAGCACTTGTCATTCAGTGTGGAACCAGGTGCCTGAGAAGAAAACAGCTCTCACAGAAACTGCCAGAAGAGAGGCAGGACAGTGGAGTAAGGGGTAGAAAGCAAGTCCAGAAGATAAAGAACAGATAGATCTAGAAACCAGGGATTGAAAGAGAAGTCCCAAGAAGACTGAAGTCAAAGGGCAAACAAATTGGAAATTGAACAAGGTACAGTTCACTTAATTTAAAGAACGGGCCAAGAGGCTCCCAATTACAGACAGAGCTGAAATGCACAGACCTGGGGAAGTCGGCTAGCGGGAAGCCAAACATCGGAAGTAATATTGAGGTTGGTATTAACTTGTGAAGCAGGAATGTTCTGTTGGCACGGCTGGGTACCTGAGAGATTGTCTGGAAGTTTGAAGGCATGTGGATGTGGCAATACAAGGCAGACGAATATTGAAAAGAGAGATTGAAATTCTGGAGGTGGATGCTTGGCGAAGACATCTGAGAGAAACGTTGTTTGGGACAGGATACAAAGGTTTTTTTTTTTCGAGAATGGAGTTTGGAAACATTTGTATGGAGTCAGGGCTCCAGTGAGGCCAGTTGACTCAAAATGTGATAAGCATATTCAGTGGGGGCGGGGGGGGGGGGGGGGGGGGGGGGGGATTTGATGAGAACTCCACAGAGGCTTCATTGGCTGGTGTCTTCCACTCGGTTTCAGACCACCGTTGACATGTTGGCTTACAGGAACTGTGCACTTACCGAGATCATTATAGTCTAAGATATATTCTGTAACTTGTGCCATCTTTAAAAATCTGTGTGCATCGTTGAAGATATAGGTGGGTGAAGGAGTATTGTATTCCATAAATGCCTACAGTGCAGAAGGAGGCAAGTCAGCCCATCGCGTCCGCACCAACCCTCTGAAAGAGCATCCTATCTAAGCCCACTTCCCCATCCTATCCCCGTAACTCTACCTCAAATTCACATCTTTGAACTGTCGAAGGAAACTGAGCACCCAGAGTAAGCCCACGCAGACACTGGAAGAACATGAAAACTCCACACAATCACCCAAGGTCGGAATCAAACACAGGTCCTTGGCGCAGTGAAGCAGCGGTGCTAACCACTGTGCCACCCTGTGTTTCATGTTTAATAATTTTTTTAATTCTTTTGTTAAAAGTTAATTGGCAGTCCTGAAAATCTTCTCATTCCTGTCTGTGAACAAAAGAAAAGTTAGACTATCGAGGCAGAGTTCCATTCTGGGACCTGACTGTCCAGATCGCTTCTCGGCCTTTTGGCTAAGATGCGCGTGAGGTCAGGTGTAATGCCGGGATCTGGTATGTCTCTCTTGTGGGGACCATGAAATGGTTTCAATTCGAATTGTTTTTTGGAGCAGGCAAGGAGTTGGATTAGGGGTTCAGTGTTTACCTTTGCATTCTTCAATTGTGCTAAAGTGTTGAACATGGTTAGGCCCCGGGCACTGACTGAAGTTTAGATCTTCAGAAAGAGATATGCTTTTGGAACAGATATCCTGTAGTATAAGGATATTCCGGCAAAGCAAGGGTTAATGTCGGACTGGAGAACAACTGCCTATAGTATGACAGACAGAGTCACAGGATGGTAGGCTGTGTCTGATCGAGTCTAGGAGAAGCCCGTATGGAGGCAGTGGAAAGATGTCACTTGGAGATGTATATAGTTCTGTGTTCACAATAAACAGTTTATTTTCAACCAAGCCAGTCTCCAGGCCTCTTTAATGAGACACCAAGCTACTGTCCAGCAGTGAAAGATCGATCCCAAAATCCCCAAAGCGTGAAAAAGTAGAGAAACTAGAGCCTGACCTGCTAGAAATGTGCCTAAATCGAAGACACAGCTGGAGGTGGCCTAAAAAACAGTTCCATTGTCAGAACTGATTGATTGCAGAGTAAAGGGACCTGACCAGATCACAAAAGGCTTAGCAAAATTCAAAAAAGGAAAAAAAACAGAAGAGAAACCCACGGTGTCGATAAAACAAAGAAGCTGCGTAAATGCAGGATCAAGGACTTAATCAAACCACAAAAATAGTGAACAAAATAAGAGCTAAAAGACAAAAATAACCTTTTCAGATAAAGAGCAATCACATCAGCACAAGCGTTGCAGAACACAATTGGAAGGAGGTTACAGCAGGGGTTCCAGTCGACTCCACAACACGTGGCGGCTGAACTCAACTGAGGGAAGAGAGCAAGTTTTAAAACTGAAGGCAGAGCTAAAGAATTGCCTGTCAGTAAATTCAGGGATGAAAGTAACTTATATTTCTTACTGGAGGGCAGCACGGTGGCCTAGTGGTTAGCACAACCGCTTCACGGCGCTGAGGTCCTAGGTTCGATCCCGGCTCTGCGTCACTGTCCGTGTGGAGTTTGCACATTCTCCCCGTGTCTGCGTGGGTTTCACCCCCACAACCCAAAAATGTGCAGAGTAGGTGGATTGGCCACGCTAAATTGCCCCTTAATTGGAAAAAAATAATTGGGTAATCTACATTTATAAAAAAAAATATTTCTTACTGGTACGGTCACATAGCAACTTTATCGTAAGCATGGGAGCCTTTCTGGTGTTAGGTTATGATGCGTATTTCACGCAACAAAACTCAGTGGAAAGATCAAATATGCTGGAAATTTATTCAATTAATGTTCTATTCATCTTCTGTGCACAAATTCAAAGCTTTGTTTCCAACATTCAATCAGTGACAATGTTTTCCAATTATTTGGCTGTAATACATTTTTGGTCATCCTTGTGTCCAGGAAGACTACACAGAAATACAATTGGTATTTTTCTCTCATACTGCCTCTAATAGGAAGCGAGATACTTTTAACAAACATGGAGAGATTGAAGCTCAGGTTGCGACTTTCTACACAAAGGAAAGAATACGTTTTATTTCCCATAATGTAAAGCTAAAGTCATGCAAATAATCTTTAAAATACGTAGCTACAAGTGGAGTGCTAATCACTCAATACCCAAAGACATTTATTCACTAATAAAGATTAAAACCCTGGGCGTGATCGAGTGCCCACTTTACACCTGAAAGTCAGCAAGGAATTGGAGGCCACCAGGTGCTTGCCCACTGGGCATGGTGACACACTGGCACTGCCGCCTGGCACCTTGGCAGTGCCAGCCTGACACCCTGGCAGTGCCATATGGTGCCAGCATGGCACTGCCAAGGTGCCCAGGTGGCAGAGCCAGCTGGCAGAGCTTTGGGGATTTCAAGGTCGCGAGAGACCGGGTGCCATTTTTAAATGGCATCCTAATCTCTCTCTGCACCGAGGAGGTCCGGCAAGCGGGCTCCTCTGTGCAGGAAATGAGATTAAGTGAGGCTGAAGCCTCGCCTTCCCCGCTAAGGCCCCTTATCTGACCAGAATCACGTTAGATAGCATTGTATTTCTCAGCACTGCGAGTGCCAGTAAACAGGCTCTCTATGGGACTCTGTTCCCATTTGGTTAGATCGGGCCGCACATTTCAGTCTTCGTCTGCAGCAAAGTTTTGCTATTGCGCTCGTCGGTTATAGAGTGGACTGCCGTGTACATGCTTGCCATTCAGTTCTGTGGAGTGGATTTTAGTGTGTTCTCACTTGACCATTGTTCGTGACTTATGACAAATAACTTTTAATACCTCAGAGAAAGCTGGCGGTAAACGAACATAGTTTTCTTTAACTATTTACAAAGTTTTGTTCAAGGCAGCATATCACTCCCATTCCATTCCTTTCTGGGAGAGTGAGCCACCCCAGGCCATGCTTTGGGCCGGCTTTTATCTTTGTTCATTATGAGCCCCAACTGGGTGGCCTTCACACCCTATCTGGGAAGCTCGTACTCCATGAGTCCCACAGGGAGATCAATGACGGTTTCCCTTTTGTACTCACGGGGGGTTATAACACCACCCAAAACTGCAAATGTGTAGTAGTACATAACAAAAGTCCCCATCCTGCAAGACAGATATCAGGGTCGGGATTCTCTGCACCCAGGAGCCTAAATCGCGGCTGGAGGCGGGTCGGAGAATCCATTACCCAGCACAGAATCAGGACCGGCGCCAGTTTCCAGAGAGTACGCCACGCTGCCTAGCACCTACCTGGGGCCATTGCTAGAGGCCCTCTCCGCCGCTGACCGGCCGAAGTCCCGACGGCCTGGACCACTTATGGTCCTGCCGGTCGGGAAACTAGCGTGGCGACTGCGGACCTGGTCGGGGGGCTGGCCAATCGGAGGGCGGGGGGGGGGGCCTTATATGCGGCCGGGTAATGTTTGGGGGGGCGGTCAGACCTGGGCACGCGTTCGAAGGGGTGGTCTATGTTCAGTGTCCAGCTCTGCAGTCGTAGTCCGCCATGGAACACGGTGCGGCAGCTAGAGGCCGCCACCATGCGCTTGCGCAGCTTCGAACCTGGACGTGCAGGGTCCCGTATCTGCAGCATTACACTGGGTGCCTGCTAGCCCCTACACGGCTATGAATATGTGGCCCTTTCACGCTACTATTTCTGGTGTGAAAATTCAGTTTTGACTGCGGTGTGGGGACATCGTCTCAATAACGGAGAATCCAGCCCCACATTTCTAGCCACAGTAATGAAGTAATGAAGTAAAGCTTAGGCACTCACCAAAATCAGACAATTTAGATCCTACAAATATCACTAAGATAGTGAAAAACATATATTCATCTCCGGAAAGTCTACTTGATTGCGCCACTATTAAATCTAGCCTGGAGGCTTCGGACACTTTCTTACCAATACGCCACACAGAACCATACTGGCATACTGTCGTGTCTCTGTATATTTTCTCTGATTTAAAATCCACTTGGATGCTCAGGTTCTTGTTTTGATGGTTTTCTGCAGTTTTTTTTTAAACCCCTTCAGCGCAACAGGGCCCAACAAAACCATACAAGTATGGGGGGGGGAACAAAGGGAGGAAAAAGAATTGCCACAGAAATATGTTGTGGAAACAGAATTTTTTAAAATGGCAATGAAGAATAAATTGAAATGATCAGACCAATGCAGGCTAAGGCAAGGGCCAACCCAGACCCAAACTTGGGCGTCTTGGAAAATAAATTGTTTATGGTTCAGGAGTACATCAGGATTAAGTACAAAAATCAGAAGAAGTACACGTCATTGTGTTTTTGAAGCACCCACATTCAGCAAGACCTCCATGGAAAAGGAAAACCTGAGTGAAGTCTAGGATTGAACAGAGTGAACATTCACTTTGGAAAGAAAGGGGAAAGCCCTTAGTGCCTAAACAGAGCAGATGGGTTGTCATGAAATAGAAATGCGACGAGGGATGCGAGGCCCCCAAATGTTGAGGCCTGGATCAATGACAAGGCGGGGTTTATTAAATTGGAAAAGGTGAAATTTGCTTTGAGGGGGTCGGTACAGGGGTTTTTCAAGCGGTGGCAACCGTTCCTAGACTTCCTGAGAGAACGGTAGACAACGATCAGTGGCAGCAGCAAGCCGGGGGGGGGGGGGGAGTTTATTTCAGTTTTGTTTCTTTATATTGGAGGTTTTTTCTTGGTGTATATATTTGCTATGTGTTTGGGCGGGTGTTAATTTATTATTTTTGTTACTGAGTTTCCTTTACATTTTTTGCATTTTGTACTGTATTTTGTGAAAACTTTAATAAAAATTATTTTTTTTAAAAATAGAAATGCAACACAAATGAGCACAAAAAAGTGCTGCACTAAGTGTTACACTTTCAACCCCAAATAGACAAAAATCAACCCGAGGCAACCTAAGTCTATTGTTCCTCCAAACAGGATAAGAACGGGATCGTAGAGCCTCCAGACCATCTGAATTTACAAAGTCTTACAACACCAGGTTAAAGTCCAACAGGTTTGTTTCGAATCACTAGCTTTCGGAGCACTGCTCCTTCCTCAGGTGAATGAGGAACCTGGAATCTACCACTTCATTCACCTGAGGAAGGAGCAGTGCTCTGAGAGCTAGGGATTCAAAACAAACATGTTGGACTTTAACCTGGTGTTGTAAGACTTCTTACTGTGCCCACCCCAGTCCAACACCGGCATCTCCACATTATGAATTTATAAAGTCAGAGACTTAAGGTGAGGAAGAAGGGGTCACAAGTAAATAAGATTACATGGTAAATATATTTGGGTAAGGACTTGAGGGAGGGAAGCAAATAGAACATTAAAGCAATTAAATTCAGAGAAATGCACACAAGTTTCTAGCTTTGGTGATCCAGAAGGTATGAAGTTAGTCATTTTTAGCGATGCTTCAGCACAAACCAATCCTCTGGATGGATATTGTCGGACAATGGAGTTTATTATATTCTTCATGGAATCATAGAATTTACAGTGCAGAAGGAGGCCATTCGGCCCCTCGGGTCTGCACCGGCCCACACCTCCACCCTATCCTCGTAACCCAGTAACCCCACCCAACCTTTTTTGGACACTAAGGGCAATTTAGCACGGCCAGTCCACCGAATCTGCACATCTGTGGACTTGGTCAGAAAGAATAAAAAATGTTCTTTGGCCTGGTAAGCGAAGAAATTAAAATGCATTGAAAGCACCTTAGCTGCAGAAAAACTGGCTCGAGTAAAAGTGATAGATATGGAATTTTACTTATCAAACATTTTTGAGGGAAATCCTATAATAATTAATAATCTTTATTATTGTTACATGTAGGCTTGCATTAACACAGCAACGAAGTTACTGTGAAAAGCCCCCAGTCGCCACACTACGGCGCCTGTTCGGATATACTGAGGGAGAATCCAGAATGTCCAATTCACCTAACAAGCACGTCTTTTGGGCTTGTGGGAAGAAACTGGAGTGCCTGAAGGAAACCCGCACAGACCCAGGGGGAACGTGCAGACTCTGCACAGACAAGCCGGGAATCGAACCTGGGTCCCTGGTGCTGTGAAGCAATAGTGCTAACCACTGTGTCACCATGAAGAGGGGCATTCTGAGGAAGATTTGACCATTCAAAATTATGTGAATAACCATTCTCTGTGGAGTAATGTATATTCAACAAAGAGTGTGACTGAGAAAAGATTAAAGATTGACTTTCTAGCATGAAATAAATATCAGAGAGAAGAGATTTTGAAGGTAAAATGGTCAACACAAGTCACAAACTATCAGACTGCTTTAAAAAAATGAATGCTTGCTTGAAAGGGCAGCACGGTAGCATTGTGGTTAGCACAAATGCTTCACAGCTCCAGGGTCCCAGGTTCGATTCCGGCTTGGGTCACTGTCTGTGTGGAGTCTGCACGCTCTCCCCGTGTCTGCATGGGTTTCCTCCGGGTGCTCCGGTTTCCTCCCACAGTCCAAAGATGTGCAGGTTAGGTGGATTGGCCGTGATAAATTGCCCTTAGGGTCCAAATTGCCCTTAGTGTTAGGTGGGGTTACTGGGTTATGGGGATAAGGTGAAGGTATGGGCTTGGGTAGGGTGCTCGTTCCAAGAGCCGGTGCAGACTCGATGGGCCGAATGGCCTCCTTCTGCACTGTAAATTCTATGAAAAATGATTGTTGAAGGTCCCAGAAAAGGGGCATCTTAAATTATGATGAGTTATATGCTATGTGGATTCTTTTGTCTTTGATTTGTTTGGAAATTATCTGAATCTGTTATAAAGTTATTGTTTAAAGAAGGGAAAGGAAATCTGTAAATAGTATATTAGTTATATTGTTGGGTGAAGGGTATTTTTATGCCCTTATAAATAAGGAATATTTCTATGACTGGTGGGCGCCACAAGGGCTGGTATACATCATCATCCATGGTAATGACATTTTGGTTTAATTAGGTTTCTTTTGACTTTTTTTTGTCACAAAGCCACATCAGGGGCTGTAACTCCAGGGGCATTGCAATGGATGCTAGACAACATAAGGGCTGGTTTAGCACAGTGGGCTAAGACAGCTGATTTGTAATGCAGAACAAGACCAGCAGTGCGGATTCAATTCCCGTACCAGCCTCCCCGAACAGGTGCAGGAATGTGGCGACTAGGGGCTTTTCACAGTAACTTCATTGAAGCTTTCTTGTGACAATAAGTGATTATTTTTATGAACAAGGAGCTGAAAATTCACAAGATAGGGGTGGTGCGGTGGAGCAGTAGTTAGCACAGCTGCCCCAAGACGCTGAGGACCCGGGTTCGATCCCGGCCCAGGGTCACAATCCGTGTGGAGTTTGTGCATTCTCCCCGTGTCTGCATGGGTCTCACCCTCATAATCCAAAGCTGTGTAGGGTAGTTGGATTGGCCTCGGTAAATTGCCCTTAATTGGGAAAAAAGAATTGGGTACTCTAAATTTATCATCCTAACAGATACACCTGCAACGTGCCCACCCAAGACATTTAGCAGCGATTCTGGCAGAGATTGTGGGATCAGTCAGTGGAGCCGGACCTCACATCAAGGCAATTTGTCCCTTTCCCCCCAACATTTCCGTTGAGGTGGGAAGAAGCTCTTTGCCTTACAAGGCAATCTAGCAACTCCCTGGGAAAGCAGGAGGCCTCACAAAACCAGTTTGGGAATGTCAAAAAGTGCCTTCTTTCAGATGAGAGGTGAAGTCAAGGTGCCAATCGATCTCTCCGCTGCTTATAAAAGAACCCATGCCATTATTTTGCAAAGGAGCATGGGGGTTATCCTCAACAGCCACCAAAATCAAACTACCGGATCACTGTCTCAAAAGTGGAAAACAACCCAGTTAACCCAGAGTGGCTACTTCAGTGAGTTGGCAGGCCTTCTAGATCTGAAGATGTCAGTGATGTCACTTTAGAAAATAAAAGCAAGAGGGCTGGATGTGCAAGGTAGTTGAATAGGCCACGCTAAATTGGCCCTTGTGGTGATATGATTTGCATAGCTGTCTGCCATTGGTGCAGAACACCGGCTTACCATTGGCCCTGGTCGGTCATGTGCCTCCCGACCGATTGGTTGAGACCAGTCATGTGACTGCTCTCCGATTGGTTGAGAGGCTGAGTTAACCACGCCTCCTTACCGAAGTATAAATAATCAAAGCGCCCAGCGGTCGTCCATTTTATTGTAGACAACCGCAGGGCTAAGTTCTAGCTTATTAAAGCCTAACTTTTGTAAAGCAACTCGCCTCTCGTGCAATTGATGGCTCATCAGCCCTTAATTGGAAAAAAAAAGAATTGGGTCCTCTAAAATTAAAAAAATAACTTTTAAAAAAAAATAGAGCTGGAATTTCTTGGTCCTGCCTCATGAAAATGAAATGAAATGAAAAATGAAAATCGCTTATTATCACGAGTAGGCTTCAATGAAGTTACTGTGAACCACTAGTCGCCACATTCCGACGCCTGTTTGGGAAGGCTGGTACGGGAATTGAACCGTGCTGCTGGCCTGCCTCGGTCTGCTTTAAAAGCCAGCGATTTAGCCCAATGTGCTAAACCGGCCCCTTATTTTCATTTATCCTAGTGTTTATCCAGTGTCATTATCCTAGAAACACTGTACCTGGTCGCATTTCCTGCAAACTCTGTGTCTAGTCCCATTTCATAGCCGGGTTGGGCTGGTCACATTTCCGAGCAACACTGGGCCTGGGGCCGACTACAAGTGTGGGGCCAGCCATTCAGGAAAAGTAGCTTTCAGATTGATACCAAACTCTCATTTATGTCAGTGTAGGAAACAGAAACAAAACAGGAGTGACTGGAAAAAATGGATTTAAGATTCAGAAAGGCAGTTAGATATATTTGTTTATCAGGATTTGCCTGCATTAAATTGGATTCTTCGCAGGGAAGTTAAGGCAGATGACAACCTAAGTGTTCAGCAGAAACCTCCTGTTAATGCAGGTTGCTTTGCTGCAGGCTTTACTATTTCTATTAATCTTTTGTAAAGCAATGGTCATGCCTATTAATTAATACAAGAAAAAATAGCGTTACAGATGACAGAACACCTCCCTGCAAGTTTAGCTTTCTATCTTGGGTCTGACAGAAGGGAGAGGTGCAATGCAAAGTGAAGTGAGAGGGCATTGCCAACCTCATTCGCACCTCCTGGCAGCTACGAGTGGTACACACCTGCAAGCAGGTGACTAGCAGATGCTCTGAGCAGGGAACAATGCAAACTACAGGGGAGGTCGGAAAGAGAAAGGACAATAAAATGACAGATCGGGAGGAGGAGTAAAGGCAAAGTAATGCAATTAATGGCTTGTGTTTCATTCCACTGCAGCACTGAGGTGGCACTATAGCAGGTGTCAGTTTCTTATTATTTGAGGTGTTAAACCGAAAGTCCGGCCTGGATTTTCTCCGAGTTGGGATGACTCGGAGCGCTTTAAAAATGGCAGGCCAGTTGCAATTCTGTGATTCTCAATGATATTTCCGGGTTGCAGAGGCGGATTTTCAATTAAACCCACCGCACTGTAGCACGGGAACCCGTCCAATGGAAGGACCCCATACGGAGAGGTGACTGTTATAGTGGGAACACCAATAAGAGCATTGGCAGTTCTAAATTTGCTGATAGGATCATTTGAATTTCTTAAACCTATCAGCAGGAAATATAGAACAACATCGGCTCTGATTGGAGGACTCCCCTCGAGAGCGGGAAAACAGTTTGTCAGACGTTGAGAGGTGGTGGAGAGTTAGAGCAGTTCAGGCACTGATCTCCTGGATTGGTGTGAAGTTTCTGAACTTTCATTGAGTAAAGGTGCATTCTGGCATTTGGTCTGACGGGCAGCCTGTGGCAAAATTGAAGTCGCCAACCTAACATTGAGGTGAGACGTCTTCAGCGAGGCGAGGAGGAGGGGCTGGTCAATGACTGTCGAGGAGAGCAGCAGGGTGACTCTTGGCCTCCAGCCAGGGCTAAGGAGGGTGGGTGGGCAACCAACAAAAAGAAACAGAAGCCACCAGGCCAGATACCAGTAGCAGCCAGAAAGCCTGCAAGGAGCACACACAGAAGTCAAGGGCCAAGGGTCAAGGCCGAACCTCCCGTGCAAGAGCGCAGAGTTGAACAGAGCAGCAAGCGGAAGGTGCAAATTAGGCCAGGCAATGCCGGCATTGTGTCTCAGGGAATCGGGGAGCAGCCGTCAGCGAACGTGGGCTGACTCGATCAGAGCCAGAGACCAGACAGGCAGGGCTGAGAGTGAGAGGGTTGGGCCGCAACTGGACCGTGCAGTGAGAGTGAAAGAGAGCAGCAGTCAGGCCAGATAGCCAGCAGCCAGCAGCCAGGCGGCCAGCCAGGAGCACAGGCGTTTGTCGAGAGCCGAGGTTCGAGTCCCAGCCACCCGAGCAAGAGCTGAGAAGTGAGCAGGGCAGCAGTTGGGAGGTGTGAAGAAGGCGAGGCAAATGCTGGCCTCTTGGGGAATCGAGAAACCGTGGCCAGCGGGAACAGAGCGACTCGGCCAGAGCCAGTGACCAGCCAGGCAGGGCCGGGAACGAGAGGGCTGGGCAGCAACCAACATCTTCTTTCTTCCTGTTGTTTTTGGCATGTTGAATTTACTGCCTTTTTTGGTGTCAGTCATTTCTCTATCTGATCGATTTGCGGTGTCTCTTATGACATCTAGCTTGCCTTGACCATCCTTCGACATTACAACTTTCCCAAAAATTACTGCCTGCAGACAGTTACTCTGATAGGAATTTGACAGTGAAATCCAGCTCACCCTCACACCAATTCTTTTCACTATCGTCAAAGACTTACTCCCCCAACCAACTCATTAGCTTTGTTTAAGTCGTCACTGTCCTTGAGCAGCTTAGACAATTGGCTGCTTTTGCATCAGGAGGATTCACTGGACAGACGATTCCGAAGACTTATTTGTAAATGATTGAAATCAAGACAGATCATCGCCAGTCAACATGAAGAGACACCATCAATCTGGAAGTCAAAAATACAGGAAGTTGAAGGCAAGGCAAGAGAAAGAAGCTCAACAAAATTACAGTTTGGCTTTACTTTAGAAGATTTGAAGTATTGGGCAGTACCTGAACTGAACTGCGCATTCATCCTCAACAACATCCACCAAAAATAGTAACTTCTCTGCTGACTTCAACCTGCTGATTTCTGGAGACATCACAGCCGTGATTCTCCGAAATCCTGGCCAAGTGTTGACACCGGCACAAATACTGGAGTGGTGCACTCCGCCGTTAATGGGCCTCCTGGCACAGTGATTCAGTGGCCCTCCAAGCGCAGGCACGGCGCCGGATTCTCCGAGATCCCGACATTTGCCTGGCCTAATTTGCACCTCCCGACTGCTGCTCTGTTCAACTCTGCGCTCTTGCGCACTGCTCCAGCGCCGAAAGGCGGCCCTGCACTGCCGGCGCGGGTGTGCGCCGGCGCATGCACGCAGTGGCCGTCTCCACGCCGACGTCGCGCAACATGGCGGAGACTTACAGCGGGACTGCGCAAAAGGAGGTAGGCCCCCACCAGATTGCGGTCTCCTGCCAATCGGTAGCCCCCGATCGCGGGGCCTGGACGCTGTGGAGGCCCCCCGGAGTCAGATCCCCCCACCCCCCCCCCCCCAACCCACCTCCCAACCAGGACGGCCACTGCACCCGCGGATCTGAGCTCCCGCTGGGTGGGACCAGGTTGGAACCGCAGCGGCGGAACTCGGCCGGAATTCGGCCGGCCAACCACGCAGAATTGTCGCGGGGCCCTCTTTCAGTGGCACCTGACCGGCGGTGCGTCGACAAAGCTGGCGCCGGAGAATCGTGCCCCAGCATCGGAGTGGCGTGGCAGGAACTTCCTGCGTCACCGCCGATTCGCCAACCCAGCACGGGCTCGGAGAATTCCGGCCCACATCTCCTAGAAATCTTGACAAGATGTGGACTCTGAAATGGGAATGGAACACCAAGATACTGCTCAAAACCTGCCCTGAAGACACTGCCTTATGGGCAAAATCTGTTCAAATCTTATCAAATATTTTGCAATAAATAGACCAAAGAACATCAGTAACATGGAAAATCTGAGAGAAGAGTTTGAGGTTCCGGGCCGTAAGAAGTTTAGCTCACAGAGCTAAATCACTGGCTTTTAAAGCAGACCAAGCAGGCCAGCAGCACGGTTCGATTCCCGTAACAGCCTTCCTGAACAGGCGCCGGAATGTGGCGACTAGGGGCTTTTCACAGTAACTTCATTGAAGCCTACTCGTGACAATAAGCGATTTTCATTTCATTTCATGAGTCCCATTTTCTGAGGGTGAAGAGAAATGACATGATGGAAAAGAAAAATTAGTTGATTTTTTTTGGAAATCTCTAACACTGTTATGTGTACAAATTATTCCCTGACCCTAATAAGTGGAAACAATAATTTGTTGATGGGTACTCTAACTGGAGAAATCTGAAGAAGTCTTACAACACCAGTTTAAAGTCCAACAGGTTTGTTTGAATTACTTGCTATCGGAGCGCAGCTCCTTCATCAGGTGAGTGAAGAGGTGGATTCCATAAACCTCACATACAGACAAATTCAATGATGCAAGACGATACTTTGAATGCGATAATTAAGTCTTTACAGGTCCAGACGGTGCGACTGGAGAGAGGGAGAGTCGATAGTTACAGGTTACAGAGGTGTGAATTGTCTCAAGCCAGGACAGTTGGAGGGATTTTTCAAGACCAGGCCAGGTGGTGGGGGAGTGAATGTAGTGAGACATGAATCCAAGGTCCCAGTTGAGGCCATACTCATGCATGGCGACAAGTTTCTGTTCAGCGATTCTGCATTGTTGTGCGTCCTGAAGGCCGCCTTGGAGAATGGTTACCCGAAGATCAGAGGCTGAGTGACCTTGACTGCTGAAGTGTTCCCCAACTAGATGCGAAGATTCCTGCCTGGCGATTGCCACGCCATGTCCTTTGATCCGTTGTTGCAGCATCTGCCTCATCTCGCCAATGTACCACACCTCGGGACATCCATTCCTGCAACGTATGAGGTACACAACATTGGCCGAGTCGCATCCAGATAAAGATGGAGGCTGGGATTCTCCGAGCGCGCGCCAGGTCGGAGAATCGCCGGGGGGGGGGGGGGGGGGGCGGGAAATGCGAGTATCCCGTCACACCGCTCCAATGCCCGGCCACCTATTCTCTGGTAACCGGAGAATCGGCGCCAATTGCGCCCGCGCGGTCGCCGCAGCGCCGGTTGGGGGCCGTTGAAAGCGGCTGCGGAGGCCGTCCTGATGGGGGTGCGGGGGATCCGACTCGGGGGGAGGGGGGCCTCCACGGAGGCCCGGCTCGCGATCGGGGGCTACCGACCGGCAGGCAAGCTCATTCCAGGGGGGGGGCTATATTCCTCCGCACCGCTCTGCCATGTTGCACGGGGGCAGCACGGAGGCGGCAACCACGCAAATGCACTGACGTGGAGACGGCCGTCGCGCGCACATGCGGACCCAGGCCGGCTGTGTAGGGTCGGCTTTCGGCGCCGGAGCAGCGCACAGCACCCGAGGACGGGGAGAATCACCGGGCCTGGAGGCCCATTGACGCCGAGGTCGCTCGTGCCGGTTTTGACACCAGCGTCAACACTTGGCCGCGATAGCACAGAATGCCGGCCATAATCTATCTTTGAGGATTGATTCTGCGATATCAGCTCAGTTTGAAAAGCAATGTTCTTACCGGAGGAAAGTTTTTGTTGCCACAGTCAAACTGCTGTCTTCTGTGGGACTACCTCGAAGAAGGCATGATGGGCGCGATTCTTCCAAAAGAAATCTCTACGTTAATTTGTGGTGGGTTTTTCAGGGAGTTTCTCACCAGCTCTGCCAGCGAGTTCCCTGCCGCTATTCAATAACACTTTGTCACTTTTCTGGACACTGGGGAGTTTCTCACTGGTTTAACCCACACTTAGAATTTTTTTTAACACTGCGGAGCTGAACTCTGGGATGGGGCCATCATTTTGAAAGTGTGCCCCAATCTCTAAGTGAGCTTGTGGGTATCCCACAACCCCCCACCCATGGGCAATGTCACCTCTCACACACATGAATAACAGCCCCCCCCCCTCCCCCAAGTGAGGACACCCTGCTATGGAGTCCCCAGGGGGTCCCCACTCTTCAGGCCCCCCCAGCATCCTTACAGCACTCCCTCCCTTCCAGGACCCCCACCCATCACCCCCTCCCCAACCTCCCAGAAGCCCCTACTTGCCTGCCCTGCACTCCCTCACCCTTCAAACACACCCTCCATCCTCATTTCATGTGCATGGGCCCCCTCAATCCCTGGCCTTTGGTAGTGCCACCCTGGCACTTGGGCACTCTTGAACTACCATCCTGGAAACCAGGCAGTGCTCCTGCCTACTTGGCAGTGCCAGGGTGGCAGTGCCAAGGTGCCAGCTGAGCAATGCCAAGGTGCACATGTTCCAAGGGAGGGCCAGGGAGCAACCCTGCACTTACCCTGACCACACAGGGGTCTCCGATGGGTCACCAAGGGGCCCTCATGTTGTCTCAAGCTTCTATATCGCTCATGACAAGGATCAGTGTGGGTCATGCCGTCCGATTTCGCTGTTCAATGTAGATATGGAGCTGCTGGTGAAGGTACTGGGGACACGGATAAAGGATTGTGTGCAAGGGTGACAGGTGTGGGCCAGATGTGATTTGTGAAGGGGCGGCAGCTGTCGACAAATGTCCGGAGGTTGCTGAATGTCATTTTGATGCCCTCAGAGTGCCGAGAAGCAGAAGTGGTTGTGGTTATGGATGCAGAGAAAGCTTTTGACTGGGTGGAGTGGGCACACATATTTGAAGAGCTGGGGTGGTTTGGGTTTGGGCAGGGATTTGTGGTCGGCTGTTGTATAAGGCACCGAAGGAAAGTGTTTGAACTAACAGGATCTGCTTGGAGTACTTTGGGTTGCATCAGGGAATGAGGCAGGTGTGTCCGCTCTTTCCTCTGTTCTTTGCCATAGTGATTGAGCTCTTGTGTAAGCATTTTTATCAACTACCAACATATATACCCCACACAGCTACAGTACACTATGTATAACCCTGAAAAAATTCCCCCTATAGCTGTTCCAATTTAATAACAAGATCCCATAAACCAGAAAACCCTTTTCAAAGGAATGGACCAGCACACAGCACTGAAGATCTGGTTTGGATGCTCTCGTTTCCTTTCCAAAACAGCAGGTTTGAATTCCTTCCAGAAAACAGTTATTTATTTTCAAGTTATCAAGCAGTCTGGAAACAGCTTTTAAAATGCAGATAGAGAAAAATCTTGTTTCAAGCTGTGCGGAATAAAACCAGTTCAAACTCAAAACGAAAGTAAAACTAACTCCCAGAGCCACAGCCTAGCTCCACCCACACAATGACATCACTGAAGCCATGTGATAAGACAAAAACATGTCGTAAAGAGACACTGCCATGACACTTGGCAATGACACTCAGGGTCTTGAGGGGTTGGAGGGATGTTGAGCGGGAGGGATGGAGCACCGAGTTTCTTTGTACGTGAATGATCTCCTGTTGTATATTTCAGACCCAGTCGGGAGCTTTGACAGGATCATGGGGATTTTGGGGAAATTTACTCTCTTTTTAGGGTATAAGTTTAACATGGAGAAAAGTACGATATTCCCAATTAATGCACAGGGACAGGGGAGGAGTTTTGGCCGGGGGCTGCTGCTTCAGGTGGTAGGGGTGAATTTTCATTACCTTGGGAACAGGTTGCGTGGAGTTGTACCCAGCTGCATAAGTTGAACTTGGCGCGGCTGGTGGAGGGAATGGCTTTAAGAGGTGGGATGTGCGGTCTTGTCGTTGACCGGTCAGGTCCAGACAATAAAGATGACGATGTTGCCGAAGTGTTTTTTTTGTGTTTCAGAATCTCCCGATCTTTGTGCCCCAGTCCATTTTGAGGCAGGTTAATAGGGTGATTTTGAAGTTTTTATGGGCGAGTAAAGCTCCGCGGGCTAGGAGGGTGTTCTTGCAGAGGGATCGACAGGGGGTGGTGTTGCCGAACTTACAGAAATTTTATTGGGCAGCAAACGTTGAAATAGTTAGGAAATGGGTGGCGGAGGAACGGTCGGTGCGGGGGCGGATGGAGCTGGCCTCATGTACAGGGACCAGTTTGAGGGCACTGTTGTTGGTGCCCCTTCCGTTCTCGCTGGCCAGGTACTCCACAAGCCCGGTGATTGTACCAGTGCTGAGGGTGTGGAACCAGTGCCGGCAGCATTTTAGAACGAAAGGCATGTCCTTGTGAGCGCCGGATATTCCCAATTAATATCGCTGCAAACTCATGGGCGCGATTCTCCGCACTCACGACGGGTCAGAGAATAGCGGGCGGCGCAAATTTTCACGGCAACGCTGGTCCGACGCCCTCCCGCTATTCTCCGAACCCCGCACAAACTCCAAGTCCCCATTCCCATCAAACGCCTCGAACGCGCCCCCGACATGACCAGAATCGCTAGTTTTTGGACCCCCGCTATTCTCCGGCCCGACGTCATCACGCATTGTTTACACGGCGTCCAACACACCTGCTTTTCAAGTTCGTCAACCAGTCGTGCTGGCTGACGACAGCTTCGAGGAGGTGAGCGCACCGCTCAGCACACCGCTCAGCGCACTGCTGGAGTCTGGCCGCAACGGGGAAGGCATCCCTGAGAATGGGAGGGGGGTCCAGAGCGGGGGGGGAGTGGGGGAGACGGAGGGGGGGGAGTGGGGGGGTGAGTGGGGGAGATGGAGGGGGGAGTGGGGGAGACGGAGGGGGGGAGTGGGGGAGATGGATGGGGGAGTGGGGGAGACGGAGGGGGGAGTGGGGGAGATGGAGGGGGGAGTGGGGGAGATGGAGGGGGGAGTGGGGGAGACGGAGGGGGGAGATGGAGGGGGGAAGTGGGAGTGGGGGGGGTGTTAGGGAGAGAGTGAGCGAGTGACCCGTCCAACCCCATAACAAAATGTCTGCCACCATGCCATGGCGTGCCAGTCACAAGGACAAGGCCGCTGTTTGCCCTGTGGCTTATGGCCACAGGCCACTGACGCACCGGTGAGGAGGACATAGTTAACTGCCCGTTGGATGCAGAAAGTTACCAGGGGTTAGGCTGCCCGCGTGTCAGCAGTGCGTCCAGGAAACCGGGACACACAGGTATCCCGTGGCAGGCGGCTGCCGAGGTGTCGACTAACCTCCGTCTAACATGTCCCGTTTCTCTGGCCCCACCACCCTTCTGTAGGTTAGCACGATGTATGGGAACAGAACGGCTATGTTCTGCGCAGTGGTTGGGGCCGCTGCACTGCATTTGGCGATGCAGCAGCATCCACAGCCACAACCCGCAGTGGATGCAGGGACAGCTGCAGCAGCAGAGGGATTGGCCGAGGAGTTGCCAGTCGTCGAGCAGCATGGGGAGGAGGGGGAGGAAGAGGAGAGAGTGAGGGTGCAGCCACGGCGCCAGAGGCAACGACCAAGGCCGAGGGTGTACTGTGTCCGGGTCTCTTTCCTAACAATGACGGACATCACCTGCAGGAGGAGACTCCGGCTGAGTAGGCGGACGGTGATACATATCTGTCACCTCGTGGCGCACCTCGCCCCACGTGGAACGGGGGGAGGACACGCGATCCCAGTTGCCATCAAGGTGACGGTCGCTCTTAACTTCTATGAGACCGGCTCCTTCCAGTCTCCGAGCGGGGACGTCTCCGGGATCTCCCAGTCATCAGTGCACAGGTGCATCCGGGATGTGACCAACGCCCTCTATGCCATCGCGGACCTCTACATCACCTTTCCCGAGGACCGAGCAACTCAAGACTCACGAGCTCGTGGATTTGCCAGAGTGGCCGGGATACCGATGGTGCAGGGGGCAATCGATTGTGTTCACGTCCCCATGCGCCCGCCTGCAGGGGACAGGAACGTGTTCACAAACAGGAGGGGGACATACTCCATGAATATCCAGGTGGTATGCGACCCCCACATGAGGATCATGAATGTCTGTGCAAGGTTCCCAGGGAGTGTGCATGACTTTTTTTAACATTGTAGAAAGTTACAAATGAATTCCTTCTTTAAAATAGCAATATAGGACGGGATTCTGCCGTAATCGGCGGGGCGGGAAACTTCGGCGGGACGGAGTGGCGTGAACCACTCCGGCGTCGGGCCGCCACAAAGGTGCGGAATCCTCCGCATCTTCAGGGACTAGGCCCACCCTGGAGTGGTTTGCGCCCCGCCAACCAGCGGGAAAGGGGCTTGGCGCCATGCCAACCGGCGCCGAAGGGCCTCCGCCGGCCGGCGCGAGTTGGCGCATGCGCGGTAGCGCCAGCGTGTGCTGGCGCCATCTCGGGCCAATCGCCAGATACCCCCGTGCGCCCCCAAGAACCCCGGAGGCCGCCCGCGCCGCCAGTTCCCGCTGGCGAGGGACCTACTCCAATTTATGCCGGCGGGACTGGCAAAGAACGGGTGGGAGAATTCAGTCGTGCCGGTCCCCGCCATCCTCTGAGGCGGGCGGCGCGATTCACACCGGGCCGATTTTTGGGGGTCCGGAGAATTTGGAGGACGGCGGGGGCGGGATTCACACCGACCCCCGGCAATTCTCCGACCCGGCGGGGGGTCGGAGAATCCCGCCCATAGGGTTCATTGGTTCTGCACAGTATATTGTAGGTCATTGAGCATTGGATGGGCAGAGCTTGGAATTGGGGGTGTAAGGGACCAAAAGAGGTGGATGGAAGGACAGAGTTTGACATCGGGGTCCTGAGGGCCCAATGGAGGTGGGCGGAAAGGTATAACTTCACAGAGGGAGTGTGAGGAACCATAGGGGGTGGGTGGGGTGGCATGAGGTGACAGAGATGGGGCATGCGGTGTGCTTGGAAGTTGGGGGATGGGTGTATAAGGACTGGAAGGCCTTTGTATTTTTATTATATCTGGGTGAACAACATAAAGACGGGTCTCTTAAACAGCCCGTCTCAGCACCCAGCAGCGCCTCTGCCATCTCCAAACCTAGTGCAGGTGGACTGGCCTGAATTCAGCCAACACTCACCATCCTGCTTCTGTCGGCATTTTCTCTTGACCCCGGTAGGGTCACGCCAGGAATTCCCCGCCGTGAGGATGCAAATTCAAGTCTTCTTTTTCTCTCTGAAGCGGACATAAAAGATTCCATGGTTCTTTTTCAAAGATCAAGTGGAGCTCAACCTGGTTTCCTGGGTGGTGGTGTTGTGGTATTGTCTGGAAGTCCAGCGAACCTGGATAATGTTCCAGGGACCTGGCTTCAAATCCCAACATGGGAGTTTGAATCCAATAAAAATCTGGAATTAAAAGTCTAATGGTGACCGTGAAACCATTGTTTTAAAACCCCATCTGGTTCACTTTGGGGAAGGAGATCTGCGGCCCTTACCCAGTCTGGCCTTTATGTGATTCCAGATGAACAGACAGCGATGCCCATTAACAAATTAAAAAAAAAGATTATCCCTCAAACAACATTACTTAAAAAAACCAAATTGTCTTTTCATTATCACATTGCTGTTGTGGGCACGTTGCGCAAATTACTCCAAGGCCATGAAAGGCATTAAAAAAGCACAATTACTTTTTCTTTCGTATTTTCGAGGACTTCAGTCACTGGAACAGTGAATTTGTAAAAGGAAGAGTGCAGATGCTCTGACAGACACAGCTCAGGTTCCACTCTGCTTGGTTCAGACCTCAGTCAGGCTGAGCTGGGCGTGCACCCAGCAGGGGAAGCCACATTTCCTGTAAAGCAGCCGACCGGTCTCTGCTTATCTCCTAATGATCAGCCATAGGAGGGATGGGGAAGAGGACTTCAGCACTTGCCTGTTGTACCATTGAAACAGACAAAGATTTTGGGGGAAAAATATATAAAGTGAAGGGAGGAGTTGATCCAAAGTAGCCCAGAAGGAAAAAAAAAACACAGACCAGCATCTTATTTCCCCTTTTTGTTGGCGTTCCATTTTAATGTATACAAGACTAATTCAGACCAATATTCTTATTTCCCAGTTTTACTGTTTTTGAGAGTCAATAATGTACATGGAATTCTGGGCTCTATAAACTGAGTATAGTTTTAGGGGCGGGCCTCGACGCAAAATTCAGGAAATCTCATTTTGACGCTGCTCCCTGGCACGTTCCCACCAGGTGTACCTGCCGGAAGCAAGTTGGCACCAGCTACTCACTCGACAGCAACAGTTGGCTAATTATTCATAAAGTACCCACTCACTTAAGGGAAGATAGATGTCACTGCCGGAACCTTTGTGGTGGCAGATAGGCCCTTCCATTATCGCTGAAGCCCAGAACGTGTCGGGCAGCAGTTCATGAAGTGGGCAGCACGGTAGCATAGTGGCTAGCACAATTACTTTACAGCTCCTGGGTCCCGGGTTCGATTCCCAGCTTGGGTCACTGTCTGTGTGGAGTCTGCACGTTCTCCCCGTGTGTGCGTGGGTTTCCTCCAGGCCCTCCGGTTTCCTTCCACAGTCCAAAGATGTGCAGGTTAGGTGGATTGGCCATGCTAAATTGGCCTTAGTGTTGGGTGGGGTTAAAGGGTTATAGGGATGGGGTGGAGGTGTGGGCTTGGGTGGGGTGGTCTTTCCAAGAGCCGGTGCAGACTTGATGGGCCGAATGGCCTCCTTCTGCACAGTAAATTCTGTGATTCTATGAAGTGGGTGGGGGGTTGGGGGTGGGGGGTGGGGGTGGGGGGGGGGGGGGGGGGGGAGTGCGATACGCTGTTACCCATGTCTCTTTTAATTCCAATCCTCCACAACGTCTCCTAACCAATGCCCTTTCCCCCTCCCCACAACATCAGAGCCACAAATACCAGAGGGCCACAGAGGTTTCTTCACCATAATTTTAAAAATTCATTTCCAGGCTGTGGATGTTGCTGGCTGAGCAGCATTTCAGTTTCAAGTTTCTGGGTGCGTAAAAACAGTTTCAAGCTCCTAGGTGTGAATATTACCAACAATTTGCTCTGGTCCACCCATGTTGTTACGATTAAGCGCAACAACACCTTTACTTCCACAGGAAATTAAAGAAATTCGGCATGTCCACAATGACTCTTATAGGTGCACCATCTAAAGCTTCTATCTTAGTATGCCAATTGTTCTTCCCAAGATCAAAAGAAATTACAAAGAATTGTCAGCACATCTCAGTCCATCACACAAGCCTATCTTCCATCCATTGACTCTATCTATATTTCTCGCTGCCTTGGAAAAGCGGGAAACGTAACCCTCCCATCCTGGTTATTACTTTTTCCAACTTCTTCCATCGGGCAGAAGATATAAAAGCTTGAGAACTCACTCTAGCAGATTCAAAATAGCTTTCTTTCCTGCTGCTACTAGACTCTTGAATGGCCCATCTACATAGTAAATTGATCTTTCTATGTATTTTTCCTTTCTTACAGCTGTAATTATTTTCTGTATGTTGTCGATATGTAGTGGAGTGATCTGTCAGGTCTGTATGCAGAATAATACTTTTTACTGTACCTTGGTACATTTGACAGATTTTATCAATAAACAATTTATTTTCCATCTTGTAAGGGTCCTTCCTCTTTGCTCCCTGTTTATTCCCTTATTTCCCCCTTCTTTTATTTTTGCCCTTACATTTTTGATCTATGGATTTTGTGGACACGTGCCTTTAAAGAAAGCAATAGCCTGTGCCTTTAATTCAAGCAGAAGCCTATGCAGATTTGGACTGGAGCGATAGACTGACCAGCACCAATAGCAGAGATTGGCTGAGTCTCAGTTTGATTGATTTGGCTGATGATCAATGAATATGCCCAAAAGGCTTTGTTCTGCCCAGTAACAGGAGGTGATTGGATCTGTTCCCACTGAAATGGTTCAGACCTGCTTTCATGGCCACAGAATTTATATGACTGGTCCAGTTCACTTTCTGGTCAATGTAAACCCCAAGATGTTGATTCAGTGATGGTAATGCCATTGAATGTCAAGAGACAATCATTAGATTCTCAGTGCCTGGACTTGTGGAGCAAATGTTATTTGCCAGTTGTGAGCCCAAGCCTGGCTATTGTCCAGGTTTTTCTGCATTTGGACACGGACTGCTTTAGTGAGAAATCGTGAATGTTGCTGAACATTGTGCAATTACCAGTAAACTTCCCCACCTCTGACTCATGATGGAAGGAAGGTAATTGATGCAGCATCTGAAGATGGTTCGGCCTTAGGCACTACCCTGAGGAACTCCTGCAGGATATTCGAGAACTGAGATGATTGACAGTCGACCATCTTCCTTTCTGCCAGGCATGGCTCCAACCATCAGAGAGTTTCCCATCTGATTCCCATTGACCCAGTTTTGCTAAGGCTCCTTGATGCTGCTCTCGGTCAAATCCTGCCTTGATGTCAAAATGGCCAGGCAGCTGTGGCCACAGTCACTTCGAACCATGAATGAAATCCTCAGAAAGCGCCTCTGCCTTGAGCCATTCCGGTCCTGCCACCTACATTAGCGGCACCCATCTTTCCTGGTGGAGCTGCCAACCACCCACAGCCTCAATCTTTCCATTTGACCCTCTTGCACGCAGGTGGGATTCCCAGAGGCAGATTTATAACTGGCAGAAGAACAAGATGCAACAGGAGGAAAAACATTTTTACGTAACTAGTGGCTAGGATTTGGAATGTACTGCTGATAGGTTGGTGGAAAGATTTAATAGTTACCTTCAAGATGAAATTGGATAATAATAATAATCTTTATTGTCATGAGTAGGCTTATTTTAACACTGCAATGAGGTTACTCTGAAAATCCCTTAGTCAGCACATTCCAGCACCTGTTCGGGTTCACTGAGGGAGTATTCAGAATGTCCAAATTACCTAACAGCATGTTTTTCGGGACTTGTGGGAGGAAACCGGAGCACCCGGAGGAAACCCACGCAGACACAGGGAGAACATGCAGACTCCGCACAGACAGTGACCCAAGCCGGGAATCGAACCTGGGACCCTGGCTCTGTGAAGCAACCGTACTACCGTGCCACCCAAATAAATACATGAAGAAGAAATTAATTGCAGGGGTATGGGGAAAGAGGACGAGAGTGGGACAAGAGGCTTGAATGGTCTCCTTCAGTGTTCTACTTATTCGGTGATACTAAAAGTGGTCAGTTAAATACTGGAGGAAATGTTTATTAATTCGAAAATTCTCTTGCAAATATTGCTTGGAAACAAAAGGAATCCCTCCCAAAATGAACTGGAGCTGTTTGTTAACCTCTCCGAAGAGAATATCCAAGCTGTTAATGTGAGGAATCTGTATGCTGAGTCTGTGTGACTGCAGCAACACTCCTGAATGTTTGCACCTCCCAAAATCAATTGCTCACAGCGCAACCCTGTCCTTTCCTGTTAGCCCTGTATGGCTATGAAGTGGCCCGCTGCTGATAGCGAGAGGAGCTGCATTAGGTTGGTGAAGATTAAAATAAGTCAGGCTGCCAAGTCCCATGCACATAAATCTTCCCCCAAATGATGCTGCCAAAATTATTGAAATGCAGAGTAAAAAATGCAGAATTTGTCACGATGAAATAAGTTACCACTTCATCAGATATTTTTATTCCTGTTCGTTTTTATTCGCCTGCAAGGACTCTCCGTAAGACATTTCCTGAGTCTCTCTCTTTTATTGTGTCAAACAATTGTTTTTGAAGTATCTAAGAACATAAGAACTAGGAGCAGGAGTAGGCCATCTGGCCCCTTGAGCCTGCTCCGCCATTCAATGAGATCATGGCTGATCTTTTGTGGACTCACGTGCTAAGCATGGAATAAAGCAGGGCAATTATGTTTTCTTTTTAAAAAGCTTTTTTTTTACTTTCTCAAATCCAGTCATGCCTCTGAGGCTTGAAAATTAGGACAGAGATTCTGGAACCTCAGAAGAATTGGCCGAAATTCAGAGCAAAGATCAATTCAGGACCTTCCTGACCTGCAAGATTGAGTTCCCGGCTTCCGTAATAAGCTGAGTGGATGGGGATCTGACTTGCCTGTGCTGAATTATTCCATGGAGCCAAGTTGGGATTAAGTTTTGTGTTAGAGCTGATTTCAAGTGTAATCGTAAGAACAGCAAATAATTAGCCTTCAAGTGAACCTTGCAGCATCTTCCTGAATCTTTCAGATGGTGGGGCCTCCTTTCCCACCATCTGAAGAGTCAGCGGGGAACACATGCCAGGCAACTCCGAATGCCCAGCAGTTACTTCATGTGTAAGGGCCCTTCTTGTTGACTCCCTTATTTCCCATTTCTTTTACTTCGTCATCATCATTTTATCCATGGATATTTAATGGACATATACATTTAAGTCGAGCAAAGGAAGTGAGGTTCTCAAAAGTTGCAAAATAGTACATTCTGTTATTGGAGGTTTAGCTTTCGAAATGGAGAACTCAGACTTTCTGGAACACGAGAGATTGGAAGGATTCCGTTCGAGTGATTGGCTGGTGGCCAATGAATTGGCCAAAGACCATATTCTGCCCAGCGACAGGCAGTGATTGGGTCTTACCCATGTGGGATAGTTTTCAGAGAACCCAGGGAGTGACAGTCCGGTCTTACCCATATGGGATAGTTTTCAGAGAACCCAGGGAGTGACAGTCCGGTCCTGGATCCAGAGAGAAGCTGAGCTGTTGTCACTCTCTCGCTCTCTTTTTCTCCAGAAATGCTATGTAACTGCTGTGCACGGTAACACAGTGGTTATCACTGTTGCTTCACAGCACCAGGGTCCCAGGTTCGATTCCCAGCTTGGGTCACTGTCTTTGCGGAGTCTGCACGTTCTCCCCGTTTCTGCTTGGATTTCCTCTGGGTGCTCCGGTTTCCTCCCACAAGTCCCGAAAGACGTGCTGTTAGGTCATTTGGACATTCTGAGTTCTCTCTCTGTGTACCCGAACAGGCACTGGAATGTGGCAATTAGGGTTTTTTCACAGTAACTTCATTGCAGTGTTAATGTAAGCCTACTTGTGACAATAAAGATGATTTCAAAAAATTTAAAATCTGCAGAGATGCTTTTGAGACCTCGATGAATCTACAGTGAAAACCATTGCGGACTGAAAGCAAAAATCTCCAACTGAAGGTCTAGATTGAAAGAAGGTGTACTGGAACATATCCATCTGAAACAGAGACTTTTACCCTTTTTATATTTCTTCACCCCCCTCTTTCCCCTTTGTGTTTGTTTGTCGTGTGTGTGTAGAGGGTCAGGTGAGTTAAAGAGGAGGAGCTAGGAACTAGATCATATTTATCCAGTTGTATTGGCTGTCTATTTACTCATAGATATTGTTATCAAAAAAAAATAATTGTGGTTAGATTTGCAAACCTGATGGCTGTCGTTATTGGGCAGCCAAAGAACAAAGACTTTGGGTATTTTCCAGGAATTCATTGTTAATTTTGATTGCTTTGCAATTCCGGATCAAGTGGACTGGAATTGACTGTGCACTTGCCCATGCTCGTAGCATATGCTCGAATGAGCATTAAGTGGCTCCAGACGGGATTTCCGCTCCTCACTCGGGAGTAAGTCCACCTTAGAGAACTGCAGTGGACAGAAGAAGAAATGCAGGAGGACACCTGAGACTTAGTCCGGGCACCGGAGGCCCAGGTATGTTCAAGGGACCTCAGTGCAGGGAAGGTAAAGAAGGAATGGGAGAGGGGGGGGGCATGAAGGGGCCAACCAGGGTCTCGGGCGAGAGGCCAGGGAGGGGGTCAGGAGGCCACGGAAACTAAAGGCAGGGTTGCCCCACTTCAGAAGGGGACTTCTGATGGAGGCTCCCCCAACCCCCTCCCCTTCCACCATTCTGTCCAAGATGTAACTTTGTTCGCTTTCAGTCTTCCCCCACAGCAGTTCAATCCTCCCAGCAACGTAGAACATGAGGCTGGGAGAGAAACGGCTCTTAAGCGGCCAATAATTGGCCTTTCAAGGGCCTCAAATGGGGAAAGTGTGGGTTGCCCACCCAAGGCCTTACCCACCCCAGCATAAAGTTACTGTGTGATCAGGTTGGGCCGGAACCTAGAAGGAATCCCGTCCCTTCAATTTCACCCTCCCACAGAACCATAGGATTCCTATTGTGTAAAAGGAGGCCATTCAGCCCATCGGGTCTGCACCAACACTCTGAAAGAGCACCCTACCAAGGCCCACTTCCCTGCCCTATCACCATAACCACATAATCCCAGCTAACTTGCACATCTTGGGACACTAAGGAGTAATTTAGCATGACCAATCCACCTAACCTGCACTTCTTTGGACTGTGGGAGGAAACCGGAGCACCCGGAGGAAACCCAC